>NW_027445041.1:0-600000 GCF_048569485.1 Anomaloglossus baeobatrachus
CATTTCATGTATGCGCGAAATGCCTTAAAAATGGCTTTAAAATGGATTTGGAGCATGGAGACGATTATCTCGGGATTGCAAGATAACCAAACAAAACTTTTAGTGGATTTCTACTTATTTTATTAAATATCATCTCCACCAAACAGGACAAGCTTGCATCTGTTATAGTTTTGGAGAAAAATGTGTTCATTTCATGTATGCGCGAAATGCCTTAAAAATGGCTTTAAAATGGATTTGGAGCATGGAGACGATTATCTCGGGATTGCAAGATAACCAAACAAAACTTTTAGTGGATTTCTACTTATTTTATTAAATATCATCTCTAGTGATGAGCGAGCATGCTTGTAACTACTCGGTACTCGCACGAGTATCACTGTACTCGGGCTGCTCGGCGGGTACCGAGTAATTTTGCAATACTCGTGCTTTACTCGTGGTCTTCATCCCTGCATGTTGGCGCTCTTTTGAGAGCCAGCCCTCATGCAGGGATTGGCTGGCAGACCACTGCAATGCCACAGCCCTGTTAGTTGTGGAATTGCAGTGATTGGCTGGCCTGCACAGCGTGACCGAGCCTTTATACCGGCCGGCGCGCTGTGCTCTGTACACAGCCATCTCATATTCCCTGCTTTCCACGCCCACAGGCGCCTATGATTGGTTGCAGTGAGACACGCCCCCACGCTGAGTGACAGGTGTCACACTGCACCCAATCACAGCAGCCGGTGGGCGTGTCTATACTGTGCAGTAAAATAAATAAATAAATAATTAAAAAAACGGCGTGCGGTTCCCCCCAATTTTAATACCAGCCAGATAAAGCCATACAGCTGAAGGCTGGTATTCTCAGGATGGGGAGCCCCACGTTATGGGGAGCCCCCCACCCTAACAATATCAGTCAGCAGCTGGCCAGAATTGCCGCATACATTATATGCGACAATTCTGGGGCTGTACCCGGCTCTTCCCGATTTACCCTGGTGCGTTGGCAAATCGGGGTAATAAGGAGTTATTGGAAGCCCATAGCTGCCAATAAGTCCTAGATTAATCATGTCAGGCGTCTATGAGACACCCTCCATGATTAATCTGTAAGTTACAGTAAATAAACACACACACCAGAAAAAATCCTTTATTAGAAATAAAAAACACACACATATACCCTGGTTCACCACTTTAATCAGCCCGAAAAAGCCCTCCATGTCCGGCATAATCCAGGATGATCCAGCGTCGCATCCAGCGCTGCTGCATGGAGGTGACCGGAGCCGCAGCACACACAGCCGCTCCGGTCACCTCCACGCAGCAAATGAACACAGCCGCGCGATCAGCTGCTGTCACTGAGGTTACCCGCTGTCACCGCTGCATCCACCGGTGGCCGCGGGTAACCTCAGTGACAGCAGCTGATCGCGCGGCTGTGTTCATTTGCTGTGTGGAGGTGACCGGAGCGGCTGTGTGTGCTGCGGCTCCGGTCACCTCCATGCAGCAGCGCTGGATGCGACGCTGGATCATCCTGGATTACGCCGGACATGGAGGGCTTTTTCGGGCTGATTAAAGTGGTGAACCAGGGTATATGTGTGTGTTTTTATTTCTAATAAAGGATTTTTTCTGGTGTGTGTGTGTTTATTTACTGTAACTTACAGATTAATCATGGAGGGTGTCTCATAGACGCCTGACATGATTAATCTAGGACTTATTGGCAGCTATGGGCTGCCAATAACTCCTTATTACCCCGATTTGCCAACGCACCAGGGCAAATCGGGAAGAGCCGGGTACAGTCCCAGAACTGTCGCATATAATGTATGCGGCAATTCTGGGCGGCTGTTGGCTGATATTGTTAGGGTGGGGGGCTCCCCATAACGTGGAGCTCCCCATCCTGAGAATACCAGCCTTCAGCCGTATGGCTTTATCTGGCTGGTTTTAAAAATGGGGGGAACCGCACGCCGTTTTTTTTTTAATTATTTATTAATTTTAATTATTAATTTTAATTATTTATTAAATAATTAAAAAAAACGGCGTGCGGTTCCCCCCATTTTTAAAACCAGCCAGATAAAGCCATACGGCTGAAGGCTGGTATTCTCAGGATGGGGAGCTCCACGTTATGGGGAGCCCCCCACCCTAACAATATCAGCCAACAGCTGCCCAGAATTGCCGCATACATTATATGCGACAGTTCTGGGACTGTACCCGGCTCTTCCCGATTTACCCTGGTGCGTTGGCAAATCGGGGTAATAAGGAGTTAATGGCAGCCCATAGCTGCCACTAAATCCTAGATTAATCATGTCAGGCGTCTCCCCGAGATTCCTTCCATGATTAATCTGTAAATTACAGTTAAAAAACACACACATCCGAAAAATCCTTTATTAGAAATAAAAAACACTAACAAAGTCCCTCATTACCAATTTATTAACCCCGACAAACCCTCCATGTCCGGCGTACTCCACGGACTCCGGCGTCGCGTCCAGCTCTGCTGCATGGAAGTGACAGGAGCTGCAGAAGACACCGCCGCTCCGGTCACCTCCACGCAGCTAATGAAGACAGCCGTGCGATCAGCTGAGCTGTCACTGAGGTTACCCGCTGTCACTGGATCCAGTGACGGCGGGTAACCTCAGTGACAGCTCAGCTGATCGCGCTACTCACCTCATTTGCTGCGTGGAAGTGACCGGAGCGGCGGTGTCTTCTGCAGCTCCGGTCACCTCTATGCAGCAGCGCAGGATGCGACGCTGGAACATCCTGGATGACGCCGGACATGGAGGGCTTTTTGGGGCTGATTAAAGTGGTGGACCAGGGAATGTGTGTGTGTTTTTTATTTCTAATAAAGGATTTTTCGGGTGTGTGTGTTTATTTACTGTAACTTACAGATTAATCATGGAGGGTGTCTCATAGACGCCTGACATGATTAATCTAGGATTTAGTGGCAGCTATGGGCTGCCATTAACTCCTTATTACCCCGATTTGCCAAAGCACCAGGGCAAATCGGGAAGAGCCGGGTACAGCCCCAGAACTGTCGCATATAATGTATGCGGCAATTCTGGGCGGCTGCTGACTGATATTGTTAGGCTGGGGGGCTCCCCATAACGTGGAGCTCCCCATCCTGAGAATACCAGCCTTCAGCCGTATGGCTTTATCTGGCTGGCATTAAAATGGGGGGGACCGCACGCCGTTTTTTTTTAATTATTTATTAATTTATTTTACTGCACAGTATAGACACGCCCACCGGCTGCTGTGATTGGGTGCAGTGTGACACCTGTCACTCAGCGTGGGGGCGTGTCTCACTGCAACCAATCATAGGCACCGGTGGGCGGGGAAAGCAGGGAATAGGAGATTGTTTAATGAGCGGCCGGCTTTTTCAAAATAGTAAAAGCCGCCGGTCACCTCCACGCAGCTAATGAAGGGAATAGCGCGATCAGCTGCTGTCAGTCAGGTAACTCCCGGCCACCGCTGGATCCAGCGGTGCCGCGATTAACCTCAGTGACAGCAGCTGATCGCTCTACTCACCTCAGTTGGTGCATGGAGCTGACTGGAGCGGCGGTGAGTAGCGCGATCAGCTGAGCTGTCACTGAGGTTACCCGCGGCCACCGCTGCATCCACCGCTGGATCCAGGTAACCTCAGTGACAGCTCAGCTGATCGCTATACTCATCTCATTAGCTGCGTGGAGGTGACCGGAGCGGCGGTGTCTTCTGCAGCTCCTGTCACTTCCATGCAGCAGAGCTGGACGCGACGCTGGAGGACTGTGGAGTACGCCGGACATGGAGGGTTTGTCGGGGTTAATAAATTGGTAATGAGGGACTTTGTTAGTGTTTTTTATTTCTAATAAAGGATTTTTCGGGTGTGTGTGTTTTTTAACTGTAATTTACAGATTAATCATGGAAGGAATCTCGGGGAGACGCCTGACATGATTAATCTAGGATTTAGTGGCAGCTATGGGCTGCCATTAACTCCTTATTACCCCGATTTGCCAACGCACCAGGGTAAATCGGGAAGAGCCGGGTACAGCCCCAGAACTGTCGCATCTAATGTATGCGGCAATTCTGGGCGGCTGCTGACTGATATTGTTAGGGTGGGGGGCTCCCCATAACGTGGAGCTCCCCATCCTGAGAATACCAGCCTTCAGCCGTATGGCTTTATCTGGCTGGTATTAAAATTGGGGGGACCGCATGCCGTTTTTTTTAATTATTTAATTATTTATTTCACTGCACAGTATACACACACCGGCTGCTGTGATTGGTTGCAGTGAGACAGCTGTCACTCAGTGTGGGAGCGTGTCTCACTGCAACCAATCATAGGCGCCGAAAAGCAGGACAGCAGGGAATAGGAGATTGATTAATGAGCGGCCGGCTTTTTCAAAAGAGGAAAAGCCACCGGAGTTTGAACAGCCGTGCAGCGCCGCGGCAGTGATCGGGGAACGGTAAGTAAGAGAGAGGGGGGGAACTGACCGACAGACTGTGAGAGGGGGACAGACAAGACAGAGAGAGACAGACCGACGGACTGAGGGAGATAGAATAAAAAAAAAAAAATGACCGACATCGCTAGTAAAAAGCACAAAACGTGCGTTTTGGACATCGGAGTGCCACACAAGGTTTTCATGTAAAATCTTTCATGTATTAATCTCAAAAAGTAACATACACCAGCTCTATCTCACTATTGGGTATGTGCCCTTAACATTTCCGCCATGAAAATTCATTTTGGTGTCATTTTGGAAGGTTTTCTGGTGAGTCCGTAAAAATGGCGTAAAACTCGGACAAAATTGTTCACATCTGTGACTTTTGAGTGATAAATGCTTCAAGGGGTCTTCCCCATGCTGATGCCATGTCATTTGAGCACTCTTCTGAGACTTTTGTGACATTTTTAGGGTTTCTCCATGCTGCCGGGGGGTCATTTCACAAAAATACTCGGGTCTCCCATAGGATAACATTGGGCTCGGTGCTCGGGCCGAGTACACGAGTATCTTGGGAGGCTCGGCCCGAGCTTCGAGCACCCGAGCTTTTTAGTACTCGCTCATCACTAATCATCTCCACTAAACAGGACAAGCTTGCATCTGTTATAGTTTTGGAGAAAAATGTGTTCATTTCATGTATGCGCGAAATGCCTTAAAAATGGCTTTAAAATGGATTTGGAGCATGGAGACGATTATCTCGGGATTGCAATATAACCAAACAAAACTTTTAGTGGATTTCTACTTATTTTATTAAATATCATCTCCACCAAACAGGACAAGCTTGCATCTGTTATAGTTTTGGAGAAAAATGTGTTCATTTCATGTATGCGCGAAATGCCTTAAAAATGGCTTTAAAATGGATTTGGAGCATGGAGACGATTATCTCGGGATTGCAAGATAACCAAACAAAAATTTTAGTGGATTTCTACTTATTTTATTAAATATCATCTCCACCAAACAGGACAAGCTTGCATCTGTTATAGTTTTGGAGAAAAATGTGTTCATTTCATGTATGCGCGAAATGCCTTAAAAATGGCTTTAAAATGGATTTGGAGCATGGAGACGATTATCTCGGGATTGCAAGATAACCAAACAAAACTTTTAGTGGATTTCTACTTATTTTATTAAATATCATCTCCACCAAACAAGACAAGCTTGCATCTGTTATAGTTTTGGAGAAAAATGTGTTCATTTCATGTATGCGCGAAATGCCTTAAAAATGGCTTTAAAATGGATTTGGAGCATGGAGACGATTATCTCGGGATTGCAAGATAACCAAACAAAACTTTTAGTGGATTTCTACTTATTTTATTAAATATCATCTCCACCAAACAGGACAAGCTTGCATGTGTTATAGTTTTGGAGAAAAATGTGTTCATTTCATGTATGCGCAAAATGCCTTTGAAATGGCTTTAAAATGGATTTGGAGCATGGAGACGATTATCTCGGGATTGCAAGATAACCAAACAAAACTTTTAGTGGATTTCTACTTATTTTATTAAATATCATCTCCACCAAACAGGACAAGCTTGCATCTGTTATAGTTTTGGAGAAAAATGTGTTTATTTCATGTATGCGCGAAATGCCTTAAAAATGGCTTTAAAATGGATTTGGAGCATGGAGACGATTATCTCGGGATTGCAAGATAACCAAACAAAACTTTTAGTGTATTTCTACTTATTTTATTAAATATCATCTCCACCAAACAGGACAAGCTTGCATCTATTATAGTTTTGGAGAAAAATGTGTTCATTTCATGTATGCGCGAAATGCCTTAAAATGGCTTTAAAATGGATTTGGAGCATGGAGACGATTATCTCGGGATTGCAATATAACCAAACAAAACTTTTAGTGGATTTCTACTTATTTTATTAAATATCATCTCCACCAAACAGGACAAGCTTGCATCTGTTATAGTTTTGGAGAAAAATGTGTTCATTTCATGTATGCGCGAAATGCCTTAAAAATGGCTTTAAAATGGATTTGGAGCATGGAGACGATTATCTCGGGATTGCAAGATAACCAAACAAAACTTTTAGTGGATTTCTACTTATTTTATTAAATATCATCTCCACCAAACAGGACAAGCTTGCATCTGTTATAGTTTTGGAGAAAAATGTGTTCATTTCATGTATGCGCGAAATGCCTTAAAAATGGCTTTAAAATGGATTTGGAGCATGGAGACGATTATCTCGGGATTGCAAGATAACCAAACAAAACTTTTAGTGGATTTCTACTTATTTTATTAAATATCATCTCCACCAAACAGGACAAGCTTGCATCTGTTATAGTTTTGGAGAAAAATGTGTTCATTTCATGTATGCGCGAAATGCCTTAAAAATGGCTTTAAAATGGATTTGGAGCATGGAGACGATTATCTCGGGATTGCAAGATAACCAAACAAAACTTTTAGTGGATTTCTACTTATTTTATTAAATATCATCTCCACCAAACAGGACAAGCTTGCATCTGTTATAGTTTTGGAGAAAAATGTGTTCATTTCATGTATGCGCGAAATGCCTTAAAAATGGCTCTAAAATGGATTTGGAGCATGGAGACGATTATCTCGGGATTGCAAGATAACCAAACAAAACTTTTAGTGGATTTCTACTTATTTTATTAAATATCATCTCCACCAAACAGGACAAGCTTGCATCTGTTATAGTTTTGGAGAAAAATGTGTTCATTTCATGTATGCGCGAAATGCCTTAAAAATGGCTTTAAAATGGATTTGGAGCATGGAGACGATTATCTCGGGATTGCAAGATAACCAAACAAAACTTTTAGTGGATTTCTACTTATTTTATTAAATATCATCTCCACCAAACAGGACAAGCTTGCATGTGTTATAGTTTTGGAGAAAAATGTGTTCATTTCATGTATGCGCAAAATGCCTTTGAAATGGCTTTAAAATGGATTTGGAGCATGGAGACGATTATCTCGAGATTGCAAGATAACCAAACAAAACATTTAGTGGATTTCTACTTATTTTATTAAATATCATCTCCACCAAACAGGACAAGCTTGCATCTGTTATAGTTTTGGAGAAAAATGTGTTCATTTCATGTATGCGCGAAATGCCTTAAAAATGGCTTTAAAATGGATTTGGAGCATGGAGACGATTATCTCGGGATTGCAAGATAACCAAACAAAACTTTTAGTGGATTTCTACTTATTTTATTAAATATCATCTCCACCAAACAGGACAAGCTTGCATCTGTTATAGTTTTGGAGAAAAATGTGTTCATTTCATGTATGCGCGAAATGCCTTAAAAATGGCTTTAAAATGGATTTGGAGCATGGAGACGATTATCTCGGGATTGCAAGATAACCAAACAAAACTTTTAGTGGATTTCTACTTATTTTATTAAATATCATCTCCACCAAACAGGACAAGCTTGCATCTGTTATAGTTTTGGAGAAAAATGTGTTCATTTCATGTATGCGCGAAATGCCTTAAAAATGGCTTTAAAATGGATTTGGAGCATGGAGACGATTATCTCGGGATTGCAAGATAACCAAACAAAACTTTTAGTGGATTTCTACTTATTTTATTAAATATCATCTCCACCAAACAGGACAAGCTTGCATCTGTTATAGTTTTGGAGAAAAATGTGTTCATTTCATGTATGCGCGAAATGCCTTAAAAATGGCTTTAAAATGGATTTGGAGCATGGAGACGATTATCTCGGGATGGCAATATAACCAAACAAAACTTTTAGTGGATTTCTACTTATTTTATTAAATATCATCTCCACCAAACAGGACAAGCTTGCATCTGTTATAGTTTTGGAGAAAAATGTGTTCATTTCATGTATGCGCGAAATGCCTTAAAAATGGCTTTAAAATGGATTTGGAGCATGGAGACGATTATCTCGGGATTGCAAGATAACCAAACAAAACTTTTAGTGGATTTCTACTTATTTTATTAAATATCATCTCCACCAAACAGGACAAGCTTGCATCTGTTATAGTTTTGGAGAAAAATGTGTTCATTTCATGTATGCGCGAAATGCCTTAAAAATGGCTTTAAAATGGATTTGGAGCATGGAGACGATTATCTCGGGTTTTTCAAGATAACCAAACAAAACTTTTAGTGGATTTCTACTTATTTTATTAAATATCATCTCCACCAAACAGGACAAGCTTGCATCTGTTATAGTTTTGGAGAAAAATGTGTTCATTTCATGTATGCGCGAAATGCCTTAAAAATGGCTTTAAAATGGATTTGGAGCATGGAGACGATTATCTCGGGATTGCAAGATAACCAAACAAAACTTTTAGTGGATTTCTACTTATTTTATTAAATATCATCTCCACCAAACAGGACAAGCTTGCATCTGTTATAGTTTTGGAGAAAAATGTGTTCATTTCATGTATGCGCGAAATGCCTTAAAAATGGCTTTAAAATGGATTTGGAGCATGGAGACGATTATCTCGGGATTGCAAGATAACCAAACAAAACTTTTAGTGGATTTCTACTTATTTTATTAAATATCATCTCCACCAAACAGGACAAGCTTGCATCTGTTATAGTTTTGGAGAAAAATGTGTTCATTTCATGTATGCGCGAAATGCCTTAAAAATGGCTTTAAAATGGATTTGGAGCATGGAGACGATTATCTCGGGATTGCAAGATAACCAAACAAAACTTTTAGTGGATTTCTACTTATTTTATTAAATATCATCTCCACCAAACAGGACAAGCTTGCAACTGTTATAGTTTTGGAGAAAAATGTGTTCATTTCATGTATGCGCGAAATGCCTTAAAAATGGCTTTAAAATGGATTTGGAGCATGGAGACGATTATCTCGGGATTGCAAGATAACCAAACAAAACTTTTAGTGGATTTCTACTTATGTTTTTAAATATCATCTCCACCAAACAGGACAAGCTTGCATGTGTTATAGTTTTGGAGAAAAATGTGTTCATTTCATGTATGCGCAAAATGCCTTTGAAATGGCTTTAAAATGGATTTGGAGCATGGAGACGATTATCTTAGGATGGCAATATAAACAAACGAAACTTTTAGTAGATTTCTACTTATTTTATTAAATATTATCTCCACCAAACAGGACAAGCTTGCATCTGTTATAGTTTTGGAGAAAAATGTGTTCATTTCATGTATGCGCGAAATGCCTTAAAAATGGCTTTAAAATGGATTTGGAGCATGGAGACGATTATCTCGGGATTGCAAGATAACCAAACAAAACTTTTAGTGGATTTCTACTTATTTTATTAAATATCATCTCCACCAAACAGGACAAGCTTGCATCTGTTATAGTTTTGGAGAAAAATGTGTTCATTTCATGTATGCGCGAAATGCCTTAAAAATGGCTTTAAAATGGATTTGGAGCATGGAGACGATTATCTCGAGATTGCAAGATAACCAAACAAAACTTTTAGTGGATTTCTACTTATTTTATTAAATATCATCTCCACCAAACAGGACAAGCTTGCATCTGTTATAGTTTTGGAGAAAAATGTGTTCATTTCATGTATGCGCGAAATGCCTTAAAAATGGCTTTAAAATGGATTTGGAGCATGGAGACGATTATCTCAGGATTGCAAGATAACCAAACAAAACTTTTAGTGGATTTCTACTTATTTTATTAAATATCATCTCCACCAAACAGGACAAGCTTGCATCTGTTATAGTTTTGGAGAAAAATGTGTTCATTTCATGTATGCGCGAAATGCCTTAAAAATGGCTTTAAAATGGATTTGGAGCATGGAGACGATTATCTCGGGATTGCAAGATAACCAAACAAAACTTTTAGTGGATTTCTACTTATTTTATTAAATATCATCTCCACCAAACAGGACAAGCTTGCATCTGTTATAGTTTTGGAGAAAAATGTGTTCATTTCATGTATGCGCGAAATGCCTTAAAAATGGCTTTAAAATGGATTTGGAGCATGGAGACGATTATCTCGGGATTGCAATATAACCAAACAAAACTTTTAGTGGATTTCTACTTATTTTATTAAATATCATCTCCACCAAACAGGACAAGCTTGCATCTGTTATAGTTTTGGAGAAAAATGTGTTCATTTCATGTATGCGCGAAATGCCTTAAAAATGGCTTTAAAATGGATTTGGAGCATGGAGACGATTATCTCGGGATTGCAAGATAACCAAACAAAACTTTTAGTGGATTTCTACTTATTTTATTAAATATCATCTCCACCAAACAGGACAAGCTTGCATCTGTTATAGTTTTGGAGAAAAATGTGTTCATTTCATGTATGCGCGAAATGCCTTAAAAATGGCTTTAAAATGGATTTGGAGCATGGAGACGATTATCTCGGGATTGCAAGATAACCAAACAAAACTTTTAGTGGATTTCTACTTATTTTATTAAATATCATCTCCACCAAACAGGACAAGCTTGCATCTGTTATAGTTTTGGAGAAAAATGTGTTCATTTCATGTATGCGCGAAATGCCTTAAAAATGGCTTTAAAATGGATTTGGAGCATGGAGACGATTATCTCGGGATTGCAAGATAACCAAACAAAACTTTTAGTGGATTTCTACTTATTTTATTAAATATCATCTCCACCAAACAGGACAAGCTTGCATCTGTTATAGTTTTGGAGAAAAATGTGTTCATTTCATGTATGCGCGAAATGCCTTAAAAATGGCTTTAAAATGGATTTGGAGCATGGAGACGATTATCTCGGGATTGCAATATAACCAAACAAAACTTTTAGTGGATTTCTACTTATTTTATTAAATATCATCTCCACCAAACAGGACAAGCTTGCATCTGTTATAGTTTTGGAGAAAAATGTGTTCATTTCATGTATGCGCGAAATGCCTTAAAAATGGCTTTAAAATGGATTTGGAGCATGGAGACGATTATCTCGGGATTGCAAGATAACCAAACAAAAATTTTAGTGGATTTCTACTTATTTTATTAAATATCATCTCCACCAAACAGGACAAGCTTGCATCTGTTATAGTTTTGGAGAAAAATGTGTTCATTTCATGTATGCGCGAAATGCCTTAAAAATGGCTTTAAAATGGATTTGGAGCATGGAGACGATTATCTCGGGATTGCAAGATAACCAAACAAAACTTTTAGTGGATTTCTACTTATTTTATTAAATATCATCTCCACCAAACAAGACAAGCTTGCATCTGTTATAGATTTGGAGAAAAATGTGTTCATTTCATGTATGCGCGAAATGCCTTAAAAATGGCTTTAAAATGGATTTGGAGCATGGAGACGATTATCTCGGGATTGCAAGATAACCAAACAAAACTTTTAGTGGATTTCTACTTATTTTATTAAATATCATCTCCAACAAACAGGACAAGCTTGCATCTGTTATAGTTTTGGAGAAAAATGTGTTCATTTCATGTATGCGCGAAATGCCTTAAAAATGGCTTTAAAATGGATTTGGAGCATGGAGACGATTATCTCGGGATTGCAAGATAACCAAACAAAACTTTTAGTGGATTTCTACTTATTTTATTAAATATCATCTCCACCAAACAGGACAAGCTTGCATCTGTTATAGTTTTGGAGAAAAATGTGTTCATTTCATGTATGCGCGAAATGCCTTAAAAATGGCTTTAAAATGGATTTGGAGCATGGAGACGATTATCTCGGGATTGCAAGATAACCAAACAAAATTTTTAGTGGATTTCTACTTATTTTATTAAATATCATCTCCACCAAACAGGACAAGCTTGCATCTGTTATAGTTTTGGAGAAAAATGTGTTCATTTCATGTATGCGCGAAATGCCTTAAAAATGGCTTTAAAATAGATTTGGAGCATGGAGACGATTATCTCGGGATTGCAAGATAACCAAACAAAACTTTTAGTGGATTTCTACTTATTTTATTAAATATCATCTCCACCAAACAGGACAAGCTTGCATCTGTTATAGTTTTGGAGAAAAATGTGTTCATTTCATGTATGCGCGAAATGCCTTAAAAATGGCTTTAAAATGGATTTGGAGCATGGAGACGATTATCTCGGGATTGCAAGATAACCAAACAAAACTTTTAGTGGATTTCTACTTATTTTATTAAATATCATCTCCACCAAACAGGACAAGCTTGCATCTGTTATAGTTTTGGAGAAAAATGTGTTCATTTCATGTATGCGCGAAATGCCTTAAAAATGGCTTTAAAATGGATTTGGAGCATGGAGACGATTATCTCGGGATTGCAATATAACCAAACAAAACTTTTAGTGGATTTCTACTTATTTTATTAAATATCATCTCCACCAAACAGGACAAGCTTGCATCTGTTATAGTTTTGGAGAAAAATGTGTTCATTTCATGTATGCGCGAAATGCCTTAAAAATGGCTTTAAAATGGATTTGGAGCATGGAGACGATTATCTCGGGATTGCAAGATAACCAAACAAAACTTTTAGTGGATTTCTACTTATTTTATTAAATATCATCTCCACCAAACAGGACAAGCTTGCATCTGTTATAGTTTTGGAGAAAAATGTGTTCATTTCATGTATGCGCGAAATGCCTTAAAAATGGCTTTAAAATGGATTTGGAGCATGGAGACGATTATCTCGGGATTGCAAGATAACCAAACAAAACTTTTAGTGGATTTCTACTTATTTTATTAAATATCATCTCCACCAAACAGGACAAGCTTGCATCTGTTATAGTTTTGGAGAAAAATGTGTTCATTTCATGTATGCGCGAAATGCCTTAAAAATGGCTTTAAAATGGATTTGGAGCATGGAGACGATTATCTCGGGATTGCAAGATAACCAAACAAAACTTTTAGTGGATTTCTACTTATTTTATTAAATATCATCTCCACCAAACAGGACAAGCTTGCATCTGTTATAGTTTTGGAGAAAAATGTGTTCATTTCATGTATGCGCGAAATGCCTTAAAAATGGCTTTAAAATGGATTTGGAGCATGGAGACGATTATCTCGGGATTGCAAGATAACCAAACAAAACTTTTAGTGGATTTCTACTTATTTTATTAAATATCATCTCCACCAAACAGGACAAGCTTGCATCTGTTATAGTTTTGGAGAAAAATGTGTTCATTTCATGTATGCGCGAAATGCCTTAAAAATGGCTTTAAAATGGATTTGGAGCATGGAGACGATTATCTCGGGATTGCAAGATAACCAAACAAAAATTTTAGTGGATTTCTACTTATTTTATTAAATATCATCTCCACCAAACAGGACAAGCTTGCATCTGTTATAGTTTTGGAGAAAAATGTGTTCATTTCATGTATGCGCGAAATGCCTTAAAAATGGCTTTAAAATGGATTTGGAGCATGGAGACGATTATCTCGGGATTGCAAGATAACCAAACAAAACTTTTAGTGGATTTCTACTTATTTTATTAAATATCATCTCCACCAAACAAGACAAGCTTGCATCTGTTATAGTTTTGGAGAAAAATGTGTTCATTTCATGTATGCGCGAAATGCCTTAAAAATGGCTTTAAAATGGATTTGGAGCATGGAGACGATTATCTCGGGATTGCAAGATAACCAAACAAAACTTTTAGTGGATTTCTACTTATTTTATTAAATATCATCTCCACCAAACAGGACAAGCTTGCATCTGTTATAGTTTTGGAGAAAAATGTGTTCATTTCATGTATGCGCGAAATGCCTTAAAAATGGCTTTAAAATGGATTTGGAGCATGGAGACGATTATCTCGGGATTGCAATATAACCAAACAAAACTTTTAGTGGATTTCTACTTATTTTATTAAATATCATCTCCACCAAACAGGACAAGCTTGCATCTGTTATAGTTTTGGAGAAAAATGTGTTCATTTCATGTATGCGCGAAATGCCTTAAAAATGGCTTTAAAATGGATTTGGAGCATGGAGACGATTATCTCGGGATTGCAAGATAACCAAACAGACATTTTAGTGGATTTCTACTTATTTTATTAAATATCATCTCCACCAAACAGGACAAGCTTGCATCTGTTTTCGTTTTGGAGAAAAATGTGTTCATTTCATGTATGCGCGAAATGCCTTAAAAATGGCTTTAAAATGGATTTGGAGCATGGAGACGATTATCTCGGGATTGCAAGATAACCAAACAAAACTTTTAGTGGATTTCTACTTATTTTATTAAATATCATCTCCACCAAACAGGACAAGCTTGCATCTGTTATAGTTTTGGAGAAAAATGTGTTCATTTCATGTATGCGCGAAATGCCTTAAAAATGGCTTTAAAATGGATTTGGAGCATGGAGACGATTATCTCGGGATTGCAAGATAACCAAACAAAACTTTTAGTGGATTTCTACTTATTTTATTAAATATCATCTCCACCAAACAAGAGAAGCTTGCATCTGTTATAGTTTTGGAGAAAAATGTGTTCATTTCATGTATGCGCGAAATGCCTTAAAAATGGCTTTAAAATGGATTTGGAGCATGGAGACGATTATCTCGGGATTGCAAGATAACCAAACAAAACTTTTAGTGGATTTCTACTTATTTTATTAAATATCATCTCCACCAAACAGGACAAGCTTGCATCTGTTATAGTTTTGGAGAAAAATGTGTTCATTTCATGTATGCGCGAAATGCCTTAAAAATGGCTTTAAAATGGATTTGGAGCATGGAGACGATTATCTCGGGATTGCAAGATAACCAAACAAAACTTTTAGTGGATTTCTACTTATTTTATTAAATATCATCTCCACTAAACAGGACAAGCTTGCATCTGTTATAGTTTTGGAGAAAAATGTGTTCATTTCATGTATGCGCGAAATGCCTTAAAAATGGCTTTAAAATGGATTTGGAGCATGGAGACGATTATCTCGGGATTGCAATATAACCAAACAAAACTTTTAGTGGATTTCTACTTATTTTATTAAATATCATCTCCACCAAACAGGACAAGCTTGCATCTGTTATAGTTTTGGAGAAAAATGTGTTCATTTCATGTATGCGCGAAATGCCTTAAAAATGGCTTTAAAATGGATTTGGAGCATGGAGACGATTATCTCGGGATTGCAAGATAACCAAACAAAAATTTTAGTGGATTTCTACTTATTTTATTAAATATCATCTCCACCAAACAGGACAAGCTTGCATCTGTTATAGTTTTGGAGAAAAATGTGTTCATTTCATGTATGCGCGAAATGCCTTAAAAATGGCTTTAAAATGGATTTGGAGCATGGAGACGATTATCTCGGGATTGCAAGATAACCAAACAAAACTTTTAGTGGATTTCTACTTATTTTATTAAATATCATCTCCACCAAACAAGACAAGCTTGCATCTGTTATAGTTTTGGAGAAAAATGTGTTCATTTCATGTATGCGCGAAATGCCTTAAAAATGGCTTTAAAATGGATTTGGAGCATGGAGACGATTATCTCGGGATTGCAAGATAACCAAACAAAACTTTTAGTGGATTTCTACTTATTTTATTAAATGTCATCTCCACCAAACAGGACAAGCTTGCATGTGTTATAGTTTTGGAGAAAAATGTGTTCATTTCATGTATGCGCAAAATGCCTTTGAAATGGCTTTAAAATGGATTTGGAGCATGGAGACGATTATCTCGGGATTGCAAGATAACCAAACAAAACTTTTAGTGGATTTCTACTTATTTTATTAAATATCATCTCCACCAAACAGGACAAGCTTGCATCTGTTATAGTTTTGGAGAAAAATGTGTTCATTTCATGTATGCGCGAAATGCCTTAAAAATGGCTTTAAAATGGATTTGGAGCATGGAGACGATTATCTCGGGATTGCAAGATAACCAAACAAAACTTTTAGTGTATTTCTACTTATTTTATTAAATATCATCTCCACCAAACAGGACAAGCTTGCATCTATTATAGTTTTGGAGAAAAATGTGTTCATTTCATGTATGCGCGAAATGCCTTAAAAATGGCTTTAAAATGGATTTGGAGCATGGAGACGATTATCTCGGGATTGCAATATAACCAAACAAAACTTTTTTAGTGGATTTCTACTTATTTTATTAAATATCATCTCCACCAAACAGGACAAGCTTGCATCTGTTATAGTTTTGGAGAAAAATGTGTTCATTTAATGTATGCGCGAAATGCCTTAAAAATGGCTTTAAAATGGATTTGGAGCATGGAGACGATTATCTCGGGATTGCAAGATAACCAAACAAAACTTTTAGTGGATTTCTACTTATTTTATTAAATATCATCTCCACCAAACAGGACAAGCTTGCATCTGTTATAGTTTTGGAGAAAAATGTGTTCATTTCATGTATGCGCGAAATGCCTTAAAATGGCTTTAAAATGGATTTGGAGCATGGAGACGATTATCTCGGGATTGCAAGATAACCAAACAAAACTTTTAGTGGATTTCTACTTATTTTATTAAATATCATCTCCACCAAACAGGACAAGCTTGCATCTGTTATAGTTTTGGAGAAAAATGTGTTCATTTCATGTATGCGCGAAATGCCTTAAAAATGGCTTTAAAATGGATTTGGAGCATGGAGACGATTATCTCGGGATTGCAAGATAACCAAACAAAACTTTTAGTGGATTTCTACTTATTTTATTAAATATCATCTCCACCAAACAGGACAAGCTTGGATGTGTTATAGTTTTGGAGAAAAATGTGTTCATTTCATGTATGCGCGAAATGCCTTAAAAATGGCTTTAAAATGGATTAGGAGCATGGAGACGATTATCTCGGGATTGCAAGATAACCAAACAAAACTTTTAGTGGATTTCTACTTATTTTATTAAATATCATCTCCACCAAACAGGACAAGCTTGCATCTGTTATAGTTTTGGAGAAAAATGTGTTCATTTCATGTATGCGCGAAATGCCTTAAAAATGGCTTTAAAATGGATTTGGAGCGTGGAGACGATTATCTCGGGATTGCAAGATAACCAAACAAAACTTTTAGTGGATTTCTACTTATTTTATTAAATATCATCTCCACCAAACAGGACAAGCTTGCATCTGTTATAGTTTTGGAGAAAAATGTGTTCATTTCATGTATGCGCGAAATGCCTTAAAAATGGCTTTAAAATTGATTTGGAGCATGGAGACGATTATCTCGGGATTGCAAGATAACCAAACAAAACTTTTAGTGGATTTCTACTTATTTTATTAAATATCATCTCCACCAAACAGGACAAGCTTGCATCTGTTATAGTTTTGGAGAAAAATGTGTTCATTTCATGTATGCGCGAAATGCCTTAAAAATGGCTTTAAAATGGATTTGGAGCATGGAGACGATTATCTCGGGATTGCAAGATAACCAAACAAAACTTTTAGTGGATTTCTACTTATTTTATTAAATATCATCTCCACCAAACAGGACAAGCTTGCATCTGTTATAGTTTTGGAGAAAAATGTGTTCATTTCATGTATGCGCGAAATGCCTAAAAAATGGCTTTAAAATGGATTTGGAGCATGGAGACGATTATCTCGGGATTGCAAGATAACCAAACAAAACTTTTAGTGGATTTCTACTTATTTTATTAAATATCATCTCCACCAAACAGGACAAGCTTGCATCTGTTATAGTTTTGGAGAAAAATGTGTTCATTTCATGTATGCGCGAAATGCCTTAAAAATGGCTTTAACATGGATTTGGAGCATGGAGACGATTATCTCGGGATTGCAAGATAACCAAACAAAACTTTTAGTGGATTTCTACTTATTTTATTAAATATCATCTCCACCAAACAGGACAAGCTTGCATCTGTTATAGTTTTGGAGAAAAATGTGTTCATTTCATGTATGCGCAAAATGCCTTTGAAATGGCTTTAAAATGGATTTGGAGCATGGAGACGATTATCTTAGGATGGCAATATAAACAAACGAAACTTTTAGTAGATTTCTACTTATTTTATTAAATATTATCTCCACCAAACAGGACAAGCTTGCATCTGTTATAGTTTTGGAGAAAAATGTGTTCATTTCATGTATGCGCGAAATGCCTTAAAAATGGCTTTAAAATGGATTTGGAGCATGGAGACGATTATCTCGGGATTGCAAGATAACCAAACAAAACTTTTAGTGGATTTCTACTTATTTTATTAAATATCATCTCCACCAAACAGGACAAGCTTGCATCTGTTATAGTTTTGGAGAAAAATGTGTTCATTTCATGTATGCGCGAAATGCCTTAAAAATGGCTTTAAAATGGATTTGGAGCATGGAGACGATTATCTCGGGATTGCAAGATAACCAAACAAAACTTTTAGTGGATTTCTACTTATTTTATTAAATATCATCTCCACCAAACAGGACAAGCTTGCATCTGTTATAGTTTTGGAGAAAAATGTGTTCATTTCATGTATGCGCGAAATGCCTTAAAAATGGCTTTAAAATGGATTTGGAGCATGGAGACGATTATCTCGGGATTGCAAGATAACCAAACAAAACTTTTAGTGGATTTCTACTTATTTTATTAAATATCATCTCCACCAAACAGGACAAGCTTGCATCTGTTATAGTTTTGGAGAAAAATGTGTTCATTTCATGTATGCGCGAAATGCCTTAAAAATGGCTTTAAAATGGATTTGGAGCATGGAGACGATTATCTCGGGATTGCAAGATAACCAAACAAAACTTTTAGTGGATTTCTACTTATTTTATTAAATATCATCTCCACCAAACAGGACAAGCTTGCATCTGTTATAGTTTTGGAGAAAAATGTGTTCATTTCATGTATGCGCGAAATGCCTTAAAAATGGCTTTAAAATGGATTTGGAGCATGGAGACGATTATCTCGGGATTGCAAGATAACCAAACAAAACTTTTAGTGGATTTCTACTTATTTTATTAAATATCATCTCCACCAAACAAGACAAGCTTGCATCTGTTATAGTTTTGGAGAAAAATGTGTTCATTTCATGTATGCGCGAAATGCCTTAAAAATGGCTTTAAAATGGATTTGGAGCATGGAGACGATTATCTCGGGATTGCAAGATAACCAAACAAAACTTTTAGTGGATTTCTACTTATTTTATTAAATGTCATCTCCACCAAACAGGACAAGCTTGCATGTGTTATAGTTTTGGAGAAAAATGTGTTCATTTCATGTATGCGCAAAATGCCTTTGAAATGGCTTTAAAATGGATTTGGAGCATGGAGACGATTATCTCGGGATTGCAAGATAACCAAACAAAACTTTTAGTGGATTTCTACTTATTTTATTAAATATCATCTCCACCAAACAGGACAAGCTTGCATCTGTTATAGTTTTGGAGAAAAATGTGTTCATTTCATGTATGCGCGAAATGCCTTAAAAATGGCTTTAAAATGGATTTGGAGCATGGAGACGATTATCTCGGGATTGCAAGATAACCAAACAAAACTTTTAGTGTATTTCTACTTATTTTATTAAATATCATCTCCACCAAACAGGACAAGCTTGCATCTATTATAGTTTTGGAGAAAAATGTGTTCATTTCATGTATGCGCGAAATGCCTTAAAAATGGCTTTAAAATGGATTTGGAGCATGGAGACGATTATCTCGGGATTGCAATATAACCAAACAAAACTTTTTTAGTGGATTTCTACTTATTTTATTAAATATCATCTCCACCAAACAGGACAAGCTTGCATCTGTTATAGTTTTGGAGAAAAATGTGTTCATTTAATGTATGCGCGAAATGCCTTAAAAATGGCTTTAAAATGGATTTGGAGCATGGAGACGATTATCTCGGGATTGCAAGATAACCAAACAAAACTTTTAGTGGATTTCTACTTATTTTATTAAATATCATCTCCACCAAACAGGACAAGCTTGCATCTGTTATAGTTTTGGAGAAAAATGTGTTCATTTCATGTATGCGCGAAATGCCTTAAAATGGCTTTAAAATGGATTTGGAGCATGGAGACGATTATCTCGGGATTGCAAGATAACCAAACAAAACTTTTAGTGGATTTCTACTTATTTTATTAAATATCATCTCCACCAAACAGGACAAGCTTGCATCTGTTATAGTTTTGGAGAAAAATGTGTTCATTTCATGTATGCGCGAAATGCCTTAAAAATGGCTTTAAAATGGATTTGGAGCATGGAGACGATTATCTCGGGATTGCAAGATAACCAAACAAAACTTTTAGTGGATTTCTACTTATTTTATTAAATATCATCTCCACCAAACAGGACAAGCTTGGATGTGTTATAGTTTTGGAGAAAAATGTGTTCATTTCATGTATGCGCGAAATGCCTTAAAAATGGCTTTAAAATGGATTAGGAGCATGGAGACGATTATCTCGGGATTGCAAGATAACCAAACAAAACTTTTAGTGGATTTCTACTTATTTTATTAAATATCATCTCCACCAAACAGGACAAGCTTGCATCTGTTATAGTTTTGGAGAAAAATGTGTTCATTTCATGTATGCGCGAAATGCCTTAAAAATGGCTTTAAAATGGATTTGGAGCGTGGAGACGATTATCTCGGGATTGCAAGATAACCAAACAAAACTTTTAGTGGATTTCTACTTATTTTATTAAATATCATCTCCACCAAACAGGACAAGCTTGCATCTGTTATAGTTTTGGAGAAAAATGTGTTCATTTCATGTATGCGCGAAATGCCTTAAAAATGGCTTTAAAATTGATTTGGAGCATGGAGACGATTATCTCGGGATTGCAAGATAACCAAACAAAACTTTTAGTGGATTTCTACTTATTTTATTAAATATCATCTCCACCAAACAGGACAAGCTTGCATCTGTTATAGTTTTGGAGAAAAATGTGTTCATTTCATGTATGCGCGAAATGCCTTAAAAATGGCTTTAAAATGGATTTGGAGCATGGAGACGATTATCTCGGGATTGCAAGATAACCAAACAAAACTTTTAGTGGATTTCTACTTATTTTATTAAATATCATCTCCACCAAACAGGACAAGCTTGCATCTGTTATAGTTTTGGAGAAAAATGTGTTCATTTCATGTATGCGCGAAATGCCTAAAAAATGGCTTTAAAATGGATTTGGAGCATGGAGACGATTATCTCGGGATTGCAAGATAACCAAACAAAACTTTTAGTGGATTTCTACTTATTTTATTAAATATCATCTCCACCAAACAGGACAAGCTTGCATCTGTTATAGTTTTGGAGAAAAATGTGTTCATTTCATGTATGCGCGAAATGCCTTAAAAATGGCTTTAACATGGATTTGGAGCATGGAGACGATTATCTCGGGATTGCAAGATAACCAAACAAAACTTTTAGTGGATTTCTACTTATTTTATTAAATATCATCTCCACCAAACAGGACAAGCTTGCATCTGTTATAGTTTTGGAGAAAAATGTGTTCATTTCATGTATGCGCAAAATGCCTTTGAAATGGCTTTAAAATGGATTTGGAGCATGGAGACGATTATCTTAGGATGGCAATATAAACAAACGAAACTTTTAGTAGATTTCTACTTATTTTATTAAATATTATCTCCACCAAACAGGACAAGCTTGCATCTGTTATAGTTTTGGAGAAAAATGTGTTCATTTCATGTATGCGCGAAATGCCTTAAAAATGGCTTTAAAATGGATTTGGAGCATGGAGACGATTATCTCGGGATTGCAAGATAACCAAACAAAACTTTTAGTGGATTTCTACTTATTTTATTAAATATCATCTCCACCAAACAGGACAAGCTTGCATCTGTTATAGTTTTGGAGAAAAATGTGTTCATTTCATGTATGCGCGAAATGCCTTAAAAATGGCTTTAAAATGGATTTGGAGCATGGAGACGATTATCTCGGGATTGCAAGATAACCAAACAAAACTTTTAGTGGATTTCTACTTATTTTATTAAATATCATCTCCACCAAACAGGACAAGCTTGCATCTGTTATAGTTTTGGAGAAAAATGTGTTCATTTCATGTATGCGCGAAATGCCTTAAAAATGGCTTTAAAATGGATTTGGAGCATGGAGACGATTATCTCGGGATTGCAAGATAACCAAACAAAACTTTTAGTGGATTTCTACTTATTTTATTAAATATCATCTCCACCAAACAGGACAAGCTTGCATCTGTTATAGTTTTGGAGAAAAATGTGTTCATTTCATGTATGCGCGAAATGCCTTAAAAATGGCTTTAAAATGGATTTGGAGCATGGAGACGATTATCTCGGGATTGCAAGATAACCAAACAAAACTTTTAGTGGATTTCTACTTATTTTATTAAATATCATCTCCACCAAACAGGACAAGCTTGCATCTGTTATAGTTTTGGAGAAAAATGTGTTCATTTCATGTATGCGCGAAATGCCTTAAAAATGGCTTTAAAATGGATTTGGAGCATGGAGACGATTATCTCGGGATTGCAAGATAACCAAACAAAACTTTTAGTGGATTTCTACTTATTTTATTAAATATCATCTCCACCAAACAAGACAAGCTTGCATCTGTTATAGTTTTGGAGAAAAATGTGTTCATTTCATGTATGCGCGAAATGCCTTAAAAATGGCTTTAAAATGGATTTGGAGCATGGAGACGATTATCTCGGGATTGCAAGATAACCAAACAAAACTTTTAGTGGATTTCTACTTATTTTATTAAATATCATCTCCACCAAACAGGACAAGCTTGCATCTGTTATAGTTTTGGAGAAAAATGTGTTCATTTCATGTATGCGCGAAATGCCTTAAAAATGGCTTTAAAATGGATTTGGAGCATGGAGACGATTATCTCGGGATTTCAAGATAACCAAACAAAACTTTTAGTGGATTTCTACTTATTTTATTAAATATCATCTCCACCAAACAAGACAAGCTTGCATCTGTTATAGTTTTGGAGAAAAATGTGTTCATTTCATGTATGCGCGAAATGCCTTAAAAATGGCTTTAAAATGGATTTGGAGCATGGAGACGATTATCTCGGGATTGCAAGATAACCAAACAAAACTTTTAGTGGATTTCTACTTATTTTATTAAATATCATCTCCACCAAACAGGACAAGCTTGCATGTGTTATAGTTTTGGAGAAAAATGTGTTCATTTCATGTATGCGCAAAATGCCTTTGAAATGGCTTTAAAATGGATTTGGAGCATGGAGACGATTATCTCGGGATTGCAAGATAACCAAACAAAACTTTTAGTGGATTTCTACTTATTTTATTAAATATCATCTCCACCAAACAGTACAAGCTTGCATCTGTTATAGTTTTGGAGAAAAATGTGTGCATTTCATGTATGCGCGAAATGCCTTAAAAATGGCTTTAAAATGGATTTGGAGCATGGAGACGATTATCTCGGGATTGCAAGATAACCAAACAAAACTTTTAGTGTATTTCTACTTATTTTATTAAATATCATCTCCACCAAACAGGACAAGCTTGCATCTATTATAGTTTTGGAGAAAAATGTGTTCATTTCATGTATGCGCGAAATGCCTTAAAAATGGCTTTAAAATGGATTTGGAGCATGGAGACGATTATCTCGGGATTGCAATATAACCAAACAAAACTTTTAGTGGATTTCTACTTATTTTATTAAATATCATCTCCACCAAACAGGACAAGCTTGCATCTGTTATAGTTTTGGAGAAAAATGTGTTCATTTCATGTATGCGCGAAATGCCTTAAAAATGGCTTTAAAATGGATTTGGAGCATGGAGACGATTATCTCGGGATTGCAAGATAACCAAACAAAACTTTTAGTGGATTTCTACTTATTTTATTAAATATCATCTCCACCAAACAGGACAAGCTTGCATCTGTTATAGTTTTGGAGAAAAATGTGTTCATTTCATGTATGCGCGAAATGCCTTAAAAATGGCTTTAAAATGGATTTGGAGCATGGAGACGATTATCTCGGGATTGCAAGATAACCAAACAAAACTTTTAGTGGATTTCTACTTATTTTATTAAATATCATCTCCACCAAACAGGACAAGCTTGCATCTGTTATAGTTTTGGAGAAAAATGTGTTCATTTCATGTATGCGCGAAATGCCTTAAAAATGGCTTTAAAATGGATTTGGAGCATGGAGACGATTATCTCGGGATTGCAAGATAACCAAACAAAACTTTTAGTGGATTTCTACTTATTTTATTAAATATCATCTCCACCAAACAGGACAAGCTTGCATCTGTTATAGTTTTGGAGAAAAATGTGTTCATTTCATGTATGCGCGAAATGCCTTAAAAATGGCTTTAAAATGGATTTGGAGCATGGAGACGATTATCTCGGGATTGCAAGATAACCAAACAAAACTTTTAGTGGATTTCTACTTATTTTATTAAATATCATCTCCACCAAACAGGACAAGCTTGCATCTGTTATAGTTTTGGAGAAAAATGTGTTCATTTCATGTATGCGCGAAATGCCTTAAAAATGGCTTTAAAATGGATTTGGAGCATGGAGACGATTATCTCGGGATTGCAAGATAACCAAACAAAACTTTTAGTGGATTTCTACTTATTTTATTAAATATCATCTCCACCAAACAGGACAAGCTTGCATCTGTTATAGTTTTGGAGAAAAATGTGTTCATTTCATGTATGCGCGAAATGCCTTAAAAATGGCTTTAAAATGGATTTGGAGCATGGAGACGATTATCTCGGGATTGCAAGATAACCAAACAAAACTTTTAGTGGATTTCTACTTATTTTATTAAATATCATCTCCACCAAACAGGACAAGCTTGCATCTGTTATAGTTTTGGAGAAAAATGTGTTCATTTCATGTATGCGCGAAATGCCTTAAAAATGGCTTTAAAATGGATTTGGAGCATGGAGACGATTATCTCGGGATTGCAAGATAACCAAACAAAACTTTTAGTGGATTTCTACTTATTTTATTAAATATCATCTCCACCAAACAGGACAAGCTTGCATCTGTTATAGTTTTGGAGAAAAATGTGTTCATTTCATGTATGCGCGAAATGCCTTAAAAATGGCTTTAAAATGGATTTGGAGCATGGAGACGATTATCTCGGGATTGCAAGATAACCAAACAAAACTTTTAGTGGATTTCTACTTATTTTATTAAATATCATCTCCACCAAACAGGACAAGCTTGCATCTGTTATAGTTTTGGAGAAAAATGTGTTCATTTCATGTATGCGCGAAATGCCTTAAAAATGGCTTTAAAATGGATTTGGAGCATGGAGACGATTATCTCGGGATTGCAATATAACCAAACAAAACTTTTAGTGGATTTCTACTTATTTTATTAAATATCATCTCCACCAAACAGGACAAGCTTGCATCTGTTATAGTTTTGGAGAAAAATGTGTTCATTTCATGTATGCGCGAAATGCCTTAAAAATGGCTTTAAAATGGATTTGGAGCATGGAGACGATTATCTCGGGATTGCAAGATAACCAAACAAAACTTTTAGTGGATTTCTACTTATTTTATTAAATATCATCTCCACCAAACAGGACAAGCTTGCATCTGTTATAGTTTTGGAGAAAAATGTGTTCATTTCATGTATGCGCGAAATGCCTTAAAAATGGCTTTAAAATGGATTTGGAGCATGGAGACGATTATCTCGGGATTGCAAGATAACCAAACAAAACTTTTAGTGGATTTCTACTTATTTTATTAAATATCATCTCCACCAAACAGGACAAGCTTGCATCTGTTATAGTTTTGGAGAAAAATGTGTTCATTTCATGTATGCGCGAAATGCCTTAAAAATGGCTTTAAAATGGATTTGGAGCATGGAGACGATTATCTCGGGATTGCAAGATAACCAAACAAAACTTTTAGTGGATTTCTACTTATTTTATTAAATATCATCTCCACCAAACAGGACAAGCTTGCATGTGTTATAGTTTTGGAGAAAAATGTGTTCATTTCATGTATGCGCAAAATGCCTTTGAAATGGCTTTAAAATGGATTTGGAGCATGGAGACGATTATCTCAGGATGGCAATATAAACAAACGAAACTTTTAGTAGATTTCTACTTATTTTATTAAATATTATCTCCACCAAACAGGACAAGCTTGCATCTGTTATAGTTTTGGAGAAAAATGTGTTCATTTCATGTATGCGCGAAATGCCTTAAAAATGGCTTTAAAATGGATTTGGAGCATGGAGACGATTATCTCGGGATTGCAAGATAACCAAACAAAACTTTTAGTGGATTTCTACTTATTTTATTAAATATCATCTCCACCAAACAGGACAAGCTTGCATCTGTTATAGTTTTGGAGAAAAATGTGTTCATTTCATGTATGCGCGAAATGCCTTAAAAATGGCTTTAAAATGGATTTGGAGCATGGAGACGATTATCTCGGGATTGCAAGATAACCAAACAAAACTTTTAGTGGATTTCTACTTATTTTATTAAATATCATCTCCACCAAACAGGACAAGCTTGCATGTGTTATAGTTTTGGAGAAAAATGTGTTCATTTCATGTATGAGCAAAATGCCTTTGAAATGGCTTTAAAATGGATTTGGAGCATGGAGACGATTATCTCAGGATGGCAATATAAACAAACGAAACTTTTAGTAGATTTCTACTTATTTTATTAAATATTATCTCCACCAAACAGGACAAGCTTGCATCTGTTATAGTTTTGGAGAAAAATGTGTTCATTTCATGTATGCGCAAAATGCCTTAAAAATGGCTTTAAAATGGATTTGGAGCATGGAGACGATTATCTCGGGATTGCAAGATAACCAAACAAAACTTTTAGTGGATTTCTACTTATTTTATTAAATATCATCTCCACCAAACAGGACAAGCTTGCATCTGTTATAGTTTTGGAGAAAAATGTGTTCATTTCATGTATGCGCGAAATGCCTTAAAAATGGCTTTAAAATGGATTTGGAGCATGGAGACGATTATCTCGGGATTGCAAGATAACCAAACAAAACTTTTAGTGGATTTCTACTTATTTTATTAAATATCATCTCCACCAAACAGGACAAGCTTGCATCTGTTATAGTTTTGGAGAAAAATGTGTTCATTTCATGTATGCGCGAAATGCCTTAAAAATGGCTTTAAAATGGATTTGGAGCATGGAGACGATTATCTCGGGATTGCAAGATAACCAAACAAAACTTTTAGTGGATTTCTACTTATTTTATTAAATATCATCTCCACCAAACAGGACCAGCTTGCATCTGTTATAGTTTTGGAGAAAAATGTGTTCATTTCATGTATGCGCGAAATGCCTTAAAAATGGCTTTAAAATGGATTTGGAGCATGGAGACGATTATCTCGGGATTGCAAGATAACCAAACAAAACTTTTAGTGGATTTCTACTTATTTTATTAAATATCATCTCCACCAAACAGGACAAGCTTGCATCTGTTATAGTTTTGGAGAAAAATGTGTTCATTTCATGTATGCGCGAAATGCCTTAAAAATGGCTTTAAAATGGATTTGGAGCATGGAGACGATTATCTCGGGATTGCAATATAACCAAACAAAACTTTTAGTGCATTTCTACTTATTTTATTAAATATCATCTCCACCAAACAGGACAAGCTTGCATCTGTTATAGTTTTGGAGAAAAATGTGTTCATTTCATGTATGCGCGAAATGCCTTAAAAATGGCTTTAAAATGGATTTGGAGCATGGAGACTATTATCTCGGGATTGCAAGATAACCAAACAAAACTTTTAGTGGATTTCTACTTATTTTATTAAATATCATCTCCACCAAACAGGACAAGCTTGCATCTGTTATAGTTTTGGAGAAAAATGTGTTCATTTCATGTATGCGCGAAATGCCTTAAAAATGGCTTTAAAATGGATTTGGAGCATGGAGACGATTATCTCGGGATTGCAAGATAACCAAACAAAACTTTTAGTGGATTTCTACTTATTTTATTAAATATCATCTCCACCAAACAGGACAAGCTTGCATCTGTTATAGTTTTGGAGAAAAATGTGTTCATTTCATGTATGCGCGAAATGCCTTAAAAATGGCTTTAAAATGGATTTGGAGCATGGAGACGATTATCTCGGGATTGCAAGATAACCAAACAAAACTTTTAGTGGATTTCTACTTATTTTATTAAATATCATCTCCACCAAACAGGACAAGCTTGCATGTGTTATAGTTTTGGAGAAAAATGTGTTCATTTCATGTATGCGCAAAATGCCTTTGAAATGGCTTTAAAATGGATTTGGAGCATGGAGACGATTATCTCAGGATGGCAATATAAACAAACGAAACTTTTAGTAGATTTCTACTTATTTTATTAAATATTATCTCCACCAAACAGGACAAGCTTGCATCTGTTATAGTTTTGGAGAAAAATGTGTTCATTTCATGTATGCGCGAAATGCCTTAAAAATGGCTTTAAAATGGATTTGGAGCATGGAGACGATTATCTCGGGATTGCAAGATAACCAAACAAAACTTTTAGTGGATTTCTACTTATTTTATTAAATATCATCTCCACCAAACAGGACAAGCTTGCATCTGTTATAGTTTTGGAGAAAAATGTGTTCATTTCATGTATGCGCGAAATGCCTTAAAAATGGCTTTAAAATGGATTTGGAGCATGGAGACGATTATCTCGGGATTGCAAGATAACCAGACAAAACTTTTAGTGGATTTCTACTTATTTTATTAAATATCATCTCCACCAAACAGGACAAGCTTGCATCTGTTATAGTTTTGGAGAAAAATGTGTTCATTTCATGTATGCGCGAAATGCCTTAAAAATGGCTTTAAAATGGATTTGGAGCATGGAGACGATTATCTCGGGATTGCAAGATAACCAAACAAAACTTTTAGTGGATTTCTACTTATTTTATTAAATATCATCTCCACCAAACAGGTCAAGCTTGCATCTGTTATAGTTTTGGAGAAAAATGTGTTCATTTCATGTATGCGCGAAATGCCTTAAAAATGGCTTTAAAATGGATTTGGAGCATGGAGACGATTATCTCGGGATTGCAATATAACCAAACAAAACTTTTAGTGGATTTCTACTTATTTTATTAAATATCATCTCCACCAAACAGGACAAGCTTGCATCTGTTATAGTTTTGGAGAAAAATGTGTTCATTTCATGTATGCGCGAAATGCCTTAAAAATGGCTTTAAAATGGATTTGGAGCATGGAGACGATTATCTCGGGATTGCAAGATAACCAAACAAAACTTTTAGTGGATTTCTACTTATTTTATTAAATATCATCTCCACCAAACAGGACAAGCTTGCATCTGTTATAGTTTTGGAGAAAAATGTGTTCATTTCATGTATGCGCGAAATGCCTTAAAAATGGCTTTAAAATGGATTTGGAGCATGGAGACGATTATCTCGGGATTGCAAGATAACCAAACAAAACTTTTAGTGGATTTCTACTTATTTTATTAAATATCATCTCCACCAAACAGGACAAGCTTGCATCTGTTATAGTTTTGGAGAAAAATGTGTTCATTTCATGTATGCGCGAAATGCCTTAAAAATGGCTTTAAAATGGATTTGGAGCATGGAGACGATTATCTCGGGATTGCAAGATAACCAAACAAAACTTTTAGTGGATTTCTACTTATTTTATTAAATATCATCTCCACCAAACAGGACAAGCTTGCATCTGTTATAGTTTTGGAGAAAAATGTGTTCATTTCATGTATGCGCGAAATGCCTTAAAAATGGCTTTAAAATGGATTTGGAGCATGGAGACGATTATCTCGGGATTGCAAGATAACCAAACAAAACTTTTAGTGGATTTCTACTTATTTTATTAAATATCATCTCCACCAAACAGGACAAGCTTGCATCTGTTATAGTTTTGGAGAAAAATGTGTTCATTTCATGTATGCGCGAAATGCCTTAAAAATGGCTTTAAAATGGATTTGGAGCATGGAGACGATTATCTCGGGATTGCAATATAACCAAACAAAACTTTTAGTGGATTTCTACTTATTTTATTAAATATCATCTCCACCAAACAGGACAAGCTTGCATCTGTTATAGTTTTGGAGAAAAATGTGTTCATTTCATGTATGCGCGAAATGCCTTAAAAATGGCTTTAAAATGGATTTGGAGCATGGAGACGATTATCTCGGGATTGCAAGATAACCAAACAAATCTTTTAGTGGATTTCTACTTATTTTATTAAATATCATCTCCACCAAACAGGACAAGCTTGCATCTGTTTTCGTTTTGGAGAAAAATGTGTTCATTTCATGTATGCGCGAAATGCCTTAAAAATGGCTTTAAAATGGATTTGGAGCATGGAGACGATTATCTCGGGATTGCAAGATAACCAAACAAAACTTTTAGTGGATTTCTACTTATTTTATTAAATATCATCTCCACCAAACAGGACAAGCTTGCATCTGTTATAGTTTTGGAGAAAAATGTGTTTATTTCATGTATGCGCGAAATGCCTTAAAAATGGCTTTAAAATGGATTTGGAGCATGGAGACGATTATCTCGGGATTGCAAGATAACCAAACAAAACTTTTAGTGGATTTCTACTTATTTTATTAAATATCATCTCCACCAAACAAGAGAAGCTTGCATCTGTTATAGTTTTGGAGAAAAATGTGTTCATTTCATGTATGCGCGAAATGCCTTAAAAATGGCTTTAAAATGGATTTGGAGCATGGAGACGATTATCTCGGGATTGCAAGATAACCAAACAAAACTTTTAGTGGATTTCTACTTATTTTATTAAATATCATCTCCACCAAACAGGACAAGCTTGCATCTGTTATAGTTTTGGAGAAAAATGTGTTCATTTCATGTATGCGCGAAATGCCTTAAAAATGGCTTTAAAATGGATTTGGAGCATGGAGACGATTATCTCGGGATTGCAAGATAACCAAACAAAACTTTTAGTGGATTTCTACTTATTTTATTAAATATCATCTCCACTAAACAGGACAAGCTTGCATCTGTTATAGTTTTGGAGAAAAATGTGTTCATTTCATGTATGCGCGAAATGCCTTAAAAATGGCTTTAAAATGGATTTGGAGCATGGAGACGATTATCTCGGGATTGCAATATAACCAAACAAAACTTTTAGTGGATTTCTACTTATTTTATTAAATATCATCTCCACCAAACAGGACAAGCTTGCATCTGTTATAGTTTTGGAGAAAAATGTGTTCATTTCATGTATGCGCGAAATGCCTTAAAAATGGCTTTAAAATGGATTTGGAGCATGGAGACGATTATCTCGGGATTGCAAGATAACCAAACAAAAATTTTAGTGGATTTCTACTTATTTTATTAAATATCATCTCCACCAAACAGGACAAGCTTGCATCTGTTATAGTTTTGGAGAAAAATGTGTTCATTTCATGTATGCGCGAAATTCCTTAAAAATGGCTTTAAAATGGATTTGGAGCATGGAGACGATTATCTCGGGATTGCAAGATAACCAAACAAAACTTTTAGTGGATTTCTACTTATTTTATTAAATATCATCTCCACCAAACAAGACAAGCTTGCATCTGTTATAGTTTTGGAGAAAAATGTGTTCATTTCATGTATGCGCGAAATGCCTTAAAAATGGCTTTAAAATGGATTTGGAGCATGGAGACGATTATCTCAGGATGGCAATATAAACAAACGAAACTTTTAGTAGATTTCTACTTATTTTATTAAATATTATCTCCACCAAACAGGACAAGCTTGCATCTGTTATAGTTTTGGAGAAAAATGTGTTCATTTCATGTATGCGCGAAATGCCTTAAAAATGGCTTTAAAATGGATTTGGAGCATGGAGACGATTATCTCGGGATTGCAAGATAACCAAACAAAACTTTTAGTGGATTTCTACTTATTTTATTAAATATCATCTCCACCAAACAGGACAAGCTTGCATCTGTTATAGTTTTGGAGAAAAATGTGTTCATTTCATGTATGCGCGAAATGCCTTAAAAATGGCTTTAAAATGGATTTGGAGCATGGAGACGATTATCTCGGGATTGCAAGATAACCAAACAAAACTTTTAGTGGATTTCTACTTATTTTATTAAATATCATCTCCACCAAACAGGACAAGCTTGCATCTGTTATAGTTTTGGAGAAAAATGTGTTCATTTCATGTATGCGCGAAATGCCTTAAAAATGGCTTTAAAATGGATTTGGAGCATGGAGACGATTATCTCGGGATTGCAATATAACCAAACAAAACTTTTAGTGGATTTCTACTTATTTTATTAAATATCATCTCCACCAAACAGGACAAGCTTGCATCTGTTATAGTTTTGGAGAAAAATGTGTTCATTTCATGTATGCGCGAAATGCCTTAAAAATGGCTTTAAAATGGATTTGGAGCATGGAGACGATTATCTCGGGATTGCAAGATAACCAAACAAAACTTTTAGTGGATTTCTACTTATTTTATTAAATATCATCTCCACCAAACAGGACAAGCTTGCATCTGTTATAGTTTTGGAGAAAAATGTGTTCATTTCATGTATGCGCGAAATGCCTTAAAAATGGCTTTAAAATGGATTTGGAGCATGGAGACGATTATCTCGGGATTGCAAGATAACCAAACAAAACTTTTAGTGGATTTCTACTTATTTTATTAAATATCATCTCCACCAAACAGGACAAGCTTGCATCTGTTATAGTTTTGGAGAAAAATGTGTTCATTTCATGTATGCGCGAAATGCCTTAAAAATGGCTTTAAAATGGATTTGGAGCATGGAGACGATTATCTCGGGATTGCAAGATAACCAAACAAAACTTTTAGTGGATTTCTACTTATTTTATTAAATATCATCTCCACCAAACAGGACAAGCTTGCATCTGTTATAGTTTTGGAGAAAAATGTGTTCATTTCATGTATGCGCGAAATGCCTTAAAAATGGCTTTAAAATGGATTTGGAGCATGGAGACGATTATCTCGGGATTGCAAGATAACCAAACAAAACTTTTAGTGGATTTCTACTTATTTTATTAAATATCATCTCCACCAAACAGGACAAGCTTGCATCTGTTATAGTTTTGGAGAAAAATGTGTTCATTTCATGTATGCGCGAAATGCCTTAAAAATGGCTTTAAAATGGATTTGGAGCATGGAGACGATTATCTCGGGATTGCAATATAACCAAACAAAACTTTTAGTGGATTTCTACTTATTTTATTAAATATCATCTCCACCAAACAGGACAAGCTTGCATCTGTTATAGTTTTGGAGAAAAATGTGTTCATTTCATGTATGCGCGAAATGCCTTAAAAATGGCTTTAAAATGGATTTGGAGCATGGAGACGATTATCTCGGGATTGCAAGATAACCAAACAAATCTTTTAGTGGATTTCTACTTATTTTATTAAATATCATCTCCACCAAACAGGACAAGCTTGCATCTGTTTTCGTTTTGGAGAAAAATGTGTTTATTTCATGTATGCGCGAAATGCCTTAAAAATGGCTTTAAAATGGATTTGGAGCATGGAGACGATTATCTCGGGATTGCAAGATAACCAAACAAAACTTTTAGTGGATTTCTACTTATTTTATTAAATATCATCTCCACCAAACAGGACAAGCTTGCATCTGTTATAGTTTTGGAGAAAAATGTGTTTATTTCATGTATGCGCGAAATGCCTTAAAAATGGCTTTAAAATGGATTTGGAGCATGGAGACGATTATCTCGGGATTGCAAGATAACCAAACAAAACTTTTAGTGGATTTCTACTTATTTTATTAAATATCATCTCCACCAAACAAGAGAAGCTTGCATCTGTTATAGTTTTGGAGAAAAATGTGTTCATTTCATGTATGCGCGAAATGCCTTAAAAATGGCTTTAAAATGGATTTGGAGCATGGAGACGATTATCTCGGGATTGCAAGATAACCAAACAAAACTTTTAGTGGATTTCTACTTATTTTATTAAATATCATCTCCACCAAACAGGACAAGCTTGCATCTGTTATAGTTTTGGAGAAAAATGTGTTCATTTCATGTATGCGCGAAATGCCTTAAAAATGGCTTTAAAATGGATTTGGAGCATGGAGACGATTATCTCGGGATTGCAAGATAACCAAACAAAACTTTTAGTGGATTTCTACTTATTTTATTAAATATCATCTCCACTAAACAGGACAAGCTTGCATCTGTTATAGTTTTGGAGAAAAATGTGTTCATTTCATGTATGCGCGAAATGCCTTAAAAATGGCTTTAAAATGGATTTGGAGCATGGAGACGATTATCTCGGGATTGCAATATAACCAAACAAAACTTTTAGTGGATTTCTACTTATTTTATTAAATATCATCTCCACCAAACAGGACAAGCTTGCATCTGTTATAGTTTTGGAGAAAAATGTGTTCATTTCATGTATGCGCGAAATGCCTTAAAAATGGCTTTAAAATGGATTTGGAGCATGGAGACGATTATCTCGGGATTGCAAGATAACCAAACAAAAATTTTAGTGGATTTCTACTTATTTTATTAAATATCATCTCCACCAAACAGGACAAGCTTGCATCTGTTATAGTTTTGGAGAAAAATGTGTTCATTTCATGTATGCGCGAAATTCCTTAAAAATGGCTTTAAAATGGATTTGGAGCATGGAGACGATTATCTCGGGATTGCAAGATAACCAAACAAAACTTTTAGTGGATTTCTACTTATTTTATTAAATATCATCTCCACCAAACAAGACAAGCTTGCATCTGTTATAGTTTTGGAGAAAAATGTGTTCATTTCATGTATGCGCGAAATGCCTTAAAAATGGCTTTAAAATGGATTTGGAGCATGGAGACGATTATCTCGGGATTGCAAGATAACCAAACAAAACTTTTAGTGGATTTCTACTTATTTTATTAAATGTCATCTCCACCAAACAGGACAAGCTTGCATGTGTTATAGTTTTGGAGAAAAATGTGTTCATTTCATGTATGCGCAAAATGCCTTTGAAATGGCTTTAAAATGGATTTGGAGCATGGAGACGATTATCTCGGGATTGCAAGATAACCAAACAAAACTTTTAGTGGATTTCTACTTATTTTATTAAATATCATCTCCACCAAACAGGACAAGCTTGCATCTGTTATAGTTTTGGAGAAAAATGTGTTCATTTCATGTATGCGCGAAATGCCTTAAAAATGGCTTTAAAATGGATTTGGAGCATGGAGACGATTATCTCGGGATTGCAAGATAACCAAACAAAACTTTTAGTGTATTTCTACTTATTTTATTAAATATCATCTCCACCAAACAGGACAAGCTTGCATCTATTATAGTTTTGGAGAAAAATGTGTTCATTTCATGTATGCGCGAAATGCCTTAAAAATGGCTTTAAAATGGATTTGGAGCATGGAGACGATTATCTCGGGATTGCAATATAACCAAACAAAACTTTTAGTGGATTTCTACTTATTTTATTAAATATCATCTCCACCAAACAGGACAAGCTTGCATCTGTTATAGTTTTGGAGAAAAATGTGTTCATTTCATGTATGCGCGAAATGCCTTAAAAATGGCTTTAAAATGGATTTGGAGCATGGAGACGATTATCTCGGGATTGCAAGATAACCAAACAAAACTTTTAGTGGATTTCTACTTATTTTATTAAATATCATCTCCACCAAACAGGACAAGATTGCATCTGTTATAGTTTTGGAGAAAAATGTGTTCATTTCATGTATGCGCGAAATGCCTTAAAAATGACTTTAAAATGGATTTGGAGCATGGAGACGATTATCTCGGGATTGCAAGATAACCAAACAAAACTTTTAGTGGATTTCTACTTATTTTATTAAATATCATCTCCACCAAACAGGACAAGCTTGCATCTGTTATAGTTTTGGAGAAAAATGTGTTCATTTCATGTATGCGCGAAATGCCTTAAAAATTGCTTTAAAATGGATTTGGAGCATGGAGACGATTATCTCGGGATTGCAAGATAACCAAACAAAACTTTTAGTGGATTTCTACTTATTTTATTAAATATCATCTCCACCAAACAGGACAAGCTTGGATGTGTTATAGTTTTGGAGAAAAATGTGTTCATTTCATGTATGCGCGAAATGCCTTAAAAATGGCTTTAAAATGGATTTGGAGCATGGAGACGATTATCTCGGGATTGCAAGATAACCAAACAAAACTTTTAGTGGATTTCTACTTATTTTATTAAATATCATCTCCACCAAACAGGACAAGCTTGCATGTGTTATAGTTTTGGAGAAAAATGTGTTCATTTCATGTATGCGCAAAATGCCTTTGAAATGGCTTTAAAATGGATTTGGAGCATGGAGACGATTATCTCAGGATGGCAATATAAACAAACGAAACTTTTAGTAGATTTCTACTTATTTTATTAAATATTATCTCCACCAAACAGGACAAGCTTGCATCTGTTATAGTTTTGGAGAAAAATGTGTTCATTTCATGTATGCGCGAAATGCCTTAAAAATGGCTTTAAAATGGATTTGGAGCATGGAGACGATTATCTCGGGATTGCAAGATAACCAAACAAAACTTTTAGTGGATTTCTACTTATTTTATTAAATATCATCTCCACCAAACAGGACAAGCTTGCATCTGTTATAGTTTTGGAGAAAAATGTGTTCATTTCATGTATGCGCGAAATGCCTTAAAAATGGCTTTAAAATGGATTTGGAGCATGGAGACGATTATCTCGGGATTGCAAGATAACCAAACAAAACTTTTAGTGGATTTCTACTTATTTTATTAAATATCATCTCCACCAAACAGGACAAGCTTGCATCTGTTATAGTTTTGGAGAAAAATGTGTTCATTTCATGTATGCGCGAAATGCCTTAAAAATGGCTTTAAAATGGATTTGGAGCATGGAGACGATTATCTCGGGATTGCAAGATAACCAAACAAAACTTTTAGTGGATTTCTACTTATTTTATTAAATATCATCTCCACCAAACAGGACAAGCTTGCATCTGTTATAGTTTTGGAGAAAAATGTGTTCATTTCATGTATGCGCGAAATGCCTTAAAAATGGCTTTAAAATGGATTTGGAGCATGGAGACGATTATCTCGGGATTGCAATATAACCAAACAAAACTTTTAGTGGATTTCTACTTATTTTATTAAATATCATCTCCACCAAACAGGACAAGCTTGCATCTGTTATAGTTTTGGAGAAAAATGTGTTCATTTCATGTATGCGCGAAATGCCTTAAAAATGGCTTTAAAATGGATTTGGAGCATGGAGACGATTATCTCGGGATTGCAAGATAACCAAACAAAACTTTTAGTGGATTTCTACTTATTTTATTAAATATCATCTCCACCAAACAGGACAAGCTTGCATCTGTTATAGTTTTGGAGAAAAATGTGTTCATTTCATGTATGCGCGAAATGCCTTAAAAATGGCTTTAAAATGGATTTGGAGCATGGAGACGATTATCTCGGGATTGCAAGATAACCAAACAAAACTTTTAGTGGATTTCTACTTATTTTATTAAATATCATCTCCACCAAACAGGACAAGCTTGCATCTGTTATAGTTTTGGAGAAAAATGTGTTCATTTCATGTATGCGCGAAATGCCTTAAAAATGGCTTTAAAATGGATTTGGAGCATGGAGACGATTATCTCGGGATTGCAAGATAACCAAACAAAACTTTTAGTGGATTTCTACTTATTTTATTAAATATCATCTCCACCAAACAGGACAAGCTTGCATCTGTTATAGTTTTGGAGAAAAATGTGTTCATTTCATGTATGCGCGAAATGCCTTAAAAATGGCTTTAAAATGGATTTGGAGCATGGAGACGATTATCTCGGGATTGCAAGATAACCAAACAAAACTTTTAGTGGATTTCTACTTATTTTATTAAATATCATCTCCACCAAACAGGACAAGCTTGCATCTGTTATAGTTTTGGAGAAAAATGTGTTCATTTCATGTATGCGCGAAATGCCTTAAAAATGGCTTTAAAATGGATTTGGAGCATGGAGACGATTATCTCGGGATTGCAATATAACCAAACAAAACTTTTAGTGGATTTCTACTTATTTTATTAAATATCATCTCCACCAAACAGGACAAGCTTGCATCTGTTATAGTTTTGGAGAAAAATGTGTTCATTTCATGTATGCGCGAAATGCCTTAAAAATGGCTTTAAAATGGATTTGGAGCATGGAGACGATTATCTCGGGATTGCAAGATAACCAAACAAATCTTTTAGTGGATTTCTACTTATTTTATTAAATATCATCTCCACCAAACAGGACAAGCTTGCATCTGTTTTCGTTTTGGAGAAAAATGTGTTCATTTCATGTATGCGCGAAATGCCTTAAAAATGGCTTTAAAATGGATTTGGAGCATGGAGACGATTATCTCGGGATTGCAAGATAACCAAACAAAACTTTTAGTGGATTTCTACTTATTTTATTAAATATCATCTCCACCAAACAGGACAAGCTTGCATCTGTTATAGTTTTGGAGAAAAATGTGTTTATTTCATGTATGCGCGAAATGCCTTAAAAATGGCTTTAAAATGGATTTGGAGCATGGAGACGATTATCTCGGGATTGCAAGATAACCAAACAAAACTTTTAGTGGATTTCTACTTATTTTATTAAATATCATCTCCACCAAACAAGAGAAGCTTGCATCTGTTATAGTTTTGGAGAAAAATGTGTTCATTTCATGTATGCGCGAAATGCCTTAAAAATGGCTTTAAAATGGATTTGGAGCATGGAGACGATTATCTCGGGATTGCAAGATAACCAAACAAAACTTTTAGTGGATTTCTACTTATTTTATTAAATATCATCTCCACCAAACAGGACAAGCTTGCATCTGTTATAGTTTTGGAGAAAAATGTGTTCATTTCATGTATGCGCGAAATGCCTTAAAAATGGCTTTAAAATGGATTTGGAGCATGGAGACGATTATCTCGGGATTGCAAGATAACCAAACAAAACTTTTAGTGGATTTCTACTTATTTTATTAAATATCATCTCCACTAAACAGGACAAGCTTGCATCTGTTATAGTTTTGGAGAAAAATGTGTTCATTTCATGTATGCGCGAAATGCCTTAAAAATGGCTTTAAAATGGATTTGGAGCATGGAGACGATTATCTCGGGATTGCAATATAACCAAACAAAACTTTTAGTGGATTTCTACTTATTTTATTAAATATCATCTCCACCAAACAGGACAAGCTTGCATCTGTTATAGTTTTGGAGAAAAATGTGTTCATTTCATGTATGCGCGAAATGCCTTAAAAATGGCTTTAAAATGGATTTGGAGCATGGAGACGATTATCTCGGGATTGCAAGATAACCAAACAAAAATTTTAGTGGATTTCTACTTATTTTATTAAATATCATCTCCACCAAACAGGACAAGCTTGCATCTGTTATAGTTTTGGAGAAAAATGTGTTCATTTCATGTATGCGCGAAATGCCTTAAAAATGGCTTTAAAATGGATTTGGAGCATGGAGACGATTATCTCGGGATTGCAAGATAACCAAACAAAACTTTTAGTGGATTTCTACTTATTTTATTAAATATCATCTCCACCAAACAAGACAAGCTTGCATCTGTTATAGTTTTGGAGAAAAATGTGTTCATTTCATGTATGCGCGAAATGCCTTAAAAATGGCTTTAAAATGGATTTGGAGCATGGAGACGATTATCTCGGGATTGCAAGATAACCAAACAAAACTTTTAGTGGATTTCTACTTATTTTATTAAATGTCATCTCCACCAAACAGGACAAGCTTGCATGTGTTATAGTTTTGGAGAAAAATGTGTTCATTTCATGTATGCGCAAAATGCCTTTGAAATGGCTTTAAAATGGATTTGGAGCATGGAGACGATTATCTCGGGATTGCAAGATAACCAAACAAAACTTTTAGTGGATTTCTACTTATTTTATTAAATATCATCTCCACCAAACAGGACAAGCTTGCATCTGTTATAGTTTTGGAGAAAAATGTGTTCATTTCATGTATGCGCGAAATGCCTTAAAAATGGCTTTAAAATGGATTTGGAGCATGGAGACGATTATCTCGGGATTGCAAGATAACCAAACAAAACTTTTAGTGTATTTCTACTTATTTTATTAAATATCATCTCCACCAAACAGGACAAGCTAGCATCTATTATAGTTTTGGAGAAAAATGTGTTCATTTCATGTATGCGCGAAATGCCTTAAAAATGGCTTTAAAATGGATTTGGAGCATGGAGACGATTATCTCGGGATTGCAATATAACCAAACAAAACTTTTAGTGGATTTCTACTTATTTTATTAAATATCATCTCCACCAAACAGGACAAGCTTGCATCTGTTATAGTTTTGGAGAAAAATGTGTTCATTTCATGTATGCGCGAAATGCCTTAAAAATGGCTTTAAAATGGATTTGGAGCATGGAGACGATTATCTCGGGATTGCAAGATAACCAAACAAAACTTTTAGTGGATTTCTACTTATTTTATTAAATATCATCTCCACCAAACAGGACAAGCTTGCATGTGTTATAGTTTTGGAGAAAAATGTGTTCATTTCATGTATGCGCAAAATGCCTTTGAAATGGCTTTAAAATGGATTTGGAGCATGGAGACGATTATCTCAGGATGGCAATATAAACAAACGAAACTTTTAGTAGATTTCTACTTATTTTATTAAATATTATCTCCACCAAACAGGACAAGCTTGCATCTGTTATAGTTTTGGAGAAAAATGTGTTCATTTCATGTATGCGCGAAATGCCTTAAAAATGGCTTTAAAATGGATTTGGAGCATGGAGACGATTATCTCGGGATTGCAAGATAACCAAACAAAACTTTTAGTGGATTTCTACTTATTTTATTAAATATCATCTCCACCAAACAGGACAAGCTTGCATCTGTTATAGTTTTGGAGAAAAATGTGTTCATTTCATGTATGCGCGAAATGCCTTAAAAATGGCTTTAAAATGGATTTGGAGCATGGAGACGATTATCTCGGGATTGCAAGATAACCAAACAAAACTTTTAGTGGATTTCTACTTATTTTATTAAATATCATCTCCACCAAACAGGACAAGCTTGCATCTGTTATAGTTTTGGAGAAAAATGTGTTCATTTCATGTATGCGCGAAATGCCTTAAAAATGGCTTTAAAATGGATTTGGAGCATGGAGACGATTATCTCGGGATTGCAAGATAACCAAACAAAACTTTTAGTGGATTTCTACTTATTTTATTAAATATCATCTCCACCAAACAGGACAAGCTTGCATCTGTTATAGTTTTGGAGAAAAATGTGTTCATTTCATGTATGCGCGAAATGCCTTAAAAATGGCTTTAAAATGGATTTGGAGCATGGAGACGATTATCTCGGGATTGCAATATAACCAAACAAAACTTTTAGTGGATTTCTACTTATTTTATTAAATATCATCTCCACCAAACAGGACAAGCTTGCATCTGTTATAGTTTTGGAGAAAAATGTGTTCATTTCATGTATGCGCGAAATGCCTTAAAAATGGCTTTAAAATGGATTTGGAGCATGGAGACGATTATCTCGGGATTGCAAGATAACCAAACAAAACTTTTAGTGGATTTCTACTTATTTTATTAAATATCATCTCCACCAAACAGGACAAGCTTGCATCTGTTATAGTTTTGGAGAAAAATGTGTTCATTTCATGTATGCGCGAAATGCCTTAAAAATGGCTTTAAAATGGATTTGGAGCATGGAGACGATTATCTCGGGATTGCAAGATAACCAAACAAAACTTTTAGTGGATTTCTACTTATTTTATTAAATATCATCTCCACCAAACAGGACAAGCTTGCATCTGTTATAGTTTTGGAGAAAAATGTGTTCATTTCATGTATGCGCGAAATGCCTTAAAAATGGCTTTAAAATGGATTTGGAGCATGGAGACGATTATCTCGGGATTGCAAGATAACCAAACAAAACTTTTAGTGGATTTCTACTTATTTTATTAAATATCATCTCCACCAAACAGGACAAGCTTGCATCTGTTATAGTTTTGGAGAAAAATGTGTTCATTTCATGTATGCGCGAAATGCCTTAAAAATGGCTTTAAAATGGATTTGGAGCATGGAGACGATTATCTCGGGATTGCAAGATAACCAAACAAAACTTTTAGTGGATTTCTACTTATTTTATTAAATATCATCTCCACCAAACAGGACAAGCTTGCATCTGTTATAGTTTTGGAGAAAAATGTGTTCATTTCATGTATGCGCGAAATGCCTTAAAAATGGCTTTAAAATGGATTTGGAGCATGGAGACGATTATCTCGGGATTGCAATATAACCAAACAAAACTTTTAGTGGATTTCTACTTATTTTATTAAATATCATCTCCACCAAACAGGACAAGCTTGCATCTGTTATAGTTTTGGAGAAAAATGTGTTCATTTCATGTATGCGCGAAATGCCTTAAAAATGGCTTTAAAATGGATTTGGAGCATGGAGACGATTATCTCGGGATTGCAAGATAACCAAACAAATCTTTTAGTGGATTTCTACTTATTTTATTAAATATCATCTCCACCAAACAGGACAAGCTTGCATCTGTTTTCGTTTTGGAGAAAAATGTGTTCATTTCATGTATGCGCGAAATGCCTTAAAAATGGCTTTAAAATGGATTTGGAGCATGGAGACGATTATCTCGGGATTGCAAGATAACCAAACAAAACTTTTAGTGGATTTCTACTTATTTTATTAAATATCATCTCCACCAAACAGGACAAGCTTGCATCTGTTATAGTTTTGGAGAAAAATGTGTTTATTTCATGTATGCGCGAAATGCCTTAAAAATGGCTTTAAAATGGATTTGGAGCATGGAGACGATTATCTCGGGATTGCAAGATAACCAAACAAAACTTTTAGTGGATTTCTACTTATTTTATTAAATATCATCTCCACCAAACAAGAGAAGCTTGCATCTGTTATAGTTTTGGAGAAAAATGTGTTCATTTCATGTATGCGCGAAATGCCTTAAAAATGGCTTTAAAATGGATTTGGAGCATGGAGACGATTATCTCGGGATTGCAAGATAACCAAACAAAACTTTTAGTGGATTTCTACTTATTTTATTAAATATCATCTCCACCAAACAGGACAAGCTTGCATCTGTTATAGTTTTGGAGAAAAATGTGTTCATTTCATGTATGCGCGAAATGCCTTAAAAATGGCTTTAAAATGGATTTGGAGCATGGAGACGATTATCTCGGGATTGCAAGATAACCAAACAAAACTTTTAGTGGATTTCTACTTATTTTATTAAATATCATCTCCACTAAACAGGACAAGCTTGCATCTGTTATAGTTTTGGAGAAAAATGTGTTCATTTCATGTATGCGCGAAATGCCTTAAAAATGGCTTTAAAATGGATTTGGAGCATGGAGACGATTATCTCGGGATTGCAATATAACCAAACAAAACTTTTAGTGGATTTCTACTTATTTTATTAAATATCATCTCCACCAAACAGGACAAGCTTGCATCTGTTATAGTTTTGGAGAAAAATGTGTTCATTTCATGTATGCGCGAAATGCCTTAAAAATGGCTTTAAAATGGATTTGGAGCATGGAGACGATTATCTCGGGATTGCAAGATAACCAAACAAAAATTTTAGTGGATTTCTACTTATTTTATTAAATATCATCTCCACCAAACAGGACAAGCTTGCATCTGTTATAGTTTTGGAGAAAAATGTGTTCATTTCATGTATGCGCGAAATGCCTTAAAAATGGCTTTAAAATGGATTTGGAGCATGGAGACGATTATCTCGGGATTGCAAGATAACCAAACAAAACTTTTAGTGGATTTCTACTTATTTTATTAAATATCATCTCCACCAAACAAGACAAGCTTGCATCTGTTATAGTTTTGGAGAAAAATGTGTTCATTTCATGTATGCGCGAAATGCCTTAAAAATGGCTTTAAAATGGATTTGGAGCATGGAGACGATTATCTCGGGATTGCAAGATAACCAAACAAAACTTTTAGTGGATTTCTACTTATTTTATTAAATGTCATCTCCACCAAACAGGACAAGCTTGCATGTGTTATAGTTTTGGAGAAAAATGTGTTCATTTCATGTATGCGCAAAATGCCTTTGAAATGGCTTTAAAATGGATTTGGAGCATGGAGACGATTATCTCGGGATTGCAAGATAACCAAACAAAACTTTTAGTGGATTTCTACTTATTTTATTAAATATCATCTCCACCAAACAGGACAAGCTTGCATCTGTTATAGTTTTGGAGAAAAATGTGTTCATTTCATGTATGCGCGAAATGCCTTAAAAATGGCTTTAAAATGGATTTGGAGCATGGAGACGATTATCTCGGGATTGCAAGATAACCAAACAAAACTTTTAGTGTATTTCTACTTATTTTATTAAATATCATCTCCACCAAACAGGACAAGCTTGCATCTATTATAGTTTTGGAGAAAAATGTGTTCATTTCATGTATGCGCGAAATGCCTTAAAAATGGCTTTAAAATGGATTTGGAGCATGGAGACGATTATCTCGGGATTGCAATATAACCAAACAAAACTTTTAGTGGATTTCTACTTATTTTATTAAATATCATCTCCACCAAACAGGACAAGCTTGCATCTGTTATAGTTTTGGAGAAAAATGTGTTCATTTCATGTATGCGCGAAATGCCTTAAAAATGGCTTTAAAATGGATTTGGAGCATGGAGACGATTATCTCGGGATTGCAAGATAACCAAACAAAACTTTTAGTGGATTTCTACTTATTTTATTAAATATCATCTCCACCAAACAGGACAAGCTTGCATCTGTTATAGTTTTGGAGAAAAATGTGTTCATTTCATGTATGCGCGAAATGCCTTAAAAATGACTTTAAAATGGATTTGGAGCATGGAGACGATTATCTCGGGATTGCAAGATAACCAAACAAAACTTTTAGTGGATTTCTACTTATTTTATTAAATATCATCTCCACCAAACAGGACAAGCTTGCATGTGTTATAGTTTTGGAGAAAAATGTGTTCATTTCATGTATGCGCAAAATGCCTTTGAAATGGCTTTAAAATGGATTTGGAGCATGGAGACGATTATCTCGGGATTGCAAGATAACCAAACAAAACTTTTAGTGGATTTCTACTTATTTTATTAAATATCATCTCCACTAAACAGGACAAGCTTGCATCTGTTATAGTTTTGGAGAAAAATGTGTTCATTTCATGTATGCGCGAAATGCCTTAAAAATGGCTTTCAAATGGATTTGGAGCATGGAGACGATTATCTCGGGATTGCAATATAACCAAACAAAACTTTTAGTGGATTTCTACTTATTTTATTAAATATCATCTCCACCAAACAGGACAAGCTTGCATCTGTTATAGTTTTGGAGAAAAATGTGTTCATTTCATGTATGCGCGAAATGCCTTAAAAATGGCTTTAAAATGGATTTGGAGCGTGGAGACGATTATCTCGGGATTGCAAGATAACCAAACAAAACTTTTAGTGGATTTCTACTTATTTTATTAAATATCATCTCCACCAAACAGGACAAGCTTGCATCTGTTATAGTTTTGGAGAAAAATGTGTTCATTTCATGTATGCGCGAAATGCCTTAAAAATGGCTTTAAAATTGATTTGGAGCATGGAGACGATTATCTCGGGATTGCAAGATAACCAAACAAAACTTTTAGTGGATTTCTACTTATTTTATTAAATATCATCTCCACCAAACAGGACAAGCTTGCATCTGTTATAGTTTTGGAGAAAAATGTGTTCATTTCATGTATGCGCGAAATGCCTTAAAAATGGCTTTAAAATGGATTTGGAGCATGGAGACGATTATCTCGGGATTGCAAGATAACCAAACAAAACTTTTAGTGGATTTCTACTTATTTTATTAAATATCATCTCCACCAAACAGGACAAGCTTGCATCTGTTATAGTTTTGGAGAAAAATGTGTTCATTTCATGTATGCGCGAAATGCCTTAAAAATGGCTTTAAAATGGATTTGGAGCATGAAGACGATTATCTCGGGATTGCAAGATAACCAAACAAAACTTTTAGTGGATTTCTACTTATTTTATTAAATATCATCTCCACCAAACAGGACAAGCTTGCATCTGTTATAGTTTTGGAGAAAAATGTGTCCATTTCATGTATGCGCGAAATGCCTTAAAAATGGCTTTAAAATGGATTTGGAGCATGGAGACGATTATCTCGGGATTGCAAGATAACCAAACAAAACTTTTAGTGGATTTCTACTTATTTTATTAAATATCATCTCCACCAAACAGGACAAGCTTGCATCTGTTATAGTTTTGGAGAAAAATGTGTTCATTTCATGTATGCGCAAAATGCCTTTGAAATGGCTTTAAAATGGATTTGGAGCATGGAGACGATTATCTTAGGATGGCAATATAAACAAACGAAACTTTTAGTAGATTTCTACTTATTTTATTAAATATTATCTCCACCAAACAGGACAAGCTTGCATCTGTTATAGTTTTGGAGAAAAATGTGTTCATTTCATGTATGCGCGAAATGCCTTAAAAATGGCTTTAAAATGGATTTGGAGCATAGAGACGATTATCTCGGGATTCCAAGATAACCAAACAAAACTTTTAGTGGATTTCTACTTATTTTATTAAATATCATCTCCACCAAACAGGACAAGCTTGCATCTGTTATAGTTTTGGAGAAAAATGTGTTCATTTCATGTATGCGCGAAATGCCTTAAAAATGGCTTTAAAATGGATTTGGAGCATGGAGACGATTATCTCGAGATTGCAAGATAACCAAACAAAACTTTTAGTGGATTTCTACTTATTTTATTAAATATCATCTCCACCAAACAGGACAAGCTTGCATCTGTTATAGTTTTGGAGAAAAATGTGTTCATTTCATGTATGCGCGAAATGCCTTAAAAATGGCTTTAAAATGGATTTGGAGCATGGAGACGATTATCTCGGGATTGCAAGATAACCAAACAAAACTTTTAGTGGATTTCTACTTATTTTATTAAATATCATCTCCACCAAACAGGACAAGCTTGCATCTGTTATAGTTTTGGAGAAAAATGTGTTCATTTCATGTATGCGCGAAATGCCTTAAAAATGGCTTTAAAATGGATTTGGAGCATGGAGACGATTATCTCGGGATTGCAAGATAACCAAACAAAACTTTTAGTGGATTTCTACTTATTTTATTAAATATCATCTCCACCAAACAGGACAAGCTTGCATCTGTTATAGTTTTGGAGAAAAATGTGTTCATTTCATGTATGCGCGAAATGCCTTAAAAATGGCTTTAAAATGGATTTGGAGCATGGAGACGATTATCTCGGGATTGCAAGATAACCAAACAAAACTTTTAGTGGATTTCTACTTATTTTATTAAATATCATCTCCACCAAACAGGACAAGCTTGCATCTGTTATAGTTTTGGAGAAAAATGTGTTCATTTCATGTATGCGCGAAATGCCTTAAAAATGGCTTTAAAATGGATTTGGAGCATGGAGACGATTATCTCGGGATTGCAAGATAACCAAACAAAACTTTTAGTGGATTTCTACTTATTTTATTAAATATCATCTCCACCAAACAGGACAAGCTTGCATCTGTTATAGTTTTGGAGAAAAATGTGTTCATTTCATGTATGCGCGAAATGCCTTAAAAATGGCTTTAAAATGGATTTGGAGCATGGAGACGATTATCTCGGGATTGCAAGATAACCAAACAAAACTTTTAGTGGATTTCTACTTATTTTATTAAATATCATCTCCACCAAACAGGACAAGCTTGCATCTGTTATAGTTTTGGAGAAAAATGTGTTCATTTCATGTATGCGCGAAATGCCTTAAAAATGGCTTTAAAATGGATTTGGAGCATGGAGACGATTATCTCGGGATTGCAAGATAACCAAACAAAACTTTTAGTGGATTTCTACTTATTTTATTAAATATCATCTCCACCAAACAGGACAAGCTTGCATCTGTTATGGTTTTGGAGAAAAATGTGTTCATTTCATGTATGCGCGAAATGCCTTAAAAATGGCTTTAAAATGGATTTGGAGCATGGAGACGATTATCTCGGGATTGCAAGATAACCAAACAAAAATTTTAGTGGATTTCTACTTATTTTATTAAATATCATCTCCACCAAACAGGACAAGCTTGCATCTGTTATAGTTTTGGAGAAAAATGTGTTCATTTCATGTATGCGCGAAATGCCTTAAAAATGGCTTTAAAATGGATTTGGAGCATGGAGACGATTATCTCGGGATTGCAAGATAACCAAACAAAACTTTTAGTGGATTTCTACTTATTTTATTAAATATCATCTCCACCAAACAAGACAAGCTTGCATCTGTTATAGTTTTGGAGAAAAATGAACACATTTTCCTCCAAAACTATAACAGATGCAAGCTTGTCCTGTTTGGTGGAGATGATATTTAATAAAATAAGTAGAAATCCACTAAAAGTTTTGTTTGGTTATCTTGCAATCCCGAGATAATCGTCTCCATGCTCCAAATCCATTTTAAAGCCATTTTTAAGGCATTTCGCGCATACATGAAATGAACACATTTTTCTCCAAAACTATAACAGATGCAAGCTTGTCCTGTTTGGTGGAGATGATATTTAATAAAATAAGTAGAAATCCACTAAAAGTTTTGTTTGGTTATCTTGCAATCCCGAGATAATCGTCTCCATGCTCCAAATCCATTTTAAAGCCATTTTTAAGGCATTTCTCGCATACATGAAATGAACACATTTTTCTCCAAAACTATAACAGATGCAAGCTTGTCCTGTTTGGTGGAGATGATATTTAATAAAATAAGTAGAAATCCACTAAAAGTTTTGTTTGGTTATCTTGCAATCCCGAGATAATCGTCTCCATGCTCCAAATCCATTTTAAAGCCATTTTTAAGGCATTTCGCGCATACATGAAATGAACACATTTTTCTCCAAAACTATAACAGATGCAAGCTTGTCCTGTTTGGTGGAGATGATATTTAATAAAATAAGTAGAAATCCACTAAAAGTTTTGTTTGGTTATCTTGCAATCCCGAGATAATCGTCTCCGTGCTCCAAATCCATTTTAAAGCCATTTTTAAGGCATTTCGCGCATACATGAAATGAACACATTTTTCTCCAAAACTATAACAGATGCAAGCTTGTCCTGTTTGGTGGAGATGATATTTAATAAAATAAGTAGAAATCCACTAAAAGTTTTGTTTGGTTATCTTGCAATCCCGAGATAATCGTCTCCATGCTCCAAATCCATTTTAAAGCCATTTTTAAGGCATTTCGCGCATACATGAAATGAACACATTTTTCTCCAAAACTATAACAGATGCAAGCTTGTCCTGTTTGGTGGAGATGATATTTAATAAAATAAGTAGAAATCCACTAAAAGTTTTGTTTGGTTATCTTGCAATCTCGAGATAATCGTCTCCATGCTCCAAATCCATTTTAAAGCCATTTTTAAGGCATTTCGCGCATACATGAAATGAACACATTTTTCTCCAAAACTATAACAGATGCAAGCTTGTCCTGTTTGGTGGAGATGATATTTAATAAAATAAGTAGAAATCCACTAAAAGTTTTGTTTGGTTATCTTGCAATCCCGAGATAATCGTCTCCATGCTCCAAATCCATTTTAAAGCCATTTTTAAGGCATTTCGCGCATACATGAAATGAACACATTTTTCTCCAAAACTATAACAGATGCAAGCTTGTCCTGTTTGGTGGAGATAATATTTAATAAAATAAGTAGAAATCTACTAAAAGTTTCGTTTGTTTATATTGCCATCCTAAGATAATCGTCTCCATGCTCCAAATCCATTTTAAAGCCATTTCAAAGGCATTTTGCGCATACATGAAATGAACACATTTTTCTCCAAAACTATAACAGATGCAAGCTTGTCCTGTTTGGTGGAGATGATATTTAATAAAATAAGTAGAAATCCACTAAAAGTTTTGTTTGGTTATCTTGCAATCCCGAGATAATCGTCTCCATGCTCCAAATCCATTTTAAAGCCATTTTTAAGGCATTTCGCGCATACATGAAATGAACACATTTTTCTCCAAAACTATAACAGATGCAAGCTTGTCCTGTTTGGTGGAGATGATATTTAATAAAATAAGTAGAAATCCACTAAAAGTTTTGTTTGGTTATCTTGCAATCCCGAGATAATCGTCTCCATGCTCCAAATCCATTTTAAAGCCATTTTTAAGGCATTTCGCGCATACATGAAATGAACACATTTTTCTCCAAAACTATAACAGATGCAAGCTTGTCCTGTTTGGTGGAGATGATATTTAATAAAATAAGTAGAAATCCACTAAAAGTTTTGTTTGGTTATCTTGCAATCCCGAGATAATCGTCTCCATGCTCCAAATCCATTTTAAAGCCATTTTTAAGGCATTTCGCGCATACATGAAATGAACACATTTTTCTCCAAAACTATAACAGATGCAAGCTTGTCCTGTTTGGTGGAGATGATATTTAATAAAATAAGTAGAAATCCACTAAAAGTTTTGTTTGGTTATCTTGCAATCCCGAGATAATCGTCTCCATGCTCCAAATCAATTTTAAAGCCATTTTTAAGGCATTTCGCGCATACATGAAATGAACACATTTTTCTCCAAAACTATAACAGATGCAAGCTTGTCCTGTTTGGTGGAGATGATATTTAATAAAATAAGTAGAAATCCACTAAAAGTTTTGTTTGGTTATCTTGCAATCCCGAGATAATCGTCTCCATGCTCCAAATCCATTTTAAAGCCATTTTTAAGGCATTTCGCGCATACATGAAATGAACACATTTTTCTCCAAAACTATAACAGATGCAAGCTTGTCCTGTTTGGTGGAGATGATATTTAATAAAATAAGTAGAAATCCACTAAAAGTTTTGTTTGGTTATATTGCAATCCCGAGATAATCGTCTCCATGCTCCAAATCCATTTTAAAGCCATTTTTAAGGCATTTCGCGCATACATGAAATGAACACATTTTTCTCCAAAACTATAACAGATGCAAGCTTGTCCTGTTTGGTGGAGATGATATTTAATAAAATAAGTAGAAATCCACTAAAAGTTTTGTTTGGTTATCTTGCAATCCCGAGATAATCGTCTCCATGCTCCAAATCCATTTTAAAGCCATTTTTAAGGCATTTCGCGCATACATGAAATGAACACATTTTTCTCCAAAACTATAACAGATGCAAGCTTGTCCTGTTTGGTGGAGATGATATTTAATAAAATAAGTAGAAATCCACTAAAAGTTTTGTTTGGTTATCTTGCAATCCCGAGATAATCGTCTCCATGCTCCAAATCCATTTTAAAGCCATTTTTAAGGCATTTCGCGCATACATGAAATGAACACATTTTTCTCCAAAACTATAACAGATGCAAGCTTGTCCTGTTTGGTGGAGATGATATTTAATAAAATAAGTAGAAATCCACTAAAAGTTTTGTTTGGTTATCTTGCAATCCCGAGATAATCGTCTCCATGCTCCAAATCCATTTTAAAGCCATTTTTAAGGCATTTCGCGCATACATGAAATGAACACATTTTTCTCCAAAACTATAACAGATGCAAGCTTGTCCTGTTTGGTGGAGATGATATTTAATAAAATAAGTAGAAATCCACTAAAAGTTTTGTTTGGTTATCTTGCAATCCCGAGATAATCGTCTCCATGCTCCAAATCCATTTTAAAGCCATTTTTAAGGCATTTCGCGCATACATGAAATGAACACATTTTTCTCCAAAACTATAACAGATGCAAGCTTGTCCTGTTTGGTGGAGATGATATTTAATAAAATAAGTAGAAATCCACTAAAAGTTTTGTTTGGTTATCTTGCAATCCCGAGATAATCGTCTCCATGCTCCAAATCCATTTTAAAGCCATTTTTAAGGCATTTCGCGCATACATGAAATGAACACATTTTTCTCCAAAACTATAAGAGATGCAAGCTTGTCCTGTTTGGTGGAGATGATATTTAATAAAATAAGTAGAAATCCACTAAAAGTTTTGTTTGGTTATCTTGCAATCTCGAGATAATCGTCTCCATGCTCCAAATCCATTTTAAAGCCATTTTTAAGGCATTTCGCGCATACATGAAATGAACACATTTTTCTCCAAAACTATAACAGATGCAAGCTTGTCCTGTTTGGTGGAGATGATATTTAATAAAATAAGTAGAAATCCACTAAAAGTTTTGTTTGGTTATCTTGGAATCCCGAGATAATCGTCTCCATGCTCCAAATCCATTTTAAAGCCATTTTTAAGGCATTTCGCGCATACATGAAATGAACACATTTTTCTCCAAAACTATAACAGATGCAAGCTTGTCCTGTTTGGTGGAGATAATATTTAATAAAATAAGTAGAAATCTACTAAAAGTTTCGTTTGTTTATATTGCCATCCTAAGATAATCGTCTCCATGCTCCAAATCCATTTTAAAGCCATTTCAAAGGCATTTTGCGCATACATGAAATGAACACATTTTTCTCCAAAACTATAACAGATGCAAGCTTGTCCTGTTTGGTGGAGATGATATTTAATAAAATAAGTAGAAATCCACTAAAAGTTTTGTTTGGTTATCTTGCAATCCCGAGATAATCGTCTCCATGCTCCAAATCCATTTTAAAGCCATTTTTAAGGCATTTCGCGCATACATGAAATGAACACATTTTTCTCCAAAACTATAACAGATGCAAGCTTGTCCTGTTTGGTGGAGATGATATTTAATAAAATAAGTAGAAATCCACTAAAAGTTTTGTTTGGTTATCTTGCAATCCCGAGATAATCGTCTCCATGCTCCAAATCCATTTTAAAGCCATTTTTAAGGCATTTCGCGCATACATGAAATGAACACATTTTTCTCCAAAACTATAACAGATGCAAGCTTGTCCTGTTTGGTGGAGATGATATTTAATAAAATAAGTAGAAATCCACTAAAAGTTTTGTTTGGTTATCTTGCAATCCCGAGATAATCGTCTCCATGCTCCAAATCCATTTTAAAGCCATTTTTAAGGCATTTCGCGCATACATGAAATGAACACATTTTTCTCCAAAACTATAACAGATGCAAGCTTGTCCTGTTTGGTGGAGATGATATTTAATAAAATAAGTAGAAATCCACTAAAAGTTTTGTTTGGTTATCTTGCAATCCCGAGATAATCGTCTCCATGCTCCTAATCCATTTTAAAGCCATTTTTAAGGCATTTCGCGCATACATGAAATGAACACATTTTTCTCCAAAACTATAACACATCCAAGCTTGTCCTGTTTGGTGGAGATGATATTTAATAAAATAAGTAGAAATCCACTAAAAGTTTTGTTTGGTTATCTTGCAATCCCGAGATAATCGTCTCCATGCTCCAAATCCATTTTAAAGCCATTTTTAAGGCATTTCGCGCATACATGAAATGAACACATTTTTCTCCAAAACTATAACAGATGCAAGCTTGTCCTGTTTGCTGGAGATGATATTTAATAAAATAAGTAGAAATCCACTAAAAGTTTTGTTTGGTTATCTTGCAATCCCGAGATAATCGTCTCCATGCTCCAAATCCATTTTAAAGTCATTTTTAAGGCATTTCGCGCATACATGAAATGAACACATTTTTCTCCAAAACTATAACAGATGCAAGCTTGTCCTGTTTGGTGGAGATGATATTTAATAAAATAAGTAGAAATCCACTAAAAGTTTTGTTTGGTTATCTTGCAATCCCGAGATAATCGTCTCCATGCTCCAAATCCATTTTAAAGCCATTTTTAAGGCATTTCGCGCATACATGAAATGAACACATTTTTCTCCAAAACTATAACAGATGCAAGCTTGTCCTGTTTGGTGGAGATGATATTTAATAAAATAAGTAGAAATCCACTAAAAGTTTTGTTTGGTTATCTTGCAATCCCGAGATAATCGTCTCCATGCTCCAAATCCATTTTAAAGCCATTTTTAAGGCATTTCGCGCATACATGAAATGAACACATTTTTCTCCAAAACTATAACAGATGCAAGCTTGTCCTGTTTGGTGGAGATGATATTTAATAAAATAAGTAGAAATCCACTAAAAGTTTTGTTTGGTTATCTTGCAATCCCGAGATAATCGTCTCCATGCTCCAAATCCATTTTAAAGCCATTTTTAAGGCATTTCGCGCATACATGAAATGAACACATTTTTCTCCAAAACTATAACAGATGCAAGCTTGTCCTGTTTGGTGGAGATGATATTTAATAAAATAAGTAGAAATCCACTAAAAGTTTTGTTTGGTTATCTTGCAATCCCGAGATAATCGTCTCCATGCTCCAAATCCATTTTAAAGCCATTTTTAAGGCATTTCGCGCATACATGAAATGAACACATTTTTCTCCAAAACTATAACAGATGCAAGCTTGTCCTGTTTGGTGGAGATGATATTTAATAAAATAAGTAGAAATCCACTAAAAGTTTTGTTTGGTTATCTTGCAATCCCGAGATAATCGTCTCCATGCTCCTAATCCATTTTAAAGCCATTTTTAAGGCATTTCGCGCATACATGAAATGAACACATTTTTCTCCAAAACTATAACACATCCAAGCTTGTCCTGTTTGGTGGAGATGATATTTAATAAAATAAGTAGAAATCCACTAAAAGTTTTGTTTGGTTATCTTGCAATCCCGAGATAATCGTCTCCATGCTCCAAATCCATTTTAAAGCCATTTTTAAGGCATTTCGCGCATACATGAAATGAACACATTTTTCTCCAAAACTATAACAGATGCAAGCTTGTCCTGTTTGGTGGAGATGATATTTAATAAAATAAGTAGAAATCCACTAAAAGTTTTGTTTGGTTATCTTGCAATCCCGAGATAATCGTCTCCATGCTCCAAATCCATTTTAAAGTCATTTTTAAGGCATTTCGCGCATACATGAAATGAACACATTTTTCTCCAAAACTATAACAGATGCAAGCTTGTCCTGTTTGGTGGAGATGATATTTAATAAAATAAGTAGAAATCCACTAAAAGTTTTGTTTGGTTATCTTGCAATCCCGAGATAATCGTCTCCATGCTCCAAATCCATTTTAAAGCCATTTTTAAGGCATTTCGCGCATACATGAAATGAACACATTTTTCTCCAAAACTATAACAGATGCAAGCTTGTCCTGTTTGGTGGAGATGATATTTAATAAAATAAGTAGAAATCCACTAAAAGTTTTGTTTGGTTATATTGCAATCCCGAGATAATCGTCTCCATGCTCCAAATCCATTTTAAAGCCATTTTTAAGGCATTTCGCGCATACATGAAATGAACACATTTTTCTCCAAAACTATAATAGATGCAAGCTTGTCCTGTTTGGTGGAGATGATATTTAATAAAATAAGTAGAAATACACTAAAAGTTTTGTTTGGTTATCTTGCAATCCCGAGATAATCGTCTCCATGCTCCAAATCCATTTTAAAGCCATTTTTAAGGCATTTCGCGCATACATGAAATGAACACATTTTTCTCCAAAACTATAACAGATGCAAGCTTGTCCTGTTTGGTGGAGATGATATTTAATAAAATAAGTAGAAATCCACTAAAAGTTTTGTTTGGTTATCTTGCAATCCCGAGATAATCGTCTCCATGCTCCAAATCCATTTTAAAGCCATTTCAAAGGCATTTTGCGCATACATGAAATGAACACATTTTTCTCCAAAACTATAACACATGCAAGCTTGTCCTGTTTGGTGGAGATGACATTTAATAAAATAAGTAGAAATCCACTAAAAGTTTTGTTTGGTTATCTTGCAATCCCGAGATAATCGTCTCCATGCTCCAAATCCATTTTAAAGCCATTTTTAAGGCATTTCGCGCATACATGAAATGAACACATTTTTCTCCAAAACTATAACAGATGCAAGCTTGTCTTGTTTGGTGGAGATGATATTTAATAAAATAAGTAGAAATCCACTAAAAGTTTTGTTTGGTTATCTTGCAATCCCGAGATAATCGTCTCCATGCTCCAAATCCATTTTAAAGCCATTTTTAAGGCATTTCGCGCATACATGAAATGAACACATTTTTCTCCAAAACTATAACAGATGCAAGCTTGTCCTGTTTGGTGGAGATGATATTTAATAAAATAAGTAGAAATCCACTAAAATTTTTGTTTGGTTATCTTGCAATCCCGAGATAATCGTCTCCATGCTCCAAATCCATTTTAAAGCCATTTTTAAGGCATTTCGCGCATACATGAAATGAACACATTTTTCTCCAAAACTATAACAGATGCAAGCTTGTCCTGTTTGGTGGAGATGATATTTAATAAAATAAGTAGAAATCCACTAAAAGTTTTGTTTGGTTATATTGCAATCCCGAGATAATCGTCTCCATGCTCCAAATCCATTTTAAAGCCATTTTTAAGGCATTTCGCGCATACATGAAATGAACACATTTTTCTCCAAAACTATAACAGATGCAAGCTTGTCCTGTTTAGTGGAGATGATATTTAATAAAATAAGTAGAAATCCACTAAAAGTTTTGTTTGGTTATCTTGCAATCCCGAGATAATCGTCTCCATGCTCCAAATCCATTTTAAAGCCATTTTTAAGGCATTTCGCGCATACATGAAATGAACACATTTTTCTCCAAAACTATAACAGATGCAAGCTTGTCCTGTTTGGTGGAGATGATATTTAATAAAATAAGTAGAAATCCACTAAAAGTTTTGTTTGGTTATCTTGCAATCCCGAGATAATCGTCTCCATGCTCCAAATCCATTTTAAAGCCATTTTTAAGGCATTTCGCGCATACATGAAATGAACACATTTTTCTCCAAAACTATAACAGATGCAAGCTTCTCTTGTTTGGTGGAGATGATATTTAATAAAATAAGTAGAAATCCACTAAAAGTTTTGTTTGGTTATCTTGCAATCCCGAGATAATCGTCTCCATGCTCCAAATCCATTTTAAAGCCATTTTTAAGGCATTTCGCGCATACATGAAATAAACACATTTTTCTCCAAAACTATAACAGATGCAAGCTTGTCCTGTTTGGTGGAGATGATATTTAATAAAATAAGTAGAAATCCACTAAAAGTTTTGTTTGGTTATCTTGCAATCCCGAGATAATCGTCTCCATGCTCCAAATCCATTTTAAAGCCATTTTTAAGGCATTTCGCGCATACATGAAATGAACACATTTTTCTCCAAAACGAAAACAGATGCAAGCTTGTCCTGTTTGGTGGAGATGATATTTAATAAAATAAGTAGAAATCCACTAAAAGATTTGTTTGGTTATCTTGCAATCCCGAGATAATCGTCTCCATGCTCCAAATCCATTTTAAAGCCATTTTTAAGGCATTTCGCGCATACATGAAATGAACACATTTTTCTCCAAAACTATAACAGATGCAAGCTTGTCCTGTTTGGTGGAGATGATATTTAATAAAATAAGTAGAAATCCACTAAAAGTTTTGTTTGGTTATATTGCAATCCCGAGATAATCGTCTCCATGCTCCAAATCCATTTTAAAGCCATTTTTAAGGCATTTCGCGCATACATGAAATGAACACATTTTTCTCCAAAACTATAACAGATGCAAGCTTGTCCTGTTTGGTGGAGATGATATTTAATAAAATAAGTAGAAATCCACTAAAAGTTTTGTTTGGTTATCTTGCAATCCCGAGATAATCGTCTCCATGCTCCAAATCCATTTTAAAGCCATTTTTAAGGCATTTCGCGCATACATGAAATGAACACATTTTTCTCCAAAACTATAACAGATGCAAGCTTGTCCTGTTTGGTGGAGATGATATTTAATAAAATAAGTAGAAATCCACTAAAAGTTTTGTTTGGTTATCTTGCAATCCCGAGATAATCGTCTCCATGCTCCAAATCCATTTTAAAGCCATTTTTAAGGCATTTCGCGCATACATGAAATGAACACATTTTTCTCCAAAACTATAACAGATGCAAGCTTGTCCTGTTTGGTGGAGATGATATTTAATAAAATAAGTAGAAATCCACTAAAAGTTTTGTTTGGTTATCTTGCAATCCCGAGATAATCGTCTCCATGCTCCAAATCCATTTTAAAGCCATTTTTAAGGCATTTCGCGCATACATGAAATGAACACATTTTTCTCCAAAACTATAACAGATGCAAGCTTGTCCTGTTTGGTGGAGATGATATTTAATAAAATAAGTAGAAATCCACTAAAAGTTTTGTTTGGTTATCTTGCAATCCCGAGATAATCGTCTCCATGCTCCAAATCCATTTTAAAGCCATTTTTAAGGCATTTCGCGCATACATGAAATGAACACATTTTTCTCCAAAACTATAACAGATGCAAGCTTGTCCTGTTTGGTGGAGATGATATTTAATAAAATAAGTAGAAATCCACTAAAAGTTTTGTTTGGTTATATTGCAATCCCGAGATAATCGTCTCCATGCTCCAAATCCATTTTAAAGCCATTTTTAAGGCATTTCGCGCATACATGAAATGAACACATTTTTCTCCAAAACTATAACAGATGCAAGCTTGTCCTGTTTGGTGGAGATGATATTTAATAAAATAAGTAGAAATCCACTAAAAGTTTTGTTTGGTTATCTTGCAATCCCGAGATAATCGTCTCCATGCTCCAAATCCATTTTAAAGCCATTTTTAAGGCATTTCGCGCATACATGAAATGAACACATTTTTCTCCAAAACTATAACAGATGCAAGCTTGTCCTGTTTGGTGGAGATGATATTTAATAAAATAAGTAGAAATCCACTAAAAGTTTTGTTTGGTTATCTTGCAATCCCGAGATAATCGTCTCCATGCTCCAAATCCATTTTAAAGCCATTTTTAAGGCATTTCGCGCATACATGAAATGAACACATTTTTCTCCAAAACTATAACAGATGCAAGCTTGTCCTGTTTGGTGGAGATGATATTTAATAAAATAAGTAGAAATCCACTAAAAGTTTTGTTTGGTTATCTTGCAATCCCGAGATAATCGTCTCCATGCTCCAAATCCATTTTAAAGCCATTTTTAAGGCATTTCGCGCATACATGAAATGAACACATTTTTCTCCAAAACTATAACAGATGCAAGCTTGTCCTGTTTGGTGGAGATAATATTTAATAAAATAAGTAGAAATCTACTAAAAGTTTCGTTTGTTTATATTGCCATCCTGAGATAATCGTCTCCATGCTCCAAATCCATTTTAAAGCCATTTCAAAGGCATTTTGCGCATACATGAAATGAACACATTTTTCTCCAAAACTATAACACATGCAAGCTTGTCCTGTTTGGTGGAGATGATATTTAATAAAATAAGTAGAAATCCACTAAAAGTTTTGTTTGGTTATCTTGCAATCCCGAGATAATCGTCTCCATGCTCCAAATCCATTTTAAAGCCATTTTTAAGGCATTTCGCGCATACATGAAATGAACACATTTTTCTCCAAAACTATAACACATCCAAGCTTGTCCTGTTTGGTGGAGATGATATTTAATAAAATAAGTAGAAATCCACTAAAAGTTTTGTTTGGTTATCTTGCAATCCCGAGATAATCGTCTCCATGCTCCAAATCCATTTTAAAGCAATTTTTAAGGCATTTCGCGCATACATGAAATGAACACATTTTTCTCCAAAACTATAACAGATGCAAGCTTGTCCTGTTTGGTGGAGATGATATTTAATAAAATAAGTAGAAATCCACTAAAAGTTTTGTTTGGTTATCTTGCAATCCCGAGATAATCGTCTCCATGCTCCAAATCCATTTTAAAGTCATTTTTAAGGCATTTCGCGCATACATGAAATGAACACATTTTTCTCCAAAACTATAACAGATGCAATCTTGTCCTGTTTGGTGGAGATGATATTTAATAAAATAAGTAGAAATCCACTAAAAGTTTTGTTTGGTTATCTTGCAATCCCGAGATAATCGTCTCCATGCTCCAAATCCATTTTAAAGCCATTTTTAAGGCATTTCGCGCATACATGAAATGAACACATTTTTCTCCAAAACTATAACAGATGCAAGCTTGTCCTGTTTGGTGGAGATGATATTTAATAAAATAAGTAGAAATCCACTAAAAGTTTTGTTTGGTTATATTGCAATCCCGAGATAATCGTCTCCATGCTCCAAATCCATTTTAAAGCCATTTTTAAGGCATTTCGCGCATACATGAAATGAACACATTTTTCTCCAAAACTATAATAGATGCAAGCTTGTCCTGTTTGGTGGAGATGATATTTAATAAAATAAGTAGAAATACACTAAAAGTTTTGTTTGGTTATCTTGCAATCCCGAGATAATCGTCTCCATGCTCCAAATCCATTTTAAAGCCATTTTTAAGGCATTTCGCGCATACATGAAATGAACACATTTTTCTCCAAAACTATAACAGATGCAAGCTTGTCCTGTTTGGTGGAGATGATATTTAATAAAATAAGTAGAAATCCACTAAAAGTTTTGTTTGGTTATCTTGCAATCCCGAGATAATCGTCTCCATGCTCCAAATCCATTTTAAAGCCATTTCAAAGGCATTTTGCGCATACATGAAATGAACACATTTTTCTCCAAAACTATAACACATGCAAGCTTGTCCTGTTTGGTGGAGATGACATTTAATAAAATAAGTAGAAATCCACTAAAAGTTTTGTTTGGTTATCTTGCAATCCCGAGATAATCGTCTCCATGCTCCAAATCCATTTTAAAGCCATTTTTAAGGCATTTCGCGCATACATGAAATGAACACATTTTTCTCCAAAACTATAACAGATGCAAGCTTGTCTTGTTTGGTGGAGATGATATTTAATAAAATAAGTAGAAATCCACTAAAAGTTTTGTTTGGTTATCTTGCAATCCCGAGATAATCGTCTCCATGCTCCAAATCCATTTTAAAGCCATTTTTAAGGAATTTCGCGCATACATGAAATGAACACATTTTTCTCCAAAACTATAACAGATGCAAGCTTGTCCTGTTTGGTGGAGATGATATTTAATAAAATAAGTAGAAATCCACTAAAATTTTTGTTTGGTTATCTTGCAATCCCGAGATAATCGTCTCCATGCTCCAAATCCATTTTAAAGCCATTTTTAAGGCATTTCGCGCATACATGAAATGAACACATTTTTCTCCAAAACTATAACAGATGCAAGCTTGTCCTGTTTGGTGGAGATGATATTTAATAAAATAAGTAGAAATCCACTAAAAGTTTTGTTTGGTTATATTGCAATCCCGAGATAATCGTCTCCATGCTCCAAATCCATTTTAAAGCCATTTTTAAGGCATTTCGCGCATACATGAAATGAACACATTTTTCTCCAAAACTATAACAGATGCAAGCTTGTCCTGTTTAGTGGAGATGATATTTAATAAAATAAGTAGAAATCCACTAAAAGTTTTGTTTGGTTATCTTGCAATCCCGAGATAATCGTCTCCATGCTCCAAATCCATTTTAAAGCCATTTTTAAGGCATTTCGCGCATACATGAAATGAACACATTTTTCTCCAAAACTATAACAGATGCAAGCTTGTCCTGTTTGGTGGAGATGATATTTAATAAAATAAGTAGAAATCCACTAAAAGTTTTGTTTGGTTATCTTGCAATCCCGAGATAATCGTCTCCATGCTCCAAATCCATTTTAAAGCCATTTTTAAGGCATTTCGCGCATACATGAAATGAACACATTTTTCTCCAAAACTATAACAGATGCAAGCTTCTCTTGTTTGGTGGAGATGATATTTAATAAAATAAGTAGAAATCCACTAAAAGTTTTGTTTGGTTATCTTGCAATCCCGAGATAATCGTCTCCATGCTCCAAATCCATTTTAAAGCCATTTTTAAGGCATTTCGCGCATACATGAAATAAACACATTTTTCTCCAAAACTATAACAGATGCAAGCTTGTCCTGTTTGGTGGAGATGATATTTAATAAAATAAGTAGAAATCCACTAAAAGTTTTGTTTGGTTATCTTGCAATCCCGAGATAATCGTCTCCATGCTCCAAATCCATTTTAAAGCCATTTTTAAGGCATTTCGCGCATACATGAAATGAACACATTTTTCTCCAAAACGAAAACAGATGCAAGCTTGTCCTGTTTGGTGGAGATGATATTTAATAAAATAAGTAGAAATCCACTAAAAGATTTGTTTGGTTATCTTGCAATCCCGAGATAATCGTCTCCATGCTCCAAATCCATTTTAAAGCCATTTTTAAGGCATTTCGCGCATACATGAAATGAACACATTTTTCTCCAAAACTATAACAGATGCAAGCTTGTCCTGTTTGGTGGAGATGATATTTAATAAAATAAGTAGAAATCCACTAAAAGTTTTGTTTGGTTATATTGCAATCCCGAGATAATCGTCTCCATGCTCCAAATCCATTTTAAAGCCATTTTTAAGGCATTTCGCGCATACATGAAATGAACACATTTTTCTCCAAAACTATAACAGATGCAAGCTTGTCCTGTTTGGTGGAGATGATATTTAATAAAATAAGTAGAAATCCACTAAAAGTTTTGTTTGGTTATCTTGCAATCCCGAGATAATCGTCTCCATGCTCCAAATCCATTTTAAAGCCATTTTTAAGGTATTTCGCGCATACATGAAATGAACACATTTTTCTCCAAAACTATAACAGATGCAAGCTTGTCCTGTTTGGTGGAGATGATATTTAATAAAATAAGTAGAAATCCACTAAAAGTTTTGTTTGGTTATCTTGCAATCCCGAGATAATCGTCTCCATGCTCCAAATCCATTTTAAAGCCATTTTTAAGGCATTTCGCGCATACATGAAATGAACACATTTTTCTCCAAAACTATAACAGATGCAAGCTTGTCCTGTTTGGTGGAGATGATATTTAATAAAATAAGTAGAAATCCACTAAAAGTTTTGTTTGGTTATCTTGCAATCCCGAGATAATCGTCTCCATGCTCCAAATCCATTTTAAAGCCATTTTTAAGGCATTTCGCGCATACATGAAATGAACACATTTTTCTCCAAAACTATAACAGATGCAAGCTTGTCCTGTTTGGTGGAGATGATATTTAATAAAATAAGTAGAAATCCACTAAAAGTTTTGTTTGGTTATCTTGCAATCCCGAGATAATCGTCTCCATGCTCCAAATCCATTTTAAAGCCATTTTTAAGGCATTTCGCGCATACATGAAATGAACACATTTTTCTCCAAAACTATAACAGATGCAAGCTTGTCCTGTTTGGTGGAGATGATATTTAATAAAATAAGTAGAAATCCACTAAAAGTTTTGTTTGGTTATATTGCAATCCCGAGATAATCGTCTCCATGCTCCAAATCCATTTTAAAGCCATTTTTAAGGCATTTCGCGCATACATGAAATGAACACATTTTTCTCCAAAACTATAACAGATGCAAGCTTGTCCTGTTTGGTGGAGATGATATTTAATAAAATAAGTAGAAATCCACTAAAAGTTTTGTTTGGTTATCTTGCAATCCCGAGATAATCGTCTCCATGCTCCAAATCCATTTTAAAGCCATTTTTAAGGCATTTCGCGCATACATGAAATGAACACATTTTTCTCCAAAACTATAACAGATGCAAGCTTGTCCTGTTTGGTGGAGATGATATTTAATAAAATAAGTAGAAATCCACTAAAAGTTTTGTTTGGTTATCTTGCAATCCCGAGATAATCGTCTCCATGCTCCAAATCCATTTTAAAGCCATTTTTAAGGCATTTCGCGCATACATGAAATGAACACATTTTTCTCCAAAACTATAACAGATGCAAGCTTGTCCTGTTTGGTGGAGATGATATTTAATAAAATAAGTAGAAATCCACTAAAAGTTTTGTTTGGTTATCTTGCAATCCCGAGATAATCGTCTCCATGCTCCAAATCCATTTTAAAGCCATTTTTAAGGCATTTCGCGCATACATGAAATGAACACATTTTTCTCCAAAACTATAACAGATGCAAGCTTGTCCTGTTTGGTGGAGATAATATTTAATAAAATAAGTAGAAATCTACTAAAAGTTTCGTTTGTTTATATTGCCATCCTGAGATAATCGTCTCCATGCTCCAAATCCATTTTAAAGCCATTTCAAAGGCATTTTGCGCATACATGAAATGAACACATTTTTCTCCAAAACTATAACACATGCAAGCTTGTCCTGTTTGGTGGAGATGATATTTAATAAAATAAGTAGAAATCCACTAAAAGTTTTGTTTGGTTATCTTGCAATCCCGAGATAATCGTCTCCATGCTCCAAATCCATTTTAAAGCCATTTTTAAGGCATTTCGCGCATACATGAAATGAACACATTTTTCTCCAAAACTATAACAGATGCAAGCTTGTCCTGTTTGGTGGAGATGATATTTAATAAAATAAGTAGAAATCCACTAAAAGTTTTGTTTGGTTATCTTGCAATCCCGAGATAATCGTCTCCATGCTCCAAATCCATTTTAAAGCCATTTTTAAGGCATTTCGCGCATACATGAAATGAACACATTTTTCTCCAAAACTATAACAGATGCAAGCTTGTCCTGTTTGGTGGAGATGATATTTAATAAAATAAGTAGAAATCCACTAAAAGTTTTGTTTGGTTATCTTGCAATCCCGAGATAATAGTCTCCATGCTCCAAATCCATTTTAAAGCCATTTTTAAGGCATTTCGCGCATACATGAAATGAACACATTTTTCTCCAAAACTATAACAGATGCAAGCTTGTCCTGTTTGGTGGAGATGATATTTAATAAAATAAGTAGAAATGCACTAAAAGTTTTGTTTGGTTATATTGCAATCCCGAGATAATCGTCTCCATGCTCCAAATCCATTTTAAAGCCATTTTTAAGGCATTTCGCGCATACATGAAATGAACACATTTTTCTCCAAAACTATAACAGATGCAAGCTTGTCCTGTTTGGTGGAGATGATATTTAATAAAATAAGTAGAAATCCACTAAAAGTTTTGTTTGGTTATCTTGCAATCCCGAGATAATCGTCTCCATGCTCCAAATCCATTTTAAAGCCATTTTTAAGGCATTTCGCGCATACATGAAATGAACACATTTTTCTCCAAAACTATAACAGATGCAAGCTGGTCCTGTTTGGTGGAGATGATATTTAATAAAATAAGTAGAAATCCACTAAAAGTTTTGTTTGGTTATCTTGCAATCCCGAGATAATCGTCTCCATGCTCCAAATCCATTTTAAAGCCATTTTTAAGGCATTTCGCGCATACATGAAATGAACACATTTTTCTCCAAAACTATAACAGATGCAAGCTTGTCCTGTTTGGTGGAGATGATATTTAATAAAATAAGTAGAAATCCACTAAAAGTTTTGTTTGGTTATCTTGCAATCCCGAGATAATCGTCTCCATGCTCCAAATCCATTTTAAAGCCATTTTTAAGGCATTTCGCGCATACATGAAATGAACACATTTTTCTCCAAAACTATAACAGATGCAAGCTTGTCCTGTTTGGTGGAGATGATATTTAATAAAATAAGTAGAAATCCACTAAAAGTTTTGTTTGGTTATCTTGCAATCCCGAGATAATCGTCTCCATGCTCCAAATCCATTTTAAAGCCATTTTTAAGGCATTTTGCGCATACATGAAATGAACACATTTTTCTCCAAAACTATAACAGATGCAAGCTTGTCCTGTTTGGTGGAGATAATATTTAATAAAATAAGTAGAAATCTACTAAAAGTTTCGTTTGTTTATATTGCCATCCTGAGATAATCGTCTCCATGCTCCAAATCCATTTTAAAGCCATTTCAAAGGCATTTTGCTCATACATGAAATGAACACATTTTTCTCCAAAACTATAACACATGCAAGCTTGTCCTGTTTGGTGGAGATGATATTTAATAAAATAAGTAGAAATCCACTAAAAGTTTTGTTTGGTTATCTTGCAATCCCGAGATAATCGTCTCCATGCTCCAAATCCATTTTAAAGCCATTTTTAAGGCATTTCGCGCATACATGAAATGAACACATTTTTCTCCAAAACTATAACAGATGCAAGCTTGTCCTGTTTGGTGGAGATGATATTTAATAAAATAAGTAGAAATCCACTAAAAGTTTTGTTTGGTTATCTTGCAATCCCGAGATAATCGTCTCCATGCTCCAAATCCATTTTAAAGCCATTTTTAAGGCATTTCGCGCATACATGAAATGAACACATTTTTCTCCAAAACTATAACAGATGCAAGCTTGTCCTGTTTGGTGGAGATAATATTTAATAAAATAAGTAGAAATCTACTAAAAGTTTCGTTTGTTTATATTGCCATCCTGAGATAATCGTCTCCATGCTCCAAATCCATTTTAAAGCCATTTCAAAGGCATTTTGCGCATACATGAAATGAACACATTTTTCTCCAAAACTATAACACATGCAAGCTTGTCCTGTTTGGTGGAGATGATATTTAATAAAATAAGTAGAAATCCACTAAAAGTTTTGTTTGGTTATCTTGCAATCCCGAGATAATCGTCTCCATGCTCCAAATCCATTTTAAAGCCATTTTTAAGGCATTTCGCGCATACATGAAATGAACACATTTTTCTCCAAAACTATAACAGATGCAAGCTTGTCCTGTTTGGTGGAGATGATATTTAATAAAATAAGTAGAAATCCACTAAAAGTTTTGTTTGGTTATCTTGCAATCCCGAGATAATCGTCTCCATGCTCCAAATCCATTTTAAAGCCATTTTTAAGGCATTTCGCGCATACATGAAATGAACACATTTTTCTCCAAAACTATAACAGATGCAAGCTTGTCCTGTTTGGTGGAGATGATATTTAATAAAATAAGTAGAAATCCACTAAAAGTTTTGTTTGGTTATCTTGCAATCCCGAGATAATCGTCTCCATGCTCCAAATCCATTTTAAAGCCATTTTTAAGGCATTTCGCGCATACATGAAATGAACACATTTTTCTCCAAAACTATAACAGATGCAAGCTTGTCCTGTTTGGTGGAGATGATATTTAATAAAATAAGTAGAAATCCACTAAAAGTTTTGTTTGGTTATATTGCAATCCCGAGATAATCGTCTCCATGCTCCAAATCCATTTTAAAGCCATTTTTAAGGCATTTCGCGCATACATGAAATGAACACATTTTTCTCCAAAACTATAACAGATGCAAGCTTGTCCTGTTTGGTGGAGATGATATTTAATAAAATAAGTAGAAATCCACTAAAAGTTTTGTTTGGTTATCTTGCAATCCCGAGATAATCGTCTCCATGCTCCAAATCCATTTTAAAGCCATTTTTAAGGCATTTCGCGCATACATGAAATGAACACATTTTTCTCCAAAACTATAACAGATGCAAGCTTGTCCTGTTTGGTGGAGATGATATTTAATAAAATAAGTAGAAATCCACTAAAAGTTTTGTTTGGTTATCTTGCAATCCCGAGATAATCGTCTCCATGCTCCAAATCCATTTTAAAGCCATTTTTAAGGCATTTCGCGCATACATGAAATGAACACATTTTTCTCCAAAACTATAACAGATGCAAGCTTGTCCTGTTTGGTGGAGATGATATTTAATAAAATAAGTAGAAATCCACTAAAAGTTTTGTTTGGTTATCTTGCAATCCCGAGATAATCGTCTCCATGCTCCAAATCCATTTTAAAGCCATTTTTAAGGCATTTCGCGCATACATGAAATGAACACATTTTTCTCCAAAACTATAACAGATGCAAGCTTGTCCTGTTTGGTGGAGATGATATTTAATAAAATAAGTAGAAATCCACTAAAAGTTTTGTTTGGTTATCTTGCAATCCCGAGATAATCGTCTCCATGCTCCAAATCCATTTTAAAGCCATTTTTAAGGCATTTCGCGCATACATGAAATGAACACATTTTTCTCCAAAACTATAACAGATGCAAGCTTGTCCTGTTTGGTGGAGATGATATTTAATAAAATAAGTAGAAATCCACTAAAAGTTTTGTTTGGTTATCTTGCAATCCCGAGATAATCGTCTCCATGCTCCAAATCCATTTTAAAGCCATTTTTAAGGCATTTCGCGCATACATGAAATGAACACATTTTTCTCCAAAACTATAACAGATGCAAGCTTGTCCTGTTTGGTGGAGATGATATTTAATAAAATAAGTAGAAATCCACTAAAAGTTTTGTTTGGTTATCTTGCAATCCCGAGATAATCGTCTCCATGCTCCAAATCCATTTTAAAGCCATTTTTAAGGCATTTCGCGCATACATGAAATGCACACATTTTTCTCCAAAACTATAACAGATGCAAGCTTGTACTGTTTGGTGGAGATGATATTTAATAAAATAAGTAGAAATCCACTAAAAGTTTTGTTTGGTTATCTTGCAATCCCGAGATAATCGTCTCCATGCTCCAAATCCATTTTAAAGCCATTTCAAAGGCATTTTGCGCATACATGAAATGAACACATTTTTCTCCAAAACTATAACACATGCAAGCTTGTCCTGTTTGGTGGAGATGATATTTAATAAAATAAGTAGAAATCCACTAAAAGTTTTGTTTGGTTATCTTGCAATCCCGAGATAATCGTCTCCATGCTCCAAATCCATTTTAAAGCCATTTTTAAGGCATTTCGCGCATACATGAAATGAACACATTTTTCTCCAAAACTATAACAGATGCAAGCTTGTCTTGTTTGGTGGAGATGATATTTAATAAAATAAGTAGAAATCCACTAAAAGTTTTGTTTGGTTATCTTGCAATCCCGAGATAATCGTCTCCATGCTCCAAATCCATTTTAAAGCCATTTTTAAGGCATTTCGCGCATACATGAAATGAACACATTTTTCTCCAAAACTATAACAGATGCAAGCTTGTCCTGTTTGGTGGAGATGATATTTAATAAAATAAGTAGAAATCCACTAAAAGTTTTGTTTGGTTATCTTGCAATCCCGAGATAATCGTCTCCATGCTCCAAATCCATTTTAAAGCCATTTTTAAGGCATTTCGCGCATACATGAAATGAACACATTTTTCTCCAAAACTATAACAGATGCAAGCTTGTCCTGTTTGGTGGAGATGATATTTAATAAAATAAGTAGAAATCCACTAAAAGTTTTGTTTGGTTATCTTGCAATCCCGAGATAATCGTCTCCATGCTCCAAATCCATTTTAAAGCCATTTTTAAGGCATTTCGCGCATACATGAAATGAACACATTTTTCTCCAAAACTATAACAGATGCAAGCTTGTCCTGTTTGGTGGAGATGATATTTAATAAAATAAGTAGAAATCCACTAAAAGTTTTGTTTGGTTATCTTGCAATCCCGAGATAATCGTCTCCATGCTCCAAATCCATTTTAAAGCCATTTTTAAGGCATTTTGCGCATACATGAAATGAACACATTTTTCTCCAAAACTATAACAGATGCAAGCTTGTCCTGTTTGGTGGAGATGATATTTAATAAAATAAGTAGAAATCCACTAAAAGTTTTGTTTGGTTATCTTGCAATCCCGAGATAATCGTCTCCATGCTCCAAATCCATTTTAAAGCCATTTTTAAGGCATTTCGCGCATACATGAAATGAACACATTTTTCTCCAAAACTATAACAGATGCAAGCTTGTCCTGTTTGGTGGAGATAATATTTAATAAAATAAGTAGAAATCTACTAAAAGTTTCGTTTGTTTATATTGCCATCCTAAGATAATCGTCTCCATGCTCCAAATCCATTTTAAAGCCATTTCAAAGGCATTTTGCGCATACATGAAATGAACACATTTTTCTCCAAAACTATAACAGATGCAAGCTTGTCCTGTTTGGTGGAGATGATATTTAATAAAATAAGTAGAAATCCACTAAAAGTTTTGTTTGGTTATCTTGCAATCCCGAGATAATCGTCTCCATGCTCCAAATCCATTTTAAAGCCATTTTTAAGGCATTTCGCGCATACATGAAATGAACACATTTTTCTCCAAAACTATAACAGATGCAAGCTTGTCCTGTTTGGTGGAGATGATATTTAATAAAATAAGTAGAAATCCACTAAAAGTTTTGTTTGGTTATCTTGCAATCCCGAGATAATCGTCTCCATGCTCCAAATCCATTTTAAAGCCATTTTTTAGGCATTTCGCGCATACATGAAATGAACACATTTTTCTCCAAAACTATAACAGATGCAAGCTTGTCCTGTTTGGTGGAGATGATATTTAATAAAATAAGTAGAAATCCACTAAAAGTTTTGTTTGGTTATCTTGCAATCCCGAGATAATCGTCTCCATGCTCCAAATCCATTTTAAAGCCATTTTTAAGGCATTTCGCGCATACATGAAATGAACACATTTTTCTCCAAAACTATAACAGATGCAAGCTTGTCCTGTTTGGTGGAGATGATATTTAATAAAATAAGTAGAAATCCACTAAAAGTTTTGTTTGGTTATCTTGCAATCCCGAGATAATCGTCTCCATGCTCCAAATCAATTTTAAAGCCATTTTTAAGGCATTTCGCGCATACATGAAATGAACACATTTTTCTCCAAAACTATAACAGATGCAAGCTTGTCCTGTTTGGTGGAGATGATATTTAATAAAATAAGTAGAAATCCACTAAAAGTTTTGTTTGGTTATCTTGCAATCCCGAGATAATCGTCTCCACGCTCCAAATCCATTTTAAAGCCATTTTTAAGGCATTTCGCGCATACATGAAATGAACACATTTTTCTCCAAAACTATAACAGATGCAAGCTTGTCCTGTTTGGTGGAGATGATATTTAATAAAATAAGTAGAAATCCACTAAAAGTTTTGTTTGGTTATCTTGCAATCCCGAGATAATCGTCTCCATGCTCCTAATCCATTTTAAAGCCATTTTTAAGGCATTTCGCGCATACATGAAATGAACACATTTTTCTCCAAAACTATAACACATCCAAGCTTGTCCTGTTTGGTGGAGATGATATTTAATAAAATAAGTAGAAATCCACTAAAAGTTTTGTTTGGTTATCTTGCAATCCCGAGATAATCGTCTCCATGCTCCAAATCCATTTTAAAGCCATTTTTAAGGCATTTCGCGCATACATGAAATGAACACATTTTTCTCCAAAACTATAACAGATGCAAGCTTGTCCTGTTTGGTGGAGATGATATTTAATAAAATAAGTAGAAATCCACTAAAAGTTTTGTTTGGTTATCTTGCAATCCCGAGATAATCGTCTCCATGCTCCAAATCCATTTTAAAGCCATTTTAAGGCATTTCGCGCATACATGAAATGAACACATTTTTCTCCAAAACTATAACAGATGCAAGCTTGTCCTGTTTGGTGGAGATGATATTTAATAAAATAAGTAGAAATCCACTAAAAGTTTTGTTTGGTTATCTTGCAATCCCGAGATAATCGTCTCCATGCTCCAAATCCATTTTAAAGCCATTTTTAAGGCATTTCGCGCATACATTAAATGAACACATTTTTCTCCAAAACTATAACAGATGCAAGCTTGTCCTGTTTGGTGGAGATGATATTTAATAAAATAAGTAGAAATCCACTAAAAAAGTTTTGTTTGGTTATATTGCAATCCCGATATAATCGTCTCCATGCTCCAAATCCATTTTAAAGCCATTTTTAAGGCATTTCGCGCATACATGAAATGAACACATTTTTCTCCAAAACTATAATAGATGCAAGCTTGTCCTGTTTGGTGGAGATGATATTTAATAAAATAAGTAGAAATACACTAAAAGTTTTGTTTGGTTATCTTGCAATCCCGAGATAATCGTCTCCATGCTCCAAATCCATTTTAAAGCCATTTTTAAGGCATTTCGCGCATACATGAAATGAACACATTTTTCTCCAAAACTATAACAGATGCAAGCTTGTCCTGTTTGGTGGAGATGATATTTAATAAAATAAGTAGAAATCCACTAAAAGTTTTGTTTGGTTATCTTGCAATCCCGAGATAATCGTCTCCATGCTCCAAATCCATTTTAAAGCCATTTCAAAGGCATTTTGCGCATACATGAAATGAACACATTTTTCTCCAAAACTATAACACATGCAAGCTTGTCCTGTTTGGTGGAGATGACATTTAATAAAATAAGTAGAAATCCACTAAAAGTTTTGTTTGGTTATCTTGCAATCCCGAGATAATCGTCTCCATGCTCCAAATCCATTTTAAAGCCATTTTTAAGGCATTTCGCGCATACATGAAATGAACACATTTTTCTCCAAAACTATAACAGATGCAAGCTTGTCTTGTTTGGTGGAGATGATATTTAATAAAATAAGTAGAAATCCACTAAAAGTTTTGTTTGGTTATCTTGCAATCCCGAGATAATCGTCTCCATGCTCCAAATCCATTTTAAAGCCATTTTTAAGGCATTTCGCGCATACATGAAATGAACACATTTTTCTCCAAAACTATAACAGATGCAAGCTTGTCCTGTTTGGTGGAGATGATATTTAATAAAATAAGTAGAAATCCACTAAAATTTTTGTTTGGTTATCTTGCAATCCCGAGATAATCGTCTCCATGCTCCAAATCCATTTTAAAGCCATTTTTAAGGCATTTCGCGCATACATGAAATGAACACATTTTTCTCCAAAACTATAACAGATGCAAGCTTGTCCTGTTTGGTGGAGATGATATTTAATAAAATAAGTAGAAATCCACTAAAAGTTTTGTTTGGTTATATTGCAATCCCGAGATAATCGTCTCCATGCTCCAAATCCATTTTAAAGCCATTTTTAAGGCATTTCGCGCATACATGAAATGAACACATTTTTCTCCAAAACTATAACAGATGCAAGCTTGTCCTGTTTAGTGGAGATGATATTTAATAAAATAAGTAGAAATCCACTAAAAGTTTTGTTTGGTTATCTTGCAATCCCGAGATAATCGTCTCCATGCTCCAAATCCATTTTAAAGCCATTTTTAAGGCATTTCGCGCATACATGAAATGAACACATTTTTCTCCAAAACTATAACAGATGCAAGCTTGTCCTGTTTGGTGGAGATGATATTTAATAAAATAAGTAGAAATCCACTAAAAGTTTTGTTTGGTTATCTTGCAATCCCGAGATAATCGTCTCCATGCTCCAAATCCATTTTAAAGCCATTTTTAAGGCATTTCGCGCATACATGAAATGAACACATTTTTCTCCAAAACTATAACAGATGCAAGCTTCTCTTGTTTGGTGGAGATGATATTTAATAAAATAAGTAGAAATCCACTAAAAGTTTTGTTTGGTTATCTTGCAATCCCGAGATAATCGTCTCCATGCTCCAAATCCATTTTAAAGCCATTTTTAAGGCATTTCGCGCATACATGAAATGAACACATTTTTCTCCAAAACTATAACAGATGCAAGCTTGTCCTGTTTGGTGGAGATGATATTTAATAAAATAAGTAGAAATCCACTAAAAGTTTTGTTTGGTTATCTTGCAATCCCGAGATAATCGTCTCCATGCTCCAAATCCATTTTAAAGCCATTTTTAAGGCATTTCGCGCATACATGAAATGAACACATTTTTCTCCAAAACGAAAACAGATGCAAGCTTGTCCTGTTTGGTGGAGATGATATTTAATAAAATAAGTAGAAATCCACTAAAATGTCTGTTTGGTTATCTTGCAATCCCGAGATAATCGTCTCCATGCTCCAAATCCATTTTAAAGCCATTTTTAAGGCATTTCGCGCATACATGAAATGAACACATTTTTCTCCAAAACTATAACAGATGCAAGCTTGTCCTGTTTGGTGGAGATGATATTTAATAAAATAAGTAGAAATCCACTAAAAGTTTTGTTTGGTTATATTGCAATCCCGAGATAATCGTCTCCATGCTCCAAATCCATTTTAAAGCCATTTTTAAGGCATTTCGCGCATACATGAAATGAACACATTTTTCTCCAAAACTATAACAGATGCAAGCTTGTCCTGTTTGGTGGAGATGATATTTAATAAAATAAGTAGAAATCCACTAAAAGTTTTGTTTGGTTATCTTGCAATCCCGAGATAATCGTCTCCATGCTCCAAATCCATTTTAAAGCCATTTTTAAGGCATTTCGCGCATACATGAAATGAACACATTTTTCTCCAAAACTATAACAGATGCAAGCTTGTCCTGTTTGGTGGAGATGATATTTAATAAAATAAGTAGAAATCCACTAAAAGTTTTGTTTGGTTATCTTGCAATCCCGAGATAATCGTCTCCATGCTCCAAATCCATTTTAAAGCCATTTTTAAGGCATTTCGCGCATACATGAAATGAACACATTTTTCTCCAAAACTATAACAGATGCAAGCTTGTCTTGTTTGGTGGAGATGATATTTAATAAAATAAGTAGAAATCCACTAAAAGTTTTGTTTGGTTATCTTGCAATCCCGAGATAATCGTCTCCATGCTCCAAATCCATTTTAAAGCCATTTTTAAGGCATTTCGCGCATACATGAAATGAACACATTTTTCTCCAAAACTATAACAGATGCAAGCTTGTCCTGTTTGGTGGAGATGATATTTAATAAAATAAGTAGAAATCCACTAAAATTTTTGTTTGGTTATCTTGCAATCCCGAGATAATCGTCTCCATGCTCCAAATCCATTTTAAAGCCATTTTTAAGGCATTTCGCGCATACATGAAATGAACACATTTTTCTCCAAAACTATAACAGATGCAAGCTTGTCCTGTTTGGTGGAGATGATATTTAATAAAATAAGTAGAAATCCACTAAAAGTTTTGTTTGGTTATCTTGCAATCCCGAGATAATCGTCTCCATGCTCCAAATCCATTTTAAAGCCATTTTTAAGGCATTTCGCGCATACATGAAATGAACACATTTTTCTCCAAAACTATAACAGATGCAAGCTTGTCCTGTTTGGTGGAGATGATATTTAATAAAATAAGTAGAAATCCACTAAAAGTTTTGTTTGGTTATCTTGCAATCCCGAGATAATCGTCTCCATGCTCCAAATCCATTTTAAAGCCATTTTTAAGGCATTTCGCGCATACATGAAATGAACACATTTTTCTCCAAAACTATAACAGATGCAAGCTTGTCCTGTTTGGTGGAGATGATATTTAATAAAATAAGTAGAAATCCACTAAAAGTTTTGTTTGGTTATCTTGCAATCCCGAGATAATCGTCTCCATGCTCCAAATCCATTTTAAAGCCATTTTTAAGGCATTTCGCGCATACATGAAATGAACACATTTTTCTCCAAAACTATAACAGATGCAAGCTTGTCCTGTTTGGTGGAGATGATATTTAATAAAATAAGTAGAAATCCACTAAAAGTTTTGTTTGGTTATATTGCAATCCCGAGATAATCGTCTCCATGCTCCAAATCCATTTTAAAGCCATTTTTAAGGCATTTCGCGCATACATGAAATGAACACATTTTTCTCCAAAACTATAACAGATGCAAGCTTGTCCTGTTTGGTGGAGATGATATTTAATAAAATAAGTAGAAATCCACTAAAAGTTTTGTTTGGTTATCTTGCAATCCCGAGATAATCGTCTCCATGCTCCAAATCCATTTTAAAGCCATTTTTAAGGCATTTCGCGCATACATGAAATGAACACATTTTTCTTCAAAACTATAACAGATGCAAGCTTGTCCTGTTTGGTGGAGATGATATTTAATAAAATAAGTAGAAATCCACTAAATGTTTTGTTTGGTTATCTTGCAATCCCGAGATAATCGTCTCCATGCTCCAAATCTATTTTAAAGCCATTTTTAAGGCATTTCGCGCATACATGAAATGAACACATTTTTCTCCAAAACTATAACAGATGCAAGCTTGTCCTGTTTGGTGGAGATGATATTTAATAAAATAAGTAGAAATCCACTAAAAATTTTGTTTGGTTATCTTGCAATCCCGAGATAATCGTCTCCATGCTCCAAATCCATTTTAAAGCCATTTTTAAGGCATTTCGCGCATACATGAAATGAACACATTTTTCTCCAAAACTATAACAGATGCAAGCTTGTCCTGTTTGGTGGAGATGATATTTAATAAAATAAGTAGAAATCCACTAAAAGTTTTGTTTGGTTATCTTGCAATCCCGAGATAATCGTCTCCATGCTCCAAATCCATTTTAAAGCCATTTTTAAGGCATTTCGCGCATACATGAAATGAACACATTTTTCTCCAAAACTATAACAGATGCAAGCTTGTCCTGTTTGTTGGAGATGATATTTAATAAAATAAGTAGAAATCCACTAAAAGTTTTGTTTGGTTATCTTGCAATCCCGAGATAATCGTCTCCATGCTCCAAATCCATTTTAAAGCCATTTTTAATGCATTTCGCGCATACATGAAATGAACACATTTTTCTCCAAATCTATAACAGATGCAAGCTTGTCTTGTTTGGTGGAGATGATATTTAATAAAATAAGTAGAAATCCACTAAAAGTTTTGTTTGGTTATCTTGCAATCCCGAGATAATCGTCTCCATGCTCCAAATCCATTTTAAAGCCATTTTTAAGGCATTTCGCGCATACATGAAATGAACACATTTTTCTCCAAAACTATAACAGATGCAAGCTTGTCCTGTTTGGTGGAGATGATATTTAATAAAATAAGTAGAAATCCACTAAAATTTTTGTTTGGTTATCTTGCAATCCCGAGATAATCGTCTCCATGCTCCAAATCCATTTTAAAGCCATTTTTAAGGCATTTCGCGCATACATGAAATGAACACATTTTTCTCCAAAACTATAACAGATGCAAGCTTGTCCTGTTTGGTGGAGATGATATTTAATAAAATAAGTAGAAATCCACTAAAAGTTTTGTTTGGTTATATTGCAATCCCGAGATAATCGTCTCCATGCTCCAAATCCATTTTAAAGCCATTTTTAAGGCATTTCGCGCATACATGAAATGAACACATTTTTCTCCAAAACTATAACAGATGCAAGCTTGTCCTGTTTGGTGGAGATGATATTTAATAAAATAAGTAGAAATCCACTAAAAGTTTTGTTTGGTTATCTTGCAATCCCGAGATAATCGTCTCCATGCTCCAAATCCATTTTAAAGCCATTTTTAAGGCATTTCGCGCATAAATGAAATGAACACATTTTTCTCCAAAACTATAACAGATGCAAGCTTGTCCTGTTTGGTGGAGATGATATTTAATAAAATAAGTAGAAATCCACTAAAAGTTTTGTTTGGTTATCTTGCAATCCCGAGATAATCGTCTCCATGCTCCAAATCCATTTTAAAGCCATTTTTAAGGCATTTCGCGCATACATGAAATGAACACATTTTTCTCCAAAACTATAACAGATGCAAGCTTGTCCTGTTTGGTGGAGATGATATTTAATAAAATAAGTAGAAATCCACTAAAAGTTTTGTTTGGTTATCTTGCAATCCCGAGATAATCGTCTCCATGCTCCAAATCCATTTTAAAGCCATTTTTAAGGCATTTCGCGCATACATGAAATGAACACATTTTTCTTCAAAACTATAACAGATGCAAGCTTGTCCTGTTTGGTGGAGATGATATTTAATAAAATAAGTAGAAATCCACTAAATGTTTTGTTTGGTTATCTTGCAATCCCGAGATAATCGTCTCCATGCTCCAAATCTATTTTAAAGCCATTTTTAAGGCATTTCGCGCATACATGAAATGAACACATTTTTCTCCAAAACTATAACAGATGCAAGCTTGTCCTGTTTGGTGGAGATGATATTTAATAAAATAAGTAGAAATCCACTAAAAATTTTGTTTGGTTATCTTGCAATCCCGAGATAATCGTCTCCATGCTCCAAATCCATTTTAAAGCCATTTTTAAGGCATTTCGCGCATACATGAAATGAACACATTTTTCTCCAAAACTATAACAGATGCAAGCTTGTCCTGTTTGGTGGAGATGATATTTAATAAAATAAGTAGAAATCCACTAAAAGTTTTGTTTGGTTATCTTGCAATCCCGAGATAATCGTCTCCATGCTCCAAATCCATTTTAAAGCCATTTTTAAGGCATTTCGCGCATACATGAAATGAACACATTTTTCTCCAAAACTATAACAGATGCAAGCTTGTCCTGTTTGTTGGAGATGATATTTAATAAAATAAGTAGAAATCCACTAAAAGTTTTGTTTGGTTATCTTGCAATCCCGAGATAATCGTCTCCATGCTCCAAATCCATTTTAAAGCCATTTTTAATGCATTTCGCGCATACATGAAATGAACACATTTTTCTCCAAATCTATAACAGATGCAAGCTTGTCTTGTTTGGTGGAGATGATATTTAATAAAATAAGTAGAAATCCACTAAAAGTTTTGTTTGGTTATCTTGCAATCCCGAGATAATCGTCTCCATGCTCCAAATCCATTTTAAAGCCATTTTTAAGGCATTTCGCGCATACATGAAATGAACACATTTTTCTCCAAAACTATAACAGATGCAAGCTTGTCCTGTTTGGTGGAGATGATATTTAATAAAATAAGTAGAAATCCACTAAAAGTTTTGTTTGGTTATCTTGCAATCCCGAGATAATCGTCTCCATGCTCCAAATCCATTTTAAAGCCATTTTTAAGGCATTTCGCGCATACATGAAATGAACACATTTTTCTCCAAAACTATAACAGATGCAAGCTTGTCCTGTTTGGTGGAGATGATATTTAATAAAATAAGTAGAAATCCACTAAAAGTTTTGTTTGGTTATATTGCAATCCCGAGATAATCGTCTCCATGCTCCAAATCCATTTTAAAGCCATTTTTAAGGCATTTCGCGCATACATGAAATGAACACATTTTTCTCCAAAACTATAACAGATGCAAGCTTGTCCTGTTTGGTGGAGATGATATTTAATAAAATAAGTAGAAATCCACTAAAAGTTTTGTTTGGTTATCTTGCAATCCCGAGATAATCGTCTCCATGCTCCAAATCCATTTTAAAGCCATTTTTAAGGCATTTCGCGCATACATGAAATGAACACATTTTTCTCCAAAACTATAACAGATGCAAGCTTGTCCTGTTTGGTGGAGATGATATTTAATAAAATAAGTAGAAATCCACTAAAAGTTTTGTTTGGTTATCTTGCAATCCCGAGATAATCGTCTCCATGCTCCAAATCCATTTTAAAGCCATTTTTAAGGCATTTCGCGCATACATGAAATGAACACATTTTTCTCCAAAACTATAACAGATGCAAGCTTGTCCTGTTTGGTGGAGATGATATTTAATAAAATAAGTAGAAATCCACTAAAAGTTTTGTTTGGTTATCTTGCAATCCCGAGATAATCGTCTCCATGCTCCAAATCCATTTTAAAGCCATTTTTAAGGCATTTCGCGCATACATGAAATGAACACATTTTTCTCCAAAACTATAACAGATGCAAGCTTGTCCTGTTTGGTGGAGATGATATTTAATAAAATAAGTAGAAATCCACTAAAAGTTTTGTTTGGTTATATTGCAATCCCGAGATAATCGTCTCCATGCTCCAAATCCATTTTAAAGCCATTTTTAAGGCATTTCGCGCATACATGAAATGAACACATTTTTCTCCAAAACTATAACAGATGCAAGCTTGTCCTGTTTGGTGGAGATGATATTTAATAAAATAAGTAGAAATCCACTAAAAGTTTTGTTTGGTTATCTTGCAATCCCGAGATAATCGTCTCCATGCTCCAAATCCATTTTAAAGCCATTTTTAAGGCATTTCGCGCATACATGAAATGAACACATTTTTCTCCAAAACTATAACAGATGCAAGCTTGTCCTGTTTGGTGGAGATGATATTTAATAAAATAAGTAGAAATCCACTAAAAGTTTTGTTTGGTTATCTTGCAATCCTGAGATAATCGTCTCCATGCTCCAAATCCATTTTAAAGCCATTTTTAAGGCATTTCGCGCATACATGAAATGAACACATTTTTCTCCAAAACTATAACAGATGCAAGCTTGTCCTGTTTGGTGGAGATGATATTTAATAAAATAAGTAGAAATCCACTAAAAGTTTTGTTTGGTTATCTTGCAATCTCGAGATAATCGTCTCCATGCTCCAAATCCATTTTAAAGCCATTTTTAAGGCATTTCGCGCATACATGAAATGAACACATTTTTCTCCAAAACTATAACAGATGCAAGCTTGTCCTGTTTGGTGGAGATGATATTTAATAAAATAAGTAGAAATCCACTAAAAGTTTTGTTTGGTTATCTTGCAATCCCGAGATAATCGTCTCCATGCTCCAAATCCATTTTAAAGCCATTTTTAAGGCATTTCGCGCATACATGAAATGAACACATTTTTCTCCAAAACTATAACAGATGCAAGCTTGTCCTGTTTGGTGGAGATAATATTTAATAAAATAAGTAGAAATCTACTAAAAGTTTCGTTTGTTTATATTGCCATCCTAAGATAATCGTCTCCATGCTCCAAATCCATTTTAAAGCCATTTCAAAGGCATTTTGCGCATACATGAAATGAACACATTTTTCTCCAAAACTATAACACATGCAAGCTTGTCCTGTTTGGTGGAGATGATATTTAAAAACATAAGTAGAAATCCACTAAAAGTTTTGTTTGGTTATCTTGCAATCCCGAGATAATCGTCTCCATGCTCCAAATCCATTTTAAAGCCATTTTTAAGGCATTTCGCGCATACATGAAATGAACACATTTTTCTCCAAAACTATAACAGTTGCAAGCTTGTCCTGTTTGGTGGAGATGATATTTAATAAAATAAGTAGAAATCCACTAAAAGTTTTGTTTGGTTATCTTGCAATCCCGAGATAATCGTCTCCATGCTCCAAATCCATTTTAAAGCCATTTTTAAGGCATTTCGCGCATACATGAAATGAACACATTTTTCTCCAAAACTATAACAGATGCAAGCTTGTCCTGTTTGGTGGAGATGATATTTAATAAAATAAGTAGAAATCCACTAAAAGTTTTGTTTGGTTATCTTGCAATCCCGAGATAATCGTCTCCATGCTCCAAATCCATTTTAAAGCCATTTTTAAGGCATTTCGCGCATACATGAAATGAACACATTTTTCTCCAAAACTATAACAGATGCAAGCTTGTCCTGTTTGGTGGAGATGATATTTAATAAAATAAGTAGAAATCCACTAAAAGTTTTGTTTGGTTATCTTGAAAAACCCGAGATAATCGTCTCCATGCTCCAAATCCATTTTAAAGCCATTTTTAAGGCATTTCGCGCATACATGAAATGAACACATTTTTCTCCAAAACTATAACAGATGCAAGCTTGTCCTGTTTGGTGGAGATGATATTTAATAAAATAAGTAGAAATCCACTAAAAGTTTTGTTTGGTTATCTTGCAATCCCGAGATAATCGTCTCCATGCTCCAAATCCATTTTAAAGCCATTTTTAAGGCATTTCGCGCATACATGAAATGAACACATTTTTCTCCAAAACTATAACAGATGCAAGCTTGTCCTGTTTGGTGGAGATGATATTTAATAAAATAAGTAGAAATCCACTAAAAGTTTTGTTTGGTTATATTGCCATCCCGAGATAATCGTCTCCATGCTCCAAATCCATTTTAAAGCCATTTTTAAGGCATTTCGCGCATACATGAAATGAACACATTTTTCTCCAAAACTATAACAGATGCAAGCTTGTCCTGTTTGGTGGAGATGATATTTAATAAAATAAGTAGAAATCCACTAAAAGTTTTGTTTGGTTATCTTGCAATCCCGAGATAATCGTCTCCATGCTCCAAATCCATTTTAAAGCCATTTTTAAGGCATTTCGCGCATACATGAAATGAACACATTTTTCTCCAAAACTATAACAGATGCAAGCTTGTCCTGTTTGGTGGAGATGATATTTAATAAAATAAGTAGAAATCCACTAAAAGTTTTGTTTGGTTATCTTGCAATCCCGAGATAATCGTCTCCATGCTCCAAATCCATTTTAAAGCCATTTTTAAGGCATTTCGCGCATACATGAAATGAACACATTTTTCTCCAAAACTATAACAGATGCAAGCTTGTCCTGTTTGGTGGAGATGATATTTAATAAAATAAGTAGAAATCCACTAAAAGTTTTGTTTGGTTATCTTGCAATCCCGAGATAATCGTCTCCATGCTCCAAATCCATTTTAAAGCCATTTTTAAGGCATTTCGCGCATACATGAAATGAACACATTTTTCTCCAAAACTATAACAGATGCAAGCTTGTCCTGTTTGGTGGAGATGATATTTAATAAAATAAGTAGAAATCCACTAAATGTTTTGTTTGGTTATCTTGCAATCTCGAGATAATCGTCTCCATGCTCCAAATCCATTTTAAAGCCATTTCAAAGGCATTTTGCGCATACATGAAATGAACACATTTTTCTCCAAAACTATAACACATGCAAGCTTGTCCTGTTTGGTGGAGATGATATTTAATAAAATAAGTAGAAATCCACTAAAAGTTTTGTTTGGTTATCTTGCAATCCCGAGATAATCGTCTCCATGCTCCAAATCCATTTTAAAGCCATTTTTAAGGCATTTCGCGCATACATGAAATGAACACATTTTTCTCCAAAACTATAACAGATGCAAGCTTGTCCTGTTTGGTGGAGATGATATTTAATAAAATAAGTAGAAATCCACTAAAAGTTTTGTTTGGTTATCTTGCAATCCCGAGATAATCGTCTCCATGCTCCAAATCCATTTTAGAGCCATTTTTAAGGCATTTCGCGCATACATGAAATGAACACATTTTTCTCCAAAACTATAACAGATGCAAGCTTGTCCTGTTTGGTGGAGATGATATTTAATAAAATAAGTAGAAATCCACTAAAAGTTTTGTTTGGTTATCTTGCAATCCCGAGATAATCGTCTCCATGCTCCAAATCCATTTTAAAGCCATTTTTAAGGCATTTCGCGCATACATGAAATGAACACATTTTTCTCCAAAACTATAACAGATGCAAGCTTGTCCTGTTTGGTGGAGATGATATTTAATAAAATAAGTAGAAATCCACTAAAAGTTTTGTTTGGTTATCTTGCAATCCCGAGATAATCGTCTCCATGCTCCAAATCCATTTTAAAGCCATTTTTAAGGCATTTCGCGCATACATGAAATGAACACATTTTTCTCCAAAACTATAACAGATGCAAGCTTGTCCTGTTTGGTGGAGATGATATTTAATAAAATAAGTAGAAATCCACTAAAAGTTTTGTTTGGTTATCTTGCAATCCCGAGATAATCGTCTCCATGCTCCAAATCCATTTTAAAGCCATTTTTAAGGCATTTCGCGCATACATGAAATGAACACATTTTTCTCCAAAACTATAACAGATGCAAGCTTGTCCTGTTTGGTGGAGATGATATTTAATAAAATAAGTAGAAATCCACTAAAAGTTTTGTTTGGTTATATTGCAATCCCGAGATAATCGTCTCCATGCTCCAAATCCATTTTAAAGCCATTTTAAGGCATTTCGCGCATACATGAAATGAACACATTTTTCTCCAAAACTATAATAGATGCAAGCTTGTCCTGTTTGGTGGAGATGATATTTAATAAAATAAGTAGAAATACACTAAAAGTTTTGTTTGGTTATCTTGCAATCCCGAGATAATCGTCTCCATGCTCCAAATCCATTTTAAAGCCATTTTTAAGGCATTTCGCGCATACATGAAATAAACACATTTTTCTCCAAAACTATAACAGATGCAAGCTTGTCCTGTTTGGTGGAGATGATATTTAATAAAATAAGTAGAAATCCACTAAAAGTTTTGTTTGGTTATCTTGCAATCCCGAGATAATCGTCTCCATGCTCCAAATCCATTTTAAAGCCATTTCAAAGGCATTTTGCGCATACATGAAATGAACACATTTTTCTCCAAAACTATAACACATGCAAGCTTGTCCTGTTTGGTGGAGATGATATTTAATAAAATAAGTAGAAATCCACTAAAAGTTTTGTTTGGTTATCTTGCAATCCCGAGATAATCGTCTCCATGCTCCAAATCCATTTTAAAGCCATTTTTAAGGCATTTCGCGCATACATGAAATGAACACATTTTTCTCCAAAACTATAACAGATGCAAGCTTGTCTTGTTTGGTGGAGATGATATTTAATAAAATAAGTAGAAATCCACTAAAAGTTTTGTTTGGTTATCTTGCAATCCCGAGATAATCGTCTCCATGCTCCAAATCCATTTTAAAGCCATTTTTAAGGCATTTCGCGCATACATGAAATGAACACATTTTTCTCCAAAACTATAACAGATGCAAGCTTGTCCTGTTTAGTGGAGATGATTAGTGATGAGCGAGTACTAAAAAGCTCGGGTGCTCGAAGCTCGGGCCGAGCCTCCCAAGATACTCGTGTACTCGGCCCGAGCACCGAGCCCAATGTTATCCTATGGGAGACCCGAGTATTTTTGTGAAATGACCCCCCGGCAGCATGGAGAAACCCTAAAAATGTCACAAAAGTCTCAGAAGAGTGCTCAAATGACATGGCATCAGCATGGGGAAGACCCCTTGAAGCATTTATCACTCAAAAGTCACAGATGTGAACAATTTTGTCCGAGTTTTACGCCATTTTTACGGACTCACCAGAAAACCTTCCAAAATGACACCAAAATGAATTTTCATGGCGGAAATGTTAAGGGCACATACCCAATAGTGAGATAGAGCTGGTGTATGTTACTTTTTGAGATTAATACATGAAAGATTTTACATGAAAACCTTGTGTGGCACTCCGATGTCCAAAACGCACGTTTTGTGCTTTTTACTAGCGATGTCGGTCATTTTTTTTTTTTTATTCTATCTCCCTCAGTCCGTCGGTCTGTCTCTCTCTGTCTTGTCTGTCCCCCTCTCACAGTCTGTCGGTCAGTTCCCCCCCTCTCTCTTACTTACCGTTCCCCGATCACTGCCGCGGCGCTGCACGGCTGTTCAAACTCCGGTGGCTTTTCCTCTTTTGAAAAAGCCGGCCGCTCATTAATCAATCTCCTATTCCCTGCTGTCCTGCTTTTCGGCGCCTATGATTGGTTGCAGTGAGACACGCTCCCACACTGAGTGACAGCTGTCTCACTGCAACCAATCACAGCAGCCGGTGTGTGTATACTGTGCAGTGAAATAAATAATTAAATAATTAAAAAAAACGGCATGCGGTCCCCCCAATTTTAATACCAGCCAGATAAAGCCATACGGCTGAAGGCTGGTATTCTCAGGATGGGGAGCTCCACGTTATGGGGAGCCCCCCACCCTAACAATATCAGTCAGCAGCCGCCCAGAATTGCCGCATACATTAGATGCGACAGTTCTGGGGCTGTACCCGGCTCTTCCCGATTTACCCTGGTGCGTTGGCAAATCGGGGTAATAAGGAGTTAATGGCAGCCCATAGCTGCCACTAAATCCTAGATTAATCATGTCAGGCGTCTCCCCGAGATTCCTTCCATGATTAATCTGTAAATTACAGTTAAAAAACACACACACCCGAAAAATCCTTTATTAGAAATAAAAAACACTAACAAAGTCCCTCATTACCAATTTATTAACCCCGACAAACCCTCCATGTCCGGCGTACTCCACAGTCCTCCAGCGTCGCGTCCAGCTCTGCTGCATGGAAGTGACAGGAGCTGCAGAAGACACCGCCGCTCCGGTCACCTCCACGCAGCTAATGAGATGAGTATAGCGATCAGCTGAGCTGTCACTGAGGTTACCTGGATCCAGCGGTGGATGCAGCGGTGGCCGCGGGTAACCTCAGTGACAGCTCAGCTGATCGCGCTACTCACCGCCGCTCCAGTCAGCTCCATGCACCAACTGAGGTGAGTAGAGCGATCAGCTGCTGTCACTGAGGTTAATCGCGGCACCGCTGGATCCAGCGGTGGCCGGGAGTTACCTGACTGACAGCAGCTGATCGCGCTATTCCCTTCATTAGCTGCGTGGAGGTGACCGGCGGCTTTTACTATTTTGAAAAAGCCGGCCGCTCATTAAACAATCTCCTATTCCCTGCTTTCCCCGCCCACCGGTGCCTATGATTGGTTGCAGTGAGACACGCCCCCACGCTGAGTGACAGGTGTCACACTGCACCCAATCACAGCAGCCGGTGGGCGTGTCTATACTGTGCAGTAAAATAAATTAATAAATAATTAAAAAAAAACGGCGTGCGGTCCCCCCCATTTTAATGCCAGCCAGATAAAGCCATACGGCTGAAGGCTGGTATTCTCAGGATGGGGAGCTCCACGTTATGGGGAGCCCCCCAGCCTAACAATATCAGTCAGCAGCCGCCCAGAATTGCCGCATACATTATATGCGACAGTTCTGGGGCTGTACCCGGCTCTTCCCGATTTGCCCTGGTGCTTTGGCAAATCGGGGTAATAAGGAGTTAATGGCAGCCCATAGCTGCCACTAAATCCTAGATTAATCATGTCAGGCGTCTATGAGACACCCTCCATGATTAATCTGTAAGTTACAGTAAATAAACACACACACCCGAAAAATCCTTTATTAGAAATAAAAAACACACACACATTCCCTGGTCCACCACTTTAATCAGCCCCAAAAAGCCCTCCATGTCCGGCGTCATCCAGGATGTTCCAGCGTCGCATCCTGCGCTGCTGCATAGAGGTGACCGGAGCTGCAGAAGACACCGCCGCTCCGGTCACTTCCACGCAGCAAATGAGGTGAGTAGCGCGATCAGCTGAGCTGTCACTGAGGTTACCCGCCGTCACTGGATCCAGTGACAGCGGGTAACCTCAGTGACAGCTCAGCTGATCGCACGGCTGTCTTCATTAGCTGCGTGGAGGTGACCGGAGCGGCGGTGTCTTCTGCAGCTCCTGTCACTTCCATGCAGCAGAGCTGGACGCGACGCCGGAGTCCGTGGAGTACGCCGGACATGGAGGGTTTGTCGGGGTTAATAAATTGGTAATGAGGGACTTTGTTAGTGTTTTTTATTTCTAATAAAGGATTTTTCGGATGTGTGTGTTTTTTAACTGTAATTTACAGATTAATCATGGAAGGAATCTCGGGGAGACGCCTGACATGATTAATCTAGGATTTAGTGGCAGCTATGGGCTGCCATTAACTCCTTATTACCCCGATTTGCCAACGCACCAGGGTAAATCGGGAAGAGCCGGGTACAGTCCCAGAACTGTCGCATATAATGTATGCGGCAATTCTGGGCAGCTGTTGGCTGATATTGTTAGGGTGGGGGGCTCCCCATAACGTGGAGCTCCCCATCCTGAGAATACCAGCCTTCAGCCGTATGGCTTTATCTGGCTGGTTTTAAAAATGGGGGGAACCGCACGCCGTTTTTTTTAATTATTTAATAAATAATTAAAATTAATAATTAAAATTAATAAATAATTAAAAAAAAAACGGCGTGCGGTTCCCCCCATTTTTAAAACCAGCCAGATAAAGCCATACGGCTGAAGGCTGGTATTCTCAGGATGGGGAGCTCCACGTTATGGGGAGCCCCCCACCCTAACAATATCAGCCAACAGCCGCCCAGAATTGCCGCATACATTATATGCGACAGTTCTGGGACTGTACCCGGCTCTTCCCGATTTGCCCTGGTGCGTTGGCAAATCGGGGTAATAAGGAGTTATTGGCAGCCCATAGCTGCCAATAAGTCCTAGATTAATCATGTCAGGCGTCTATGAGACACCCTCCATGATTAATCTGTAAGTTACAGTAAATAAACACACACACACCAGAAAAAATCCTTTATTAGAAATAAAAACACACACATATACCCTGGTTCACCACTTTAATCAGCCCGAAAAAGCCCTCCATGTCCGGCGTAATCCAGGATGATCCAGCGTCGCATCCAGCGCTGCTGCATGGAGGTGACCGGAGCCGCAGCACACACAGCCGCTCCGGTCACCTCCACACAGCAAATGAACACAGCCGCGCGATCAGCTGCTGTCACTGAGGTTACCCGCGGCCACCGGTGGATGCAGCGGTGACAGCGGGTAACCTCAGTGACAGCAGCTGATCGCGCGGCTGTGTTCATTTGCTGCGTGGAGGTGACCGGAGCGGCTGTGTGTGCTGCGGCTCCGGTCACCTCCATGCAGCAGCGCTGGATGCGACGCTGGATCATCCTGGATTATGCCGGACATGGAGGGCTTTTTCGGGCTGATTAAAGTGGTGAACCAGGGTATATGTGTGTGTTTTTTATTTCTAATAAAGGATTTTTTCTGGTGTGTGTGTTTATTTACTGTAACTTACAGATTAATCATGGAGGGTGTCTCATAGACGCCTGACATGATTAATCTAGGACTTATTGGCAGCTATGGGCTTCCAATAACTCCTTATTACCCCGATTTGCCAACGCACCAGGGTAAATCGGGAAGAGCCGGGTACAGCCCCAGAATTGTCGCATATAATGTATGCGGCAATTCTGGCCAGCTGCTGACTGATATTGTTAGGGTGGGGGGCTCCCCATAACGTGGGGCTCCCCATCCTGAGAATACCAGCCTTCAGCTGTATGGCTTTATCTGGCTGGTATTAAAATTGGGGGGAACCGCACGCCGTTTTTTTAATTATTTATTTATTTATTTTACTGCACAGTATAGACACGCCCACCGGCTGCTGTGATTGGGTGCAGTGTGACACCTGTCACTCAGCGTGGGGGCGTGTCTCACTGCAACCAATCATAGGCGCCTGTGGGCGTGGAAAGCAGGGAATATGAGATGGCTGTGTACAGAGCACAGCGCGCCGGCCGGTATAAAGGCTCGGTCACGCTGTGCAGGCCAGCCAATCACTGCAATTCCACAACTAACAGGGCTGTGGCATTGCAGTGGTCTGCCAGCCAATCCCTGCATGAGGGCTGGCTCTCAAAAGAGCGCCAACATGCAGGGATGAAGACCACGAGTAAAGCACGAGTATTGCAAAATTACTCGGTACCCGCCGAGCAGCCCGAGTACAGTGATACTCGTGCGAGTACCGAGTAGTTACAAGCATGCTCGCTCATCACTAGAGATGATATTTAATAAAATAAGTAGAAATCCACTAAAAGTTTTGTTTGGTTATCTTGCAATCCCGAGATAATCGTCTCCATGCTCCAAATCCATTTTAAAGCCATTTTTAAGGCATTTCGCGCATACATGAAATGAACACATTTTTCTCCAAAACTATAACAGATGCAAGCTTGTCCTGTTTGGTGGAGATGATATTTAATAAAATAAGTAGAAATCCACTAAAAGTTTTGTTTGGTTATCTTGCAATCCCGAGATAATCGTCTCCATGCTCCAAATCCATTTTAAAGCCATTTTTAAGGCATTTCGCGCATACATGAAATGAACACATTTTTCTCCAAAACTATAACAGATGCAAGCTTGTCCTGTTTGGTGGAGATGATATTTAATAAAATAAGTAGAAATCCACTAAAAGTTTTGTTTGGTTATCTTGCAATCCCGAGATAATCGTCTCCATGCTCCAAATCCATTTTAGAGCCATTTTTAAGGCATTTCGCGCATACATGAAATGAACACATTTTTCTCCAAAACTATAACAGATGCAAGCTTGTCCTGTTTGGTGGAGATGATATTTAATAAAATAAGTAGAAATCCACTAAAAGTTTTGTTTGGTTATCTTGCAATCCCGAGATAATCGTCTCCATGCTCCAAATCCATTTTAAAGCCATTTTTAAGGCATTTCGCGCATACATGAAATGAACACATTTTTCTCCAAAACTATAACAGATGCAAGCTTGTCCTGTTTGGTGGAGATGATATTTAATAAAATAAGTAGAAATCCACTAAAAGTTTTGTTTGGTTATCTTGCAATCCCGAGATAATCGTCTCCATGCTCCAAATCCATTTTAAAGCCATTTTTAAGGCATTTCGCGCATACATGAAATGAACACATTTTTCTCCAAAACTATAACAGATGCAAGCTTGTCCTGTTTGGTGGAGATGATATTTAATAAAATAAGTAGAAATCCACTAAAAGTTTTGTTTGGTTATCTTGCAATCCCGAGATAATCGTCTCCATGCTCCAAATCCATTTTAAAGCCATTTTTAAGGCATTTCGCGCATACATGAAATGAACACATTTTTCTCCAAAACTATAACAGATGCAAGCTTGTCCTGTTTGGTGGAGATGATATTTAATAAAATAAGTAGAAATCCACTAAAAGTTTTGTTTGGTTATATTGCAATCCCGAGATAATCGTCTCCATGCTCCAAATCCATTTTAAAGCCATTTTAAGGCATTTCGCGCATACATGAAATGAACACATTTTTCTCCAAAACTATAATAGATGCAAGCTTGTCCTGTTTGGTGGAGATGATATTTAATAAAATAAGTAGAAATACACTAAAAGTTTTGTTTGGTTATCTTGCAATCCCGAGATAATCGTCTCCATGCTCCAAATCCATTTTAAAGCCATTTTTAAGGCATTTCGCGCATACATGAAATAAACACATTTTTCTCCAAAACTATAACAGATGCAAGCTTGTCCTGTTTGGTGGAGATGATATTTAATAAAATAAGTAGAAATCCACTAAAAGTTTTGTTTGGTTATCTTGCAATCCCGAGATAATCGTCTCCATGCTCCAAATCCATTTTAAAGCCATTTCAAAGGCATTTTGCGCATACATGAAATGAACACATTTTTCTCCAAAACTATAACACATGCAAGCTTGTCCTGTTTGGTGGAGATGATATTTAATAAAATAAGTAGAAATCCACTAAAAGTTTTGTTTGGTTATCTTGCAATCCCGAGATAATCGTCTCCATGCTCCAAATCCATTTTAAAGCCATTTTTAAGGCATTTCGCGCATACATGAAATGAACACATTTTTCTCCAAAACTATAACAGATGCAAGCTTGTCCTGTTTGGTGGAGATGATATTTAATAAAATAAGTAGAAATCCACTAAAAGTTTTGTTTGGTTATCTTGCAATCCCGAGATAATCGTCTCCACGCTCCAAATCCATTTTAAAGCCATTTTTAAGGCATTTCGCGCATACATGAAATGAACACATTTTTCTCCAAAACTATAACAGATGCAAGCTTGTCCTGTTTGGTGGAGATGATATTTAATAAAATAAGTAGAAATCCACTAAAAGTTTTGTTTGGTTATCTTGCAATCCCGAGATAATCGTCTCCATGCTCCTAATCCATTTTAAAGCCATTTTTAAGGCATTTCGCGCATACATGAAATGAACACATTTTTCTCCAAAACTATAACAGATGCAAGCTTGTCCTGTTTAGTGGAGATGATATTTAATAAAATAAGTAGAAATCCACTAAAAGTTTTGTTTGGTTATCTTGCAATCCCGAGATAATCGTCTCCATGCTCCAAATCCATTTTAAAGCCATTTTTAAGGCATTTCGCGCATACATGAAATGAACACATTTTTCTCCAAAACTATAACAGATGCAAGCTTGTCCTGTTTGGTGGAGATGATATTTAATAAAATAAGTAGAAATCCACTAAAAGTTTTGTTTGGTTATCTTGCAATCCCGAGATAATCGTCTCCATGCTCCAAATCCATTTTAAAGCCATTTTTAAGGCATTTCGCGCATACATGAAATGAACACATTTTTCTCCAAAACTATAACAGATGCAAGCTTCTCTTGTTTGGTGGAGATGATATTTAATAAAATAAGTAGAAATCCACTAAAAGTTTTGTTTGGTTATCTTGCAATCCCGAGATAATCGTCTCCATGCTCCAAATCCATTTTAAAGCCATTTTTAAGGCATTTCGCGCATACATGAAATGAACACATTTTTCTCCAAAACGAAAACAGATGCAAGCTTGTCCTGTTTGGTGGAGATGATATTTAATAAAATAAGTAGAAATCCACTAAAAGTTTTGTTTGGTTATCTTGCAATCCCGAGATAATCGTCTCCATGCTCCAAATCCATTTTAAAGCCATTTTTAAGGCATTTCGCGCATACATGAAATGAACACATTTTTCTCCAAAACTATAACAGATGCAAGCTTGTCCTGTTTGGTGGAGATGATATTTAATAAAATAAGTAGAAATCCACTAAAAGTTTTGTTTGGTTATCTTGCAATCCCGAGATAATCGTCTCCATGCTCCAAATCCATTTTAAAGCCATTTCAAAGGCATTTTGCGCATACATGAAATGAACACATTTTTCTCCAAAACTATAACACATGCAAGCTTGTCCTGTTTGGTGGAGATGATATTTAATAAAATAAGTAGAAATCCACTAAAAGTTTTGTTTGGTTATCTTGCAATCCCGAGATAATCGTCTCCATGCTCCAAATCCATTTTAAAGCCATTTTTAAGGCATTTCGCGCATACATGAAATGAACACATTTTTCTCCAAAACTATAACAGATGCAAGCTTGTCTTGTTTGGTGGAGATGATATTTAATAAAATAAGTAGAAATCCACTAAAAGTTTTGTTTGGTTATCTTGCAATCCCGAGATAATCGTCTCCATGCTCCAAATCCATTTTAAAGCCATTTTTAAGGCATTTCGCGCATACATGAAATGAACACATTTTTCTCCAAACCTATAACAGATGCAAGCTTGTCCTGTTTGGTGGAGATGATATTTAATAAAATAAGTAGAAATCCACTAAAATTTTTGTTTGGTTATCTTGCAATCCCGAGATAATCGTCTCCATGCTCCAAATCCATTTTAAAGCCATTTTTAAGGCATTTCGCGCATACATGAAATGAACACATTTTTCTCCAAAACTATAACAGATGCAAGCTTGTCCTGTTTGGTGGAGATGATATTTAATAAAATAAGTAGAAATCCACTAAAAGTTTTGTTTGGTTATCTTGCAATCCCGAGATAATCGTCTCCATGCTCCAAATGCATTTTAAAGCCATTTTTAAGGCATTTCGCGCATACATGAAATGAACACATTTTTCTCCAAAACTATAACAGATGCAAGCTTGTCCTGTTTGGTGGAGATGATATTTAATAAAATAAGTAGAAATCCACTAAAAGTTTTGTTTGGTTATCTTGCAATCCCGAGATAATCGTCTCCATGCTCCAAATCCATTTTAAAGCCATTTTTAAGGCATTTCGCGCATACATGAAATGAACACATTTTTCTCCAAAACGAAAACAGATGCAAGCTTGTCCTGTTTGGTGGAGATGATATTTAATAAAATAAGTAGAAATCCACTAAAATTTTTGTTTGGTTATCTTGCAATCCCGAGATAATCGTCTCCATGCTCCAAATCCATTTTAAAGCCATTTTTAAGGCATTTCGCGCATACATGAAATGAACACATTTTTCTCCAAAACTATAACAGATGCAAGCTTGTCCTGTTTGGTGGAGATGATATTTAATAAAATAAGTAGAAATCCACTAAAAGTTTTGTTTGGTTATATTGCAATCCCGAGATAATCGTCTCCATGCTCCAAATCCATTTTAAAGCCATTTTTAAGGCATTTCGCGCATACATGAAATGAACACATTTTTCTCCAAAACTATAACAGATGCAAGCTTGTCCTGTTTGGTGGAGATGATATTTAATAAAATAAGTAGAAATCCACTAAAAGTTTTGTTTGGTTATCTTGCAATCCCGAGATAATCGTCTCCATGCTCCAAATCCATTTTAAAGCCATTTTTAAGGCATTTCGCGCATACATGAAATGAACACATTTTTCTCCAAAACTATAACAGATGCAAGCTTGTCCTGTTTGGTGGAGATGATATTTAATAAAATAAGTAGAAATCCACTAAAAGTTTTGTTTGGTTATCTTGCAATCCCGAGATAATCGTCTCCATGCTCCAAATCCATTTTAAAGCCATTTTTAAGGCATTTCGCGCATACATGAAATGAACACATTTTTCTCCAAAACTATAACAGATGCAAGCTTGTCCTGTTTGGTGGAGATGATATTTAATAAAATAAGTAGAAATCCACTAAAAGTTTTGTTTGGTTATCTTGCAATCCCGAGATAATCGTCTCCATGCTCCAAATCCATTTTAAAGCCATTTTTAAGGCATTTCGCGCATACATGAAATGAACACATTTTTCTCCAAAACGAAAACAGATGCAAGCTTGTCCTGTTTGGTGGAGATGATATTTAATAAAATAAGTAGAAATCCACTAAAATTTTTGTTTGGTTATCTTGCAATCCCGAGATAATCGTCTCCATGCTCCAAATCCATTTTAAAGCCATTTTTAAGGCATTTCGCGCATACATGAAATGAACACATTTTTCTCCAAAACTATAACAGATGCAAGCTTGTCCTGTTTGGTGGAGATGATATTTAATAAAATAAGTAGAAATCCACTAAAAGTTTTGTTTGGTTATATTGCAATCCCGAGATAATCGTCTCCATGCTCCAAATCCATTTTAAAGCCATTTTTAAGGCATTTCGCGCATACATGAAATGAACACATTTTTCTCCAAAACTATAACAGATGCAAGCTTGTCCTGTTTGGTGGAGATGATATTTAATAAAATAAGTAGAAATCCACTAAAAGTTTTGTTTGGTTATCTTGCAATCCCGAGATAATCGTCTCCATGCTCCAAATCCATTTTAAAGCCATTTTTAAGGCATTTCGCGCATACATGAAATGAACACATTTTTCTCCAAAACTATAACAGATGCAAGCTTGTCCTGTTTGGTGGAGATGATATTTAATAAAATAAGTAGAAATCCACTAAAAGTTTTGTTTGGTTATATTGCAATCCCGAGATAATCGTCTCCATGCTCCAAATCCATTTTAAAGCCATTTTTAAGGCATTTCGCGCATACATGAAATGAACACATTTTTCTCCAAAACTATAACAGATGCAAGCTTGTCCTGTTTGGTGGAGATGATATTTAATAAAATAAGTAGAAATCCACTAAAAGTTTTGTTTGGTTATCTTGCAATCCCGAGATAATCGTCTCCATGCTCCAAATCCATTTTAAAGCCATTTTTAAGGCATTTCGCGCATACATGAAATGAACACATTTTTCTCCAAAACTATAACAGATGCAAGCTTGTCCTGTTTGGTGGAGATGATATTTAATAAAATAAGTAGAAATCCACTAAAAGTTTTGTTTGGTTATCTTGCAATCCCGAGATAATCGTCTCCATGCTCCAAATCCATTTTAAAGCCATTTTTAAGGCATTTCGCGCATACATGAAATGAACACATTTTTCTCCAAAACTATAACAGATGCAAGCTTGTCTTGTTTGGTGGAGATGATATTTAATAAAATAAGTAGAAATCCACTAAAAGTTTTGTTTGGTTATCTTGCAATCCCGAGATAATCGTCTCCATGCTCCAAATCCATTTTAAAGCCATTTTTAAGGCATTTCGCGCATACATGAAATGAACACATTTTTCTCCAAAACTATAACAGATGCAAGCTTGTCCTGTTTGGTGGAGATGATATTTAATAAAATAAGTAGAAATCCACTAAAAGTTTTGTTTGGTTATCTTGCAATCCCGAGATAATCGTCTCCATGCTCCAAATCCATTTTAAAGCCATTTCAAAGGCATTTTGCGCATACATGAAATGAACACATTTTTCTCCAAAACTATAACACATGCAAGCTTGTCCTGTTTGGTGGAGATGATATTTAATAAAATAAGTAGAAATCCACTAAAAGTTTTGTTTGGTTATCTTGCAATCCCGAGATAATCGTCTCCATGCTCCAAATCCATTTTAAAGCCATTTTTAAGGCATTTCGCGCATACATGAAATGAACACATTTTTCTCCAAAACTATAACAGATGCAAGCTTGTCCTGTTTGGTGGAGATGATATTTAATAAAATAAGTAGAAATCCACTAAAAGTTTTGTTTGGTTATCTTGCAATCCCGAGATAATCGTCTCCATGCTCCAAATCCATTTTAAAGCCATTTTTAAGGCATTTCGCGCATACATGAAATGAACACATTTTTCTCCAAAACTATAACAGATGCAAGCTTGTCCTGTTTGGTGGAGATGATATTTAATAAAATAAGTAGAAATCCACTAAAAGTTTTGTTTGGTTATCTTGCAATCCCGAGATAATCGTCTCCATGCTCCAAATCCATTTTAAAGCCATTTTTAAGGCATTTCGCGCATACATGAAATGAACACATTTTTCTCCAAAACTATAACAGATGCAAGCTTGTCCTGTTTGGTGGAGATGATATTTAATAAAATAAGTAGAAATCCACTAAAATTTTTGTTTGGTTATCTTGCAATCCCGAGATAATCGTCTCCATGCTCCAAATCCATTTTAAAGCCATTTTTAAGGCATTTCGCGCATACATGAAATGAACACATTTTTCTCCAAAACTATAACAGATGCAAGCTTGTCCTGTTTGGTGGAGATGATATTTAATAAAATAAGTAGAAATCCACTAAAAGTTTTGTTTGGTTATATTGCAATCCCGAGATAATCGTCTCCATGCTCCAAATCCATTTTAAAGCCATTTTTAAGGCATTTCGCGCATACATGAAATGAACACATTTTTCTCCAAAACTATAACAGATGCAAGCTTGTCCTGTTTGGTGGAGATGATATTTAATAAAATAAGTAGAAATCCACTAAAAGTTTTGTTTGGTTATCTTGCAATCCCGAGATAATCGTCTCCATGCTCCAAATCCATTTTAAAGCCATTTCAAAGGCATTTTGCGCATACATGAAATGAACACATTTTTCTCCAAAACTATAACACATGCAAGCTTGTCCTGTTTGGTGGAGATGATATTTAATAAAATAAGTAGAAATCCACTAAAAGTTTTGTTTGGTTATCTTGCAATCCCGAGATAATCGTCTCCATGCTCCAAATCCATTTTAAAGCCATTTTTAAGGCATTTCGCGCATACATGAAATGAACACATTTTTCTCCAAAACTATAACAGATGCAAGCTTGTCCTGTTTGGTGGAGATGATATTTAATAAAATAAGTAGAAATCCACTAAAAGTTTTGTTTGGTTATCTTGCAATCCCGAGATAATCGTCTCCATGCTCCAAATCCATTTTAAAGCCATTTTTAAGGCATTTCGCGCATACATGAAATGAACACATTTTTCTCCAAAACTATAACAGATGCAAGCTTGTCCTGTTTGGTGGAGATGATATTTAATAAAATAAGTAGAAATCCACTAAAAGTTTTGTTTGGTTATCTTGCAATCCCGAGATAATCGTCTCCATGCTCCAAATCCATTTTAAAGCCATTTTTAAGGCATTTCGCGCATACATGAAATGAACACATTTTTCTCCAAAACTATAACAGATGCAAGCTTGTCCTGTTTGGTGGAGATGATATTTAATAAAATAAGTAGAAATCCACTAAAAGTTTTGTTTGGTTATCTTGCAATCCCGAGATAATCGTCTCCATGCTCCAAATCCATTTTAAAGCCATTTTTAAGGCATTTCGCGCATACATGAAATGAACACATTTTTCTCCAAAACTATAACAGATGCAAGCTTGTCCTGTTTGGTGGAGATGATATTTAATAAAATAAGTAGAAATCCACTAAAAGTTTTGTTTGGTTATCTTGAAAAACCCGAGATAATCGTCTCCATGCTCCAAATCCATTTTAAAGCCATTTTTAAGGCATTTCGCGCATACATGAAATGAACACATTTTTCTCCAATACTATAACAGATGCAAGCTTGTCCTGTTTGGTGGAGATGATATTTAATAAAATAAGTAGAAATCCACTAAAAGTTTTGTTTGGTTATCTTGCAATCCCGAGATAATCGTCTCCATGCTCCAAATCCATTTTAAAGCCATTTTTAAGGCATTTCGAGCATACATGAAATGAACACATTTTTCTCCAAAACTATAACAGATGCAAGCTTGTCCTGTTTGGTGGAGATGATATTTAATAAAATAAGTAGAAATCCACTAAAAGTTTTGTTTGGTTATATTGCAATCCCGAGATAGTCGTCTCCATGCTCCAAATCCATTTTAAAGCCATTTTTAAGGCATTTCGCGCATACATGAAATGAACACATTTTTCTCCAAAACTATAACAGATGCAAGCTTGTCCTGTTTGGTGGAGATGATATTTAATAAAATAAGTAGAAATCCACTAAAAGTTTTGTTTGGTTATCTTGCAATCCCGAGATAATCGTCTCCATGCTCCAAATCCATTTTAAAGCCATTTTTAAGGCATTTCGCGCATACATGAAATGAACACATTTTTCTCCAAAACTATAACAGATGCAAGCTTGTCCTGTTTGGTGGAGATGATATTTAATAAAATAAGTAGAAATCCACTAAAAGTTTTGTTTGGTTATCTTGCAATCCCGAGATAATCGTCTCCATGCTCCAAATCAATTTTAAAGCCATTTTTAAGGCATTTCGCGCATACATGAAATGAACACATTTTTCTCCAAAACTATAACAGATGCAAGCTTGTCCTGTTTGGTGGAGATGATATTTAATAAAATAAGTAGAAATCCACTAAAAGTTTTGTTTGGTTATCTTGCAATCCCGAGATAATCGTCTCCATGCTCCAAATCCATTTTAAAGCCATTTTTAAGGCATTTCGCGCATACATGAAATGAACACATTTTTCTCCAAAACTATAACAGATGCAAGCTTGTCCTGTTTGGTGGAGATGATATTTAATAAAATAAATAGAAATCCACTAAAAGTTTTGTTTGGTTATATTGCAATCCCGAGATAATCGTCTCCATGCTCCAAATCCATTTTAAAGCCATTTTTAAGGCATTTCGCGCATACATGAAATGAACACATTTTTCTCCAAAACTATAATAGATGCAAGCTTGTCCTGTTTGGTGGAGATGATATTTAATAAAATAAGTAGAAATACACTAAAAGTTTTGTTTGGTTATCTTGCAATCCCGAGATAATCGTCTCCATGCTCCAAATCCATTTTAAAGCCATTTTTAAGGCATTTCGCGCATACATGAAATGAACACATTTTTCTCCAAAACTATAACAGATGCAAGCTTGTCCTGTTTGGTGGAGATGATATTTAATAAAATAAGTAGAAATCCACTAAAAGTTTTGTTTGGTTATCTTGCAATCCCGAGATAATCGTCTCCATGCTCCAAATCCATTTTAAAGCCATTTCAAAGGCATTTTGCGCATACATGAAATGAACACATTTTTCTCCAAAACTATAACACATGCAAGCTTGTCCTGTTTGGTGGAGATGATATTTAATAAAATAAGTAGAAATCCACTAAAAGTTTTGTTTGGTTATCTTGCAATCCCGAGATAATCGTCTCCATGCTCCAAATCCATTTTAAAGCCATTTTTAAGGCATTTCGCGCATACATGAAATGAACACATTTTTCTCCAAAACTATAACAGATGCAAGCTTGTCTTGTTTGGTGGAGATGATATTTAATAAAATAAGTAGAAATCCACTAAAAGTTTTGTTTGGTTATCTTGCAATCCCGAGATAATCGTCTCCATGCTCCAAATCCATTTTAAAGCCATTTTTAAGGCATTTCGCGCATACATGAAATGAACACATTTTTCTCCAAAACTATAACAGATGCAAGCTTGTCCTGTTTGGTGGAGATGATATTTAATAAAATAAGTAGAAATCCACTAAAATTTTTGTTTGGTTATCTTGCAATCCCGAGATAATCGTCTCCATGCTCCAAATCCATTTTAAAGCCATTTTTAAGGCATTTCGCGCATACATGAAATGAACACATTTTTCTCCAAAACTATAACAGATGCAAGCTTGTCCTGTTTGGTGGAGATGATATTTAATAAAATAAGTAGAAATCCACTAAAAGTTTTGTTTGGTTATCTTGCAATCCCGAGATAATCGTCTCCATGCTCCAAATCCATTTTAAAGCCATTTTTAAGGCATTTCGCGCATACATGAAATGAACACATTTTTCTCCAAAACGAAAACAGATGCAAGCTTGTCCTGTTTGGTGGAGATGATATTTAATAAAATAAGTAGAAATCCACTAAAATTTTTGTTTGGTTATCTTGCAATCCCGAGATAATCGTCTCCATGCTCCAAATCCATTTTAAAGCCATTTTTAAGGCATTTCGCGCATACATGAAATGAACACATTTTTCTCCAAAACTATAACAGATGCAAGCTTGTCCTGTTTGGTGGAGATGATATTTAATAAAATAAGTAGAAATCCACTAAAAGTTTTGTTTGGTTATATTGCAATCCCGAGATAATCGTCTCCATGCTCCAAATCCATTTTAAAGCCATTTTTAAGGCATTTCGCGCATACATGAAATGAACACATTTTTCTCCAAAACTATAACAGATGCAAGCTTGTCCTGTTTGGTGGAGATGATATTTAATAAAATAAGTAGAAATCCACTAAAAGTTTTGTTTGGTTATCTTGCAATCCCGAGATAATCGTCTCCATGCTCCAAATCCATTTTAAAGCCATTTCAAAGGCATTTTGCGCATACATGAAATGAACACATTTTTCTCCAAAACTATAACACATGCAAGCTTGTCCTGTTTGGTGGAGATGATATTTAATAAAATAAGTAGAAATCCACTAAAAGTTTTGTTTGGTTATCTTGCAATCCCGAGATAATCGTCTCCATGCTCCAAATCCATTTTAAAGCCATTTTTAAGGCATTTCGCGCATACATGAAATGAACACATTTTTCTCCAAAACTATAACAGATGCAAGCTTGTCCTGTTTGGTGGAGATGATATTTAATAAAATAAGTAGAAATCCACTAAAAGTTTTGTTTGGTTATCTTGCAATCCCGAGATAATCGTCTCCATGCTCCAAATCCATTTTAAAGCCATTTTTAAGGCATTTCGCGCATACATGAAATGAACACATTTTTCTCCAAAACTATAACAGATGCAAGCTTGTCCTGTTTGGTGGAGATGATATTTAATAAAATAAGTAGAAATCCACTAAAAGTTTAGTTTGGTTATCTTGCAATCCCGAGATAATCGTCTCCATGCTCCAAATCCATTTTAAAGCCATTTTTAAGGCATTTCGCGCATACATGAAATGAACACATTTTTCTCCAAAACTATAACAGATGCAAGCTTGTCCTGTTTGGTGGAGATGATATTTAATAAAATAAGTAGAAATCCACTAAAAGTTTTGTTTGGTTATCTTGCAATCCCGAGATAATCGTCTCCATGCTCCAAATCCATTTTAAAGCCATTTTTAAGGCATTTCGCGCATACATGAAATGAACACATTTTTCTCCAAAACTATAACAGATGCAAGCTTGTCCTGTTTGGTGGAGATGATATTTAATAAAATAAGTAGAAATCCACTAAAAGTTTTGTTTGGTTATCTTGAAAAACCCGAGATAATCGTCTCCATGCTCCAAATCCATTTTAAAGCCATTTTTAAGGCATTTCGCGCATACATGAAATGAACACATTTTTCTCCAATACTATAACAGATGCAAGCTTGTCCTGTTTGGTGGAGATGATATTTAATAAAATAAGTAGAAATCCACTAAAAGTTTTGTTTGGTTATCTTGCAATCCCGAGATAATCGTCTCCATGCTCCAAATCCATTTTAAAGCCATTTTTAAGGCATTTCGAGCATACATGAAATGAACACATTTTTCTCCAAAACTATAACAGATGCAAGCTTGTCCTGTTTGGTGGAGATGATATTTAATAAAATAAGTAGAAATCCACTAAAAGTTTTGTTTGGTTATATTGCAATCCCGAGATAGTCGTCTCCATGCTCCAAATCCATTTTAAAGCCATTTTTAAGGCATTTCGCGCATACATGAAATGAACACATTTTTCTCCAAAACTATAACAGATGCAAGCTTGTCCTGTTTGGTGGAGATGATATTTAATAAAATAAGTAGAAATCCACTAAAAGTTTTGTTTGGTTATCTTGCAATCCCGAGATAATCGTCTCCATGCTCCAAATCCATTTTAAAGCCATTTTTAAGGCATTTCGCGCATACATGAAATGAACACATTTTTCTCCAAAACTATAACAGATGCAAGCTTGTCCTGTTTGGTGGAGATGATATTTAATAAAATAAGTAGAAATCCACTAAAAGTTTTGTTTGGTTATCTTGCAATCCCGAGATAATCGTCTCCATGCTCCAAATCAATTTTAAAGCCATTTTTAAGGCATTTCGCGCATACATGAAATGAACACATTTTTCTCCAAAACTATAACAGATGCAAGCTTGTCCTGTTTGGTGGAGATGATATTTAATAAAATAAGTAGAAATCCACTAAAAGTTTTGTTTGGTTATCTTGCAATCCCGAGATAATCGTCTCCATGCTCCAAATCCATTTTAAAGCCATTTTTAAGGCATTTCGCGCATACATGAAATGAACACATTTTTCTCCAAAACTATAACAGATGCAAGCTTGTCCTGTTTGGTGGAGATGATATTTAATAAAATAAGTAGAAATCCACTAAAAGTTTTGTTTGGTTATATTGCAATCCCGAGATAATCGTCTCCATGCTCCAAATCCATTTTAAAGCCATTTTTAAGGCATTTCGCGCATACATGAAATGAACACATTTTTCTCCAAAACTATAATAGATGCAAGCTTGTCCTGTTTGGTGGAGATGATATTTAATAAAATAAGTAGAAATACACTAAAAGTTTTGTTTGGTTATCTTGCAATCCCGAGATAATCGTCTCCATGCTCCAAATCCATTTTAAAGCCATTTTTAAGGCATTTCGCGCATACATGAAATGAACACATTTTTCTCCAAAACTATAACAGATGCAAGCTTGTCCTGTTTGGTGGAGATGATATTTAATAAAATAAGTAGAAATCCACTAAAAGTTTTGTTTGGTTATCTTGCAATCCCGAGATAATCGTCTCCATGCTCCAAATCCATTTTAAAGCCATTTCAAAGGCATTTTGCGCATACATGAAATGAACACATTTTTCTCCAAAACTATAACACATGCAAGCTTGTCCTGTTTGGTGGAGATGATATTTAATAAAATAAGTAGAAATCCACTAAAAGTTTTGTTTGGTTATCTTGCAATCCCGAGATAATCGTCTCCATGCTCCAAATCCATTTTAAAGCCATTTTTAAGGCATTTCGCGCATACATGAAATGAACACATTTTTCTCCAAAACTATAACAGATGCAAGCTTGTCTTGTTTGGTGGAGATGATATTTAATAAAATAAGTAGAAATCCACTAAAAGTTTTGTTTGGTTATCTTGCAATCCCGAGATAATCGTCTCCATGCTCCAAATCCATTTTAAAGCCATTTTTAAGGCATTTCGCGCATACATGAAATGAACACATTTTTCTCCAAAACTATAACAGATGCAAGCTTGTCCTGTTTGGTGGAGATGATATTTAATAAAATAAGTAGAAATCCACTAAAATTTTTGTTTGGTTATCTTGCAATCCCGAGATAATCGTCTCCATGCTCCAAATCCATTTTAAAGCCATTTTTAAGGCATTTCGCGCATACATGAAATGAACACATTTTTCTCCAAAACTATAACAGATGCAAGCTTGTCCTGTTTGGTGGAGATGATATTTAATAAAATAAGTAGAAATCCACTAAAAGTTTTGTTTGGTTATATTGCAATCCCGAGATAATCGTCTCCATGCTCCAAATCCATTTTAAAGCCATTTTTAAGGCATTTCGCGCATACATGAAATGAACACATTTTTCTCCAAAACTATAACAGATGCAAGCTTGTCCTGTTTAGTGGAGATGATATTTAATAAAATAAGTAGAAATCCACTAAAAGTTTTGTTTGGTTATCTTGCAATCCCGAGATAATCGTCTCCATGCTCCAAATCCATTTTAAAGCCATTTTTAAGGCATTTCGCGCATACATGAAATGAACACATTTTTCTCCAAAACTATAACAGATGCAAGCTTGTCCTGTTTGGTGGAGATGATATTTAATAAAATAAGTAGAAATCCACTAAAAGTTTTGTTTGGTTATCTTGCAATCCCGAGATAATCGTCTCCATGCTCCAAATCCATTTTAAAGCCATTTTTAAGGCATTTCGCGCATACATGAAATGAACACATTTTTCTCCAAAACTATAACAGATGCAAGCTTCTCTTGTTTGGTGGAGATGATATTTAATAAAATAAGTAGAAATCCACTAAAAGTTTTGTTTGGTTATCTTTCAATCCCGAGATAATCGTCTCCATGCTCCAAATCCATTTTAAAGCCATTTTTAAGGCATTTCGCGCATACATGAAATGAACACATTTTTCTCCAAAACTATAACAGATGCAAGCTTGTCCTGTTTGGTGGAGATGATATTTAATAAAATAAGTAGAAATCCACTAAAAGTTTTGTTTGGTTATCTTGCAATCCCGAGATAATCGTCTCCATGCTCCAAATCCATTTTAAAGCCATTTTTAAGGCATTTCGCGCATACATGAAATGAACACATTTTTCTTTAAAACTATAACAGATGCAAGCTTGTCTTGTTTGGTGGAGATGATATTTAATAAAATAAGTAGAAATCCACTAAAAGTTTTGTTTGGTTATCTTGCAATCCCGAGATAATCGTCTCCATGCTCCAAATCCATTTTAAAGCCATTTTTAAGGCATTTCGCGCATACATGAAATGAACACATTTTTCTCCAAAACTATAACAGATGCAAGCTTGTCCTGTTTGGTGGAGATGATATTTAATAAAATAAGTAGAAATCCACTAAAAGTTTTGTTTGGTTATCTTGCAATCCCGAGATAATCGTCTCCATGCTCCAAATCCATTTTAAAGCCATTTCAAAGGCATTTTGCGCATACATGAAATGAACACATTTTTCTCCAAAACTATAACACATGCAAGCTTGTCCTGTTTGGTGGAGATGATATTTAATAAAATAAGTAGAAATCCACTAAAAGTTTTGTTTGGTTATCTTGCAATCCCGAGATAATCGTCTCCATGCTCCAAATCCATTTTAAAGCCATTTTTAAGGCATTTCGCGCATACATAAAATGAACACATTTTTCTCCAAAACTATAACAGATGCAAGCTTGTACTGTTTGGTGGAGATGATATTTAATAAAATAAGTAGAAATCCACTAAAAGTTTTGTTTGGTTATCTTGCAATCCCGAGATAATCGTCTCCATGCTCCAAATCCATTTTAAAGCCATTTTTAAGGCATTTCGCGCATACATGAAATGAACACATTTTTCTCCAAAACTATAACAGATGCAAGCTTGTCCTGTTTGGTGGAGATGATATTTAATAAAATAAGTAGAAATCCACTAAAAGTTTTGTTTGGTTATCTTGCAATCCCGAGATAATCGTCTCCATGCTCCAAATCCATTTTAAAGCCATTTTTAAGGCATTTCGCGCATACATGAAATGAACACATTTTTCTCCAAAACTATAACAGATGCAAGCTTGTCCTGTTTGGTGGAGATGATATTTAATAAAATAAGTAGAAATCCACTAAAAGTTTTGTTTGGTTATCTTGCAATCCCGAGATAATCGTCTCCATGCTCCAAATCCATTTTAAAGCCATTTTTAAGGCATTTCGCGCATACATGAAATGAACACATTTTTCTCCAAAACTATAACAGATGCAAGCTTGTCCTGTTTGGTGGAGATGATATTTAATAAAATAAGTAGAAATCCACTAAAAGTTTTGTTTGGTTATCTTGAAAAACCCGAGATAATCGTCTCCATGCTCCAAATCCATTTTAAAGCCATTTTTAAGGCATTTCGCGCATACATGAAATGAACACATTTTTCTCCAAAACTATAACAGATGCAAGCTTGTCCTGTTTGGTGGAGATGATATTTAATAAAATAAGTAGAAATCCACTAAAATTTTTGTTTGGTTATCTTGCAATCCCGAGATAATCGTCTCCATGCTCCAAATCCATTTTAAAGCCATTTTTAAGGCATTTCGCGCATACATGAAATGAACACATTTTTCTCCAAAACTATAACAGATGCAAGCTTGTCCTGTTTGGTGGAGATGATATTTAATAAAATAAGTAGAAATCCACTAAAAGTTTTGTTTGGTTATATTGCAATCCCGAGATAATCGTCTCCATGCTCCAAATCCATTTTAAAGCCATTTTTAAGGCATTTCGCGCATACATGAAATGAACACATTTTTCTCCAAAACTATAACAGATGCAAGCTTGTCCTGTTTGGTGGAGATGATATTTAATAAAATAAGTAGAAATCCACTAAAAGTTTTGTTTGGTTATCTTGCAATCCCGAGATAATCGTCTCCATGCTCCAAATCCATTTTAAAGCCATTTTTAAGGCATTTCGCGCATACATGAAATGAACACATTTTTCTCCAAAACTATAACAGATGCAAGCTTGTCCTGTTTGGTGGAGATGATATTTAATAAAATAAGTAGAAATCCACTAAAAGTTTTGTTTGGTTATCTTGCAATCCCGAGATAATCGTCTCCATGCTCCAAATCCATTTTAAAGCCATTTTTAAGGCATTTCGCGCATACATGAAATGAACACATTTTTCTCCAAAACTATAACAGATGCAAGCTTGTCCTGTTTGGTGGAGATGATATTTAATAAAATAAGTAGAAATCCACTAAAAGTTTTGTTTGGTTATCTTGCAATCCCGAGATAATCGTCTCCATGCTCCAAATCCATTTTAAAGCCATTTTTAAGGCATTTCGCGCATACATGAAATGAACACATTTTTCTTTAAAACTATAACAGATGCAAGCTTGTCTTGTTTGGTGGAGATGATATTTAATAAAATAAGTAGAAATCCACTAAAAGTTTTGTTTGGTTATCTTGCAATCCCGAGATAATCGTCTCCATGCTCCAAATCCATTTTAAAGCCATTTTTAAGGCATTTCGCGCATACATGAAATGAACACATTTTTCTCCAAAACTATAACAGATGCAAGCTTGTCCTGTTTGGTGGAGATGATATTTAATAAAATAAGTAGAAATCCACTAAAAGTTTTGTTTGGTTATCTTGCAATCCCGAGATAATCGTCTCCATGCTCCAAATCCATTTTAAAGCCATTTCAAAGGCATTTTGCGCATACATGAAATGAACACATTTTTCTCCAAAACTATAACACATGCAAGCTTGTCCTGTTTGGTGGAGATGATATTTAATAAAATAAGTAGAAATCCACTAAAAGTTTTGTTTGGTTATCTTGCAATCCCGAGATAATCGTCTCCATGCTCCAAATCCATTTTAAAGCCATTTTTAAGGCATTTCGCGCATACATAAAATGAACACATTTTTCTCCAAAACTATAACAGATGCAAGCTTGTACTGTTTGGTGGAGATGATATTTAATAAAATAAGTAGAAATCCACTAAAAGTTTTGTTTGGTTATCTTGCAATCCCGAGATAATCGTCTCCATGCTCCAAATCCATTTTAAAGCCATTTTTAAGGCATTTCGCGCATACATGAAATGAACACATTTTTCTCCAAAACTATAACAGATGCAAGCTTGTCCTGTTTGGTGGAGATGATATTTAATAAAATAAGTAGAAATCCACTAAAAGTTTTGTTTGGTTATCTTGCAATCCCGAGATAATCGTCTCCATGCTCCAAATCCATTTTAAAGCCATTTTTAAGGCATTTCGCGCATACATGAAATGAACACATTTTTCTCCAAAACTATAACAGATGCAAGCTTGTCCTGTTTGGTGGAGATGATATTTAATAAAATAAGTAGAAATCCACTAAAAGTTTTGTTTGGTTATCTTGCAATCCCGAGATAATCGTCTCCATGCTCCAAATCCATTTTAAAGCCATTTTTAAGGCATTTCGCGCATACATGAAATGAACACATTTTTCTCCAAAACTATAACAGATGCAAGCTTGTCCTGTTTGGTGGAGATGATATTTAATAAAATAAGTAGAAATCCACTAAAAGTTTTGTTTGGTTATCTTGAAAAACCCGAGATAATCGTCTCCATGCTCCAAATCCATTTTAAAGCCATTTTTAAGGCATTTCGCGCATACATGAAATGAACACATTTTTCTCCAAAACTATAACAGATGCAAGCTTGTCCTGTTTGGTGGAGATGATATTTAATAAAATAAGTAGAAATCCACTAAAAGTTTTGTTTGGTTATCTTGCAATCCCGAGATAATCGTCTCCATGCTCCAAATCCATTTTAAAGCCATTTTTAAGGCATTTCGCGCATACATGAAATGAACACATTTTTCTCCAAAACTATAACAGATGCAAGCTTGTCCTGTTTGGTGGAGATGATATTTAATAAAATAAGTAGAAATCCACTAAAAGTTTTGTTTGGTTATATTGCAATCCCGAGATAATCGTCTCCATGCTCCAAATCCATTTTAAAGCCATTTTTAAGGCATTTCGCGCATACATGAAATGAACACATTTTTCTCCAAAACTATAACAGATGCAAGCTTGTCCTGTTTGGTGGAGATGATATTTAATAAAATAAGTAGAAATCCACTAAAAGTTTTGTTTGGTTATCTTGCAATCCCGAGATAATCGTCTCCATGCTCCAAATCCATTTTAAAGCCATTTTTAAGGCATTTCGCGCATACATGAAATGAACACATTTTTCTCCAAAACTATAACAGATGCAAGCTTGTCCTGTTTGGTGGAGATGATATTTAATAAAATAAGTAGAAATCCACTAAAAGTTTTGTTTGGTTATCTTGCAATCCCGAGATAATCGTCTCCATGCTCCAAATCCATTTTAAAGCCATTTTTAAGGCATTTCGCGCATACATGAAATGAACACATTTTTCTCCAAAACTATAACAGATGCAAGCTTGTCCTGTTTGGTGGAGATGATATTTAATAAAATAAGTAGAAATCCACTAAAAGTTTTGTTTGGTTATCTTGCAATCCCGAGATAATCGTCTCCATGCTCCAAATCCATTTTAAAGCCATTTTTAAGGCATTTCGCGCATACATGAAATGAACACATTTTTCTTTAAAACTATAACAGATGCAAGCTTGTCTTGTTTGGTGGAGATGATATTTAATAAAATAAGTAGAAATCCACTAAAAGTTTTGTTTGGTTATCTTGCAATCCCGAGATAATCGTCTCCATGCTCCAAATCCATTTTAAAGCCATTTTTAAGGCATTTCGCGCATACATGAAATGAACACATTTTTCTCCAAAACTATAACAGATGCAAGCTTGTCCTGTTTGGTGGAGATGATATTTAATAAAATAAGTAGAAATCCACTAAAAGTTTTGTTTGGTTATCTTGCAATCCCGAGATAATCGTCTCCATGCTCCAAATCCATTTTAAAGCCATTTCAAAGGCATTTTGCGCATACATGAAATGAACACATTTTTCTCCAAAACTATAACACATGCAAGCTTGTCCTGTTTGGTGGAGATGATATTTAATAAAATAAGTAGAAATCCACTAAAAGTTTTGTTTGGTTATCTTGCAATCCCGAGATAATCGTCTCCATGCTCCAAATCCATTTTAAAGCCATTTTTAAGGCATTTCGCGCATACATAAAATGAACACATTTTTCTCCAAAACTATAACAGATGCAAGCTTGTACTGTTTGGTGGAGATGATATTTAATAAAATAAGTAGAAATCCACTAAAAGTTTTGTTTGGTTATCTTGCAATCCCGAGATAATCGTCTCCATGCTCCAAATCCATTTTAAAGCCATTTTTAAGGCATTTCGCGCATACATGAAATGAACACATTTTTCTCCAAAACTATAACAGATGCAAGCTTGTCCTGTTTGGTGGAGATGATATTTAATAAAATAAGTAGAAATCCACTAAAAGTTTTGTTTGGTTATCTTGCAATCCCGAGATAATCGTCTCCATGCTCCAAATCCATTTTAAAGCCATTTTTAAGGCATTTCGCGCATACATGAAATGAACACATTTTTCTCCAAAACTATAACAGATGCAAGCTTGTCCTGTTTGGTGGAGATGATATTTAATAAAATAAGTAGAAATCCACTAAAAGTTTTGTTTGGTTATCTTGCAATCCCGAGATAATCGTCTCCATGCTCCAAATCCATTTTAAAGCCATTTTTAAGGCATTTCGCACATACATGAAATGAACACATTTTTCTCCAAAACTATAACAGATGCAAGCTTGTCCTGTTTGGTGGAGATGATATTTAATAAAATAAGTAGAAATCCACTAAAAGTTTTGTTTGGTTATCTTGAAAAACCCGAGATAATCGTCTCCATGCTCCAAATCCATTTTAAAGCCATTTTTAAGGCATTTCGCGCATACATGAAATGAACACATTTTTCTCCAAAACTATAACAGATGCAAGCTTGTCCTGTTTGGTGGAGATGATATTTAATAAAATAAGTAGAAATCCACTAAAATTTTTGTTTGGTTATCTTGCAATCCCGAGATAATCGTCTCCATGCTCCAAATCCATTTTAAAGCCATTTTTAAGGCATTTCGCGCATACATGAAATGAACACATTTTTCTCCAAAACTATAACAGATGCAAGCTTGTCCTGTTTGGTGGAGATGATATTTAATAAAATAAGTAGAAATCCACTAAAAGTTTTGTTTGGTTATATTGCAATCCCGAGATAATCGTCTCCATGCTCCAAATCCATTTTAAAGCCATTTTTAAGGCATTTCGCGCATACATGAAATGAACACATTTTTCTCCAAAACTATAACAGATGCAAGCTTGTCCTGTTTGGTGGAGATGATATTTAATAAAATAAGTAGAAATCCACTAAAAGTTTTGTTTGGTTATCTTGCAATCCCGAGATAATCGTCTCCATGCTCCAAATCCATTTTAAAGCCATTTTTAAGGCATTTCGCGCATACATGAAATGAACACATTTTTCTCCAAAACTATAACAGATGCAAGCTTGTCCTGTTTGGTGGAGATGATATTTAATAAAATAAGTAGAAATCCACTAAAGTTTTGTTTGGTTATCTTGCAATCCCGAGATAATCGTCTCCATGCTCCAAATCCATTTTAAAGCCATTTTTAAGGCATTTCGCGCATACATGAAATGAACACATTTTTCTTTAAAACTATAACAGATGCAAGCTTGTCTTGTTTGGTGGAGATGATATTTAATAAAATAAGTAGAAATCCACTAAAAGTTTTGTTTGGTTATCTTGCAATCCCGAGATAATCGTCTCCATGCTCCAAATCCATTTTAAAGCCATTTCAAAGGCATTTTGCGCATACATGAAATGAACACATTTTTCTCCAAAACTATAACACATGCAAGCTTGTCCTGTTTGGTGGAGATGATATTTAATAAAATAAGTAGAAATCCACTAAAAGTTTTGTTTGGTTATCTTGCAATCCCGAGATAATCGTCTCCATGCTCCAAATCCATTTTAAAGCCATTTTTAAGGCATTTCGCGCATACATAAAATGAACACATTTTTCTCCAAAACTATAACAGATGCAAGCTTGTCCTGTTTGGTGGAGATGATATTTAATAAAATAAGTAGAAATCCACTAAAAGTTTTGTTTGGTTATCTTGCAATCCCGAGATAATCGTCTCCATGCTCCAAATCCATTTTAAAGCCATTTTTAAGGCATTTCGCGCATACATGAAATGAACACATTTTTCTCCAAAACTATAACAGATGCAAGCTTGTCCTGTTTGGTGGAGATGATATTTAATAAAATAAGTAGAAATCCACTAAAAGTTTTGTTTGGTTATCTTGCAATCCCGAGATAATCGTCTCCATGCTCCAAATCCATTTTAAAGCCATTTTTAAGGCATTTCGCGCATACATGAAATGAACACATTTTTCTCCAAAACTATAACAGATGCAAGCTTGTCCTGTTTGGTGGAGATGATATTTAATAAAATAAGTAGAAATCCACTAAAAGTTTTGTTTGGTTATCTTGCAATCCCGAGATAATCGTCTCCATGCTCCAAATCCATTTTAAAGCCATTTTTAAGGCATTTCGCGCATACATGAAATGAACACATTTTTCTCCAAACAAAACTATAACAGATGCAAGCTTGTCCTGTTTGGTGGAGATGATATTTAATAAAATAAGTAGAAATCCACTAAAAGTTTTGTTTGGTTATCTTGAAAAACCCGAGATAATCGTCTCCATGCTCCAAATCCATTTTAAAGCCATTTTTAAGGCATTTCGCGCATACATGAAATGAACACATTTTTCTCCCAAAACTATAACAGATGCAAGCTTGTCCTGTTTGGTGGAGATGATATTTAATAAAATAAGTAGAAATCCACTAAAAGTTTTGTTTGGTTATCTTGCAATCCCGAGATAATCGTCTCCATGCTCCAAATCCATTTTAAAGCCATTTTTAAGGCATTTCGCGCATACATGAAATGAACACATTTTTCTCCAAAACTATAACAGATGCAAGCTTGTCCTGTTTGGTGGAGATGATATTTAATAAAATAAGTAGAAATCCACTAAAAGTTTTGTTTGGTTATATTGCAATCCCGAGATAATCGTCTCCATGCTCCAAATCCATTTTAAAGCCATTTTTAAGGCATTTCGCGCATACATGAAATGAACACATTTTTCTCCAAAACTATAACAGATGCAAGCTTGTCCTGTTTGGTGGAGATGATATTTAATAAAATAAGTAGAAATCCACTAAAAGTTTTGTTTGGTTATCTTGCAATCCCGAGATAATCGTCTCCATGCTCCAAATCCATTTTAAAGCCATTTTTAAGGCATTTCGCGCATACATGAAATGAACACATTTTTCTCCAAAACTATAACAGATGCAAGCTTGTCCTGTTTGGTGGAGATGATATTTAATAAAATAAGTAGAAATCCACTAAAAGTTTTGTTTGGTTATCTTGCAATCTCCGAGATAATCGTCTCCATGCTCCAAATCCATTTTAAAGCCATTTTAAGGCATTTTCGCGCATACATGAAATGAACACATTTTTCTCCAAAACTATAACAGATGCAAGCTTGTCCTGTTTGGTGGAGATGATATTTAATAAAATAAGTAGAAATCCACTAAAAGTTTTGTTTGGTTATCTTGCAATCCCGAGATAATCGTCTCCATGCTCCAAATCCATTTTAAAGCCATTTTTAAGGCATTTCGCGCATACATGAAATGAACACATTTTTCTCCAAAACTATAACAGATGCAAGCTTGTCCTGTTTGGTGGAGATGATATTTAATAAAATAAGTAGAAATCCACTAAAAGTTTTGTTTGGTTATCTTGCAATCCCGAGATAATCGTCTCCATGCTCCAAATCCATTTTAAAGCCATTTTTAAGGCATTTCGCGCATACATGAAATGAACACATTTTTCTCCAAAACTATAACAGATGCAAGCTTGTCCTGTTTGGTGGAGATGATATTTAATAAAATAAGTAGAAATCCACTAAAAGTTTTGTTTGGTTATCTTGCAATCCCGAGATAATCGTCTCCATGCTCCAAATCCATTTTAAAGCCATTTTTAAGGCATTTCGCGCATACATGAAATGAACACATTTTTCTCCAAAACTATAACAGATGCAAGCTTGTCCTGTTTGGTGGAGATGATATTTAATAAAATAAGTAGAAATCCACTAAAAGTTTTGTTTGGTTATCTTGCAATCTCCGAGATAAATCGTCTCCATGCTCCAAATCCATTTTAAAGCCATTTTCAAAGGCATTTCGCGCATACATGAAATGAACACATTTTTCTCCAAAACTATAACACGATGCAAGCTTGTCCTGTTTGGTGGAGATGATATTTAATAAAATAAGTAGAAATCCACTAAAAGTTTTGTTTGGTTATCTTGCAATCCCGAGATAATCGTCTCCATGCTCCAAATCCATTTTAAAGCCATTTTTAAGGCATTTCGCGCATACATGAAATGAACACATTTTTCTCCAAAACTATAACAGATGCAAGCTTGTCCTGTTTGGTGGAGATGATATTTAATAAAATAAGTAGAAATCCACTAAAAGTTTTGTTTGGTTATCTTGCAATCCCGAGATAATCGTCTCCATGCTCCAAATCCATTTTAAAGCCATTTTTAAGGCATTTCGCGCATACATGAAATGAACACATTTTTCTCCAAAACTATAACAGATGCAAGCTTGTCCTGTTTGGTGGAGATGATATTTAATAAAATAAGTAGAAATCCACTAAAAGTTTTGTTTGGTTATCTTGCAATCCCGAGATAATCGTCTCCATGCTCCAAATCCATTTTAAAGCCATTTTTAAGGCATTTCGCGCATACATGAAATGAACACATTTTTCTCCAAAACTATAACAGATGCAAGCTTGTCCTGTTTGGTGGAGATGATATTTAATAAAATAAGTAGAAATCCACTAAAAGTTTTGTTTGGTTATCTTGCAATCCCGAGATAATCGTCTCCATGCTCCAAATCCATTTTAAAGCCATTTTTAAGGCATTTCGCGCATACATGAAATGAACACATTTTTCTCCAAAACTATAACAGATGCAAGCTTGTCCTGTTTGGTGGAGATGATATTTAATAAAATAAGTAGAAATCCACTAAAAGTTTTGTTTGGTTATCTTGCAATCCCGAGATAATCGTCTCCATGCTCCAAATCCATTTTAAAGCCATTTTTAAGGCATTTCGCGCATACATGAAATGAACACATTTTTCTCCAAAACTATAACAGATGCAAGCTTGTCCTGTTTGGTGGAGATGATATTTAATAAAATAAGTAGAAATCCACTAAAAGTTTTGTTTGGTTATCTTGCAATCCCGAGATAATCGTCTCCATGCTCCAAATCCATTTTAAAGCCATTTTTAAGGCATTTCGCGCATACATGAAATGAACACATTTTTCTCCAAAACTATAACAGATGCAAGCTTGTCCTGTTTGGTGGAGATGATATTTAATAAAATAAGTAGAAATCCACTAAAAGTTTTGTTTGGTTATCTTGCAATCCCGAGATAATCGTCTCCATGCTCCAAATCCATTTTAAAGCCATTTTTAAGGCATTTCGCGCATACATGAAATGAACACATTTTTCTCCAAAACTATAACAGATGCAAGCTTGTCCTGTTTGGTGGAGATGATATTTAATAAAATAAGTAGAAATCCACTAAAAGTTTTGTTTGGTTATCTTGCAATCCCGAGATAATCGTCTCCATGCTCCAAATCCATTTTAAAGCCATTTTTAAGGCATTTCGCGCATACATGAAATGAACACATTTTTCTCCAAAACTATAACAGATGCAAGCTTGTCCTGTTTGGTGGAGATGATATTTAATAAAATAAGTAGAAATCCACTAAAAGTTTTGTTTGGTTATCTTGCAATCCCGAGATAATCGTCTCCATGCTCCAAATCCATTTTAAAGCCATTTTTAAGGCATTTCGCGCATACATGAAATGAACACATTTTTCTCCAAAACTATAACAGATGCAAGCTTGTCCTGTTTGGTGGAGATGATATTTAATAAAATAAGTAGAAATCCACTAAAAGTTTTGTTTGGTTATCTTGCAATCCCGAGATAATCGTCTCCATGCTCCAAATCCATTTTAAAGCCATTTTTAAGGCATTTCGCGCATACATGAAATGAACACATTTTTCTCCAAAACTATAACAGATGCAAGCTTGTCCTGTTTGGTGGAGATGATATTTAATAAAATAAGTAGAAATCCACTAAAAGTTTTGTTTGGTTATCTTGCAATCCCGAGATAATCGTCTCCATGCTCCAAATCCATTTTAAAGCCATTTTTAAGGCATTTCGCGCATACATGAAATGAACACATTTTTCTCCAAAACTATAACAGATGCAAGCTTGTCCTGTTTGGTGGAGATGATATTTAATAAAATAAGTAGAAATCCACTAAAAGTTTTGTTTGGTTATCTTGCAATCCCGAGATAATCGTCTCCATGCTCCAAATCCATTTTAAAGCCATTTTTAAGGCATTTCGCGCATACATGAAATGAACACATTTTTCTCCAAAACTATAACAGATGCAAGCTTGTCCTGTTTGGTGGAGATGATATTTAATAAAATAAGTAGAAATCCACTAAAAGTTTTGTTTGGTTATCTTGCAATCCCGAGATAATCGTCTCCATGCTCCAAATCCATTTTAAAGCCATTTTTAAGGCATTTCGCGCATACATGAAATGAACACATTTTTCTCCAAAACTATAACAGATGCAAGCTTGTCCTGTTTGGTGGAGATGATATTTAATAAAATAAGTAGAAATCCACTAAAAGTTTTGTTTGGTTATCTTGCAATCCCGAGATAATCGTCTCCATGCTCCAAATCCATTTTAAAGCCATTTTTAAGGCATTTCGCGCATACATGAAATGAACACATTTTTCTCCAAAACTATAACAGATGCAAGCTTGTCCTGTTTGGTGGAGATGATATTTAATAAAATAAGTAGAAATCCACTAAAAGTTTTGTTTGGTTATCTTGCAATCCCGAGATAATCGTCTCCATGCTCCAAATCCATTTTAAAGCCATTTTTAAGGCATTTCGCGCATACATGAAATGAACACATTTTTCTCCAAAACTATAACAGATGCAAGCTTGTCCTGTTTGGTGGAGATGATATTTAATAAAATAAGTAGAAATCCACTAAAAGTTTTGTTTGGTTATCTTGCAATCCCGAGATAATCGTCTCCATGCTCCAAATCCATTTTAAAGCCATTTTTAAGGCATTTCGCGCATACATGAAATGAACACATTTTTCTCCAAAACTATAACAGATGCAAGCTTGTCCTGTTTGGTGGAGATGATATTTAATAAAATAAGTAGAAATCCACTAAAAGTTTTGTTTGGTTATCTTGCAATCCCGAGATAATCGTCTCCATGCTCCAAATCCATTTTAAAGCCATTTTTAAGGCATTTCGCGCATACATGAAATGAACACATTTTTCTCCAAAACTATAACAGATGCAAGCTTGTCCTGTTTGGTGGAGATGATATTTAATAAAATAAGTAGAAATCCACTAAAAGTTTTGTTTGGTTATCTTGCAATCCCGAGATAATCGTCTCCATGCTCCAAATCCATTTTAAAGCCATTTTTAAGGCATTTCGCGCATACATGAAATGAACACATTTTTCTCCAAAACTATAACAGATGCAAGCTTGCTCCTGTTTGGTGGAGATGATATTTAATAAAATAAGTAGAAATCCACTAAAAGTTTTGTTTGGTTATCTTGCAATCCCGAGATAATCGTCTCCATGCTCCAAATCCATTTTAAAGCCATTTTTAAGGCATTTCGCGCATACATGAAATGAACACATTTTTCTCCAAAACTATAACAGATGCAAGCTTGTCCTGTTTGGTGGAGATGATATTTAATAAAATAAGTAGAAATCCACTAAAAGTTTTGTTTGGTTATCTTGCAATCCCGAGATAATCGTCTCCATGCTCCAAATCCATTTTAAAGCCATTTTTAAGGCATTTCGCGCATACATGAAATGAACACATTTTTCTCCAAAACTATAACAGATGCAAGCTTGTCCTGTTTGGTGGAGATGATATTTAATAAAATAAGTAGAAATCCACTAAAAGTTTTGTTTGGTTATCTTGCAATCCCGAGATAATCGTCTCCATGCTCCAAATCCATTTTAAAGCCATTTTTAAGGCATTTCGCGCATACATGAAATGAACACATTTTTCTCCAAAACTATAACAGATGCAAGCTTGTCCTGTTTGGTGGAGATGATATTTAATAAAATAAGTAGAAATCCACTAAAAGTTTTGTTTGGTTATCTTGCAATCCCGAGATAATCGTCTCCATGCTCCAAATCCATTTTAAAGCCATTTTTAAGGCATTTCGCGCATACATGAAATGAACACATTTTTCTCCAAAACTATAACAGATGCAAGCTTGTCCTGTTTGGTGGAGATGATATTTAATAAAATAAGTAGAAATCCACTAAAAGTTTTGTTTGGTTATCTTGCAATCCCGAGATAATCGTCTCCATGCTCCAAATCCATTTTAAAGCCATTTTTAAGGCATTTCGCGCATACATGAAATGAACACATTTTTCTCCAAAACTATAACAGATGCAAGCTTGTCCTGTTTGGTGGAGATGATATTTAATAAAATAAGTAGAAATCCACTAAAAGTTTTGTTTGGTTATCTTGCAATCCCGAGATAATCGTCTCCATGCTCCAAATCCATTTTAAAGCCATTTTTAAGGCATTTCGCGCATACATGAAATGAACACATTTTTCTCCAAAACTATAACAGATGCAAGCTTGTCCTGTTTGGTGGAGATGATATTTAATAAAATAAGTAGAAATCCACTAAAAGTTTTGTTTGGTTATCTTGCAATCCCGAGATAATCGTCTCCATGCTCCAAATCCATTTTAAAGCCATTTTTAAGGCATTTCGCGCATACATGAAATGAACACATTTTTCTCCAAAACTATAACAGATGCAAGCTTGTCCTGTTTGGTGGAGATGATATTTAATAAAATAAGTAGAAATCCACTAAAAGTTTTGTTTGGTTATCTTGCAATCCCGAGATAATCGTCTCCATGCTCCAAATCCATTTTAAAGCCATTTTTAAGGCATTTCGCGCATACATGAAATGAACACATTTTTCTCCAAAACTATAACAGATGCAAGCTTGTCCTGTTTGGTGGAGATGATATTTAATAAAATAAGTAGAAATCCACTAAAAGTTTTGTTTGGTTATCTTGCAATCCCGAGATAATCGTCTCCATGCTCCAAATCCATTTTAAAGCCATTTTTAAGGCATTTCGCGCATACATGAAATGAACACATTTTTCTCCAAAACTATAACAGATGCAAGCTTGTCCTGTTTGGTGGAGATGATATTTAATAAAATAAGTAGAAATCCACTAAAAGTTTTGTTTGGTTATCTTGCAATCCCGAGATAATCGTCTCCATGCTCCAAATCCATTTTAAAGCCATTTTTAAGGCATTTCGCGCATACATGAAATGAACACATTTTTCTCCAAAACTATAACAGATGCAAGCTTGTCCTGTTTGGTGGAGATGATATTTAATAAAATAAGTAGAAATCCACTAAAAGTTTTGTTTGGTTATCTTGCAATCCCGAGATAATCGTCTCCATGCTCCAAATCCATTTTAAAGCCATTTTTAAGGCATTTCGCGCATACATGAAATGAACACATTTTTCTCCAAAACTATAACAGATGCAAGCTTGTCCTGTTTGGTGGAGATGATATTTAATAAAATAAGTAGAAATCCACTAAAAGTTTTGTTTGGTTATCTTGCAATCCCGAGATAATCGTCTCCATGCTCCAAATCCATTTTAAAGCCATTTTTAAGGCATTTCGCGCATACATGAAATGAACACATTTTTCTCCAAAACTATAACAGATGCAAGCTTGTCCTGTTTGGTGGAGATGATATTTAATAAAATAAGTAGAAATCCACTAAAAGTTTTGTTTGGTTATCTTGCAATCCCGAGATAATCGTCTCCATGCTCCAAATCCATTTTAAAGCCATTTTTAAGGCATTTCGCGCATACATGAAATGAACACATTTTTCTCCAAAACTATAACAGATGCAAGCTTGTCCTGTTTGGTGGAGATGATATTTAATAAAATAAGTAGAAATCCACTAAAAGTTTTGTTTGGTTATCTTGCAATCCCGAGATAATCGTCTCCATGCTCCAAATCCATTTTAAAGCCATTTTTAAGGCATTTCGCGCATACATGAAATGAACACATTTTTCTCCAAAACTATAACAGATGCAAGCTTGTCCTGTTTGGTGGAGATGATATTTAATAAAATAAGTAGAAATCCACTAAAAGTTTTGTTTGGTTATCTTGCAATCCCGAGATAATCGTCTCCATGCTCCAAATCCATTTTAAAGCCATTTTTAAGGCATTTCGCGCATACATGAAATGAACACATTTTTCTCCAAAACTATAACAGATGCAAGCTTGTCCTGTTTGGTGGAGATGATATTTAATAAAATAAGTAGAAATCCACTAAAAGTTTTGTTTGGTTATCTTGCAATCCCGAGATAATCGTCTCCATGCTCCAAATCCATTTTAAAGCCATTTTTAAGGCATTTCGCGCATACATGAAATGAACACATTTTTCTCCAAAACTATAACAGATGCAAGCTTGTCCTGTTTGGTGGAGATGATATTTAATAAAATAAGTAGAAATCCACTAAAAGTTTTGTTTGGTTATCTTGCAATCCCGAGATAATCGTCTCCATGCTCCAAATCCATTTTAAAGCCATTTTTAAGGCATTTCGCGCATACATGAAATGAACACATTTTTCTCCAAAACTATAACAGATGCAAGCTTGTCCTGTTTGGTGGAGATGATATTTAATAAAATAAGTAGAAATCCACTAAAAGTTTTGTTTGGTTATCTTGCAATCCCGAGATAATCGTCTCCATGCTCCAAATCCATTTTAAAGCCATTTTTAAGGCATTTCGCGCATACATGAAATGAACACATTTTTCTCCAAAACTATAACAGATGCAAGCTTGTCCTGTTTGGTGGAGATGATATTTAATAAAATAAGTAGAAATCCACTAAAAGTTTTGTTTGGTTATCTTGCAATCCCGAGATAATCGTCTCCATGCTCCAAATCCATTTTAAAGCCATTTTTAAGGCATTTCGCGCATACATGAAATGAACACATTTTTCTCCAAAACTATAACAGATGCAAGCTTGTCCTGTTTGGTGGAGATGATATTTAATAAAATAAGTAGAAATCCACTAAAAGTTTTGTTTGGTTATCTTGCAATCCCGAGATAATCGTCTCCATGCTCCAAATCCATTTTAAAGCCATTTTTAAGGCATTTCGCGCATACATGAAATGAACACATTTTTCTCCAAAACTATAACAGATGCAAGCTTGTCCTGTTTGGTGGAGATGATATTTAATAAAATAAGTAGAAATCCACTAAAAGTTTTGTTTGGTTATCTTGCAATCCCGAGATAATCGTCTCCATGCTCCAAATCCATTTTAAAGCCATTTTTAAGGCATTTCGCGCATACATGAAATGAACACATTTTTCTCCAAAACTATAACAGATGCAAGCTTGTCCTGTTTGGTGGAGATGATATTTAATAAAATAAGTAGAAATCCACTAAAAGTTTTGTTTGGTTATCTTGCAATCCCGAGATAATCGTCTCCATGCTCCAAATCCATTTTAAAGCCATTTTTAAGGCATTTCGCGCATACATGAAATGAACACATTTTTCTCCAAAACTATAACAGATGCAAGCTTGTCCTGTTTGGTGGAGATGATATTTAATAAAATAAGTAGAAATCCACTAAAAGTTTTGTTTGGTTATCTTGCAATCCCGAGATAATCGTCTCCATGCTCCAAATCCATTTTAAAGCCATTTTTAAGGCATTTCGCGCATACATGAAATGAACACATTTTTCTCCAAAACTATAACAGATGCAAGCTTGTCCTGTTTGGTGGAGATGATATTTAATAAAATAAGTAGAAATCCACTAAAAGTTTTGTTTGGTTATCTTGCAATCCCGAGATAATCGTCTCCATGCTCCAAATCCATTTTAAAGCCATTTTTAAGGCATTTCGCGCATACATGAAATGAACACATTTTTCTCCAAAACTATAACAGATGCAAGCTTGTCCTGTTTGGTGGAGATGATATTTAATAAAATAAGTAGAAATCCACTAAAAGTTTTGTTTGGTTATCTTGCAATCCCGAGATAATCGTCTCCATGCTCCAAATCCATTTTAAAGCCATTTTTAAGGCATTTCGCGCATACATGAAATGAACACATTTTTCTCCAAAACTATAACAGATGCAAGCTTGTCCTGTTTGGTGGAGATGATATTTAATAAAATAAGTAGAAATCCACTAAAAGTTTTGTTTGGTTATCTTGCAATCCCGAGATAATCGTCTCCATGCTCCAAATCCATTTTAAAGCCATTTTTAAGGCATTTCGCGCATACATGAAATGAACACATTTTTCTCCAAAACTATAACAGATGCAAGCTTGTCCTGTTTGGTGGAGATGATATTTAATAAAATAAGTAGAAATCCACTAAAAGTTTTGTTTGGTTATCTTGCAATCCCGAGATAATCGTCTCCATGCTCCAAATCCATTTTAAAGCCATTTTTAAGGCATTTCGCGCATACATGAAATGAACACATTTTTCTCCAAAACTATAACAGATGCAAGCTTGTCCTGTTTGGTGGAGATGATATTTAATAAAATAAGTAGAAATCCACTAAAAGTTTTGTTTGGTTATCTTGCAATCCCGAGATAATCGTCTCCATGCTCCAAATCCATTTTAAAGCCATTTTTAAGGCATTTCGCGCATACATGAAATGAACACATTTTTCTCCAAAACTATAACAGATGCAAGCTTGTCCTGTTTGGTGGAGATGATATTTAATAAAATAAGTAGAAATCCACTAAAAGTTTTGTTTGGTTATCTTGCAATCCCGAGATAATCGTCTCCATGCTCCAAATCCATTTTAAAGCCATTTTTAAGGCATTTCGCGCATACATGAAATGAACACATTTTTCTCCAAAACTATAACAGATGCAAGCTTGTCCTGTTTGGTGGAGATGATATTTAATAAAATAAGTAGAAATCCACTAAAAGTTTTGTTTTTTTATCTTGCAATCCCGAGATAATCGTCTCCATGCTCCAAATCCATTTTAAAGCCATTTTTAAGGCATTTCGCGCATACATGAAATGAACACATTTTTCTCCAAAACTATAACAGATGCAAGCTTGTCCTGTTTGGTGGAGATGATATTTAATAAAATAAGTAGAAATCCACTAAAAGTTTTGTTTGGTTATCTTGCAATCACGAGATAATCGTCTCCATGCTCCAAATCCATTTTAAAGCCATTTTTAAGGCATTTCGCGCATACATGAAATTAACACATTTTTCTCCAAAACTATAACAGATGCAAGCTTGTCCTGTTTGGTGGAGATGATATTTAATAAAATAAGTAGAAATCCACTAAAAGTTTTGTTTGGTTATCTTGCAATCCCGAGATAATCGTCTCCATGCTCCAAATCCATTTTAAAGCCATTTTTAAGGCATTTCGCGCATACATGAAATGAACACATTTTTCTCCAAAACTATAACAGATGCAAGCTTGTCCTGTTTGGTGGAGATGATATTTAATAAAATAAGTAGAAATCCACTAAAAGTTTTGTTTGGTTATCTTGCAATCCCGAGATAATCGTCTCCATGCTCCAAATCCATTTTAAAGCCATTTTTAAGGCATTTCGCGCATACATGAAATGAACACATTTTTCTCCAAAACTATAACAGATGCAAGCTTGTCCTGTTTGGTGGAGATGATATTTAATAAAATAAGTAGAAATCCACTAAAAGTTTTGTTTGGTTATCTTGCAATCCCGAGATAATCGTCTCCATGCTCCAAATCCATTTTAAAGCCATTTTTAAGGCATTTCGCGCATACATGAAATGAACACATTTATCTCCAAAACTATAACAGATGCAAGCTTGTCCTGTTTGGTGGAGATGATATTTAATAAAATAAGTAGAAATCCACTAAAAGTTTTGTTTGGTTATCTTGCAATCCCGAGATAATCGTCTCCATGCTCCAAATCCATTTTAAAGCCATTTTTAAGGCATTTCGCGCATACATGAAATGAACACATTTTTCTCCAAAACTATAACAGATGCAAGCTTGTCCTGTTTGGTGGAGATGATATTTAATAAAATAAGTAGAAATCCACTAAAAGTTTTGTTTGGTTATCTTGCAATCCCGAGATAATCGTCTCCATGCTCCAAATCCATTTTAAAGCCATTTTTAAGGCATTTCGCGCATACATGAAATGAACACATTTTTCTCCAAAACTATAACAGATGCAAGCTTGTCCTGTTTGGTGGAGATGATATTTAATAAAATAAGTAGAAATCCACTAAAAGTTTTGTTTGGTTATCTTGCAATCCCGAGATAATCGTCTCCATGCTCCAAATCCATTTTAAAGCCATTTTTAAGGCATTTCGCGCATACATGAAATGAACACATTTTTCTCCAAAACTATAACAGATGCAAGCTTGTCCTGTTTGGTGGAGATGATATTTAATAAAATAAGTAGAAATCCACTAAAAGTTTTGTTTGGTTATCTTGCAATCCCGAGATAATCGTCTCCATGCTCCAAATCCATTTTAAAGCCATTTTTAAGGCATTTCGCGCATACATGAAATGAACACATTTTTCTCCAAAACTATAACAGATGCAAGCTTGTCCTGTTTGGTGGAGATGATATTTAATAAAATAAGTAGAAATCCACTAAAAGTTTTGTTTGGTTATCTTGCAATCCCGAGATAATCGTCTCCATGCTCCAAATCCATTTTAAAGCCATTTTTAAGGCATTTCGCGCATACATGAAATGAACACATTTTTCTCCAAAACTATAACAGATGCAAGCTTGTCCTGTTTGGTGGAGATGATATTTAATAAAATAAGTAGAAATCCACTAAAAGTTTTGTTTGGTTATCTTGCAATCCCGAGATAATCGTCTCCATGCTCCAAATCCATTTTAAAGCCATTTTTAAGGCATTTCGCGCATACATGAAATGAACACATTTTTCTCCAAAACTATAACAGATGCAAGCTTGTCCTGTTTGGTGGAGATGATATTTAATAAAATAAGTAGAAATCCACTAAAAGTTTTGTTTGGTTATCTTGCAATCCCGAGATAATCGTCTCCATGCTCCAAATCCATTTTAAAGCCATTTTTAAGGCATTTCGCGCATACATGAAATGAACACATTTTTCTCCAAAACTATAACAGATGCAAGCTTGTCCTGTTTGGTGGAGATGATATTTAATAAAATAAGTAGAAATCCACTAAAAGTTTTGTTTGGTTATCTTGCAATCCCGAGATAATCGTCTCCATGCTCCAAATCCATTTTAAAGCCATTTTTAAGGCATTTCGCGCATACATGAAATGAACACATTTTTCTCCAAAACTATAACAGATGCAAGCTTGTCCTGTTTGGTGGAGATGATATTTAATAAAATAAGTAGAAATCCACTAAAAGTTTTGTTTGGTTATCTTGCAATCCCGAGATAATCGTCTCCATGCTCCAAATCCATTTTAAAGCCATTTTTAAGGCATTTCGCGCATACATGAAATGAACACATTTTTCTCCAAAACTATAACAGATGCAAGCTTGTCCTGTTTGGTGGAGATGATATTTAATAAAATAAGTAGAAATCCACTAAAAGTTTTGTTTGGTTATCTTGCAATCCCGAGATAATCGTCTCCATGCTCCAAATCCATTTTAAGGCCATTTTTAAGGCATTTCGCGCATACATGAAATGAACACATTTTTCTCCAAAACTATAACAGATGCAAGCTTGTCCTGTTTGGTGGAGATGATATTTAATAAAATAAGTAGAAATCCACTAAAAGTTTTGTTTGGTTATCTTGCAATCCCGAGATAATCGTCTCCATGCTCCAAATCCATTTTAAAGCCATTTTTAAGGCATTTCGCGCATACATGAAATGAACACATTTTTCTCCAAAACTATAACAGATGCAAGCTTGTCCTGTTTGGTGGAGATGATATTTAATAAAATAAGTAGAAATCCACTAAAAGTTTTGTTTGGTTATCTTGCAATCCCGAGATAATCGTCTCCATGCTCCAAATCCATTTTAAAGCCATTTTTAAGGCATTTCGCGCATACATGAAATGAACACATTTTTCTCCAAAACTATAACAGATGCAAGCTTGTCCTGTTTGGTGGAGATGATATTTAATAAAATAAGTAGAAATCCACTAAAAGTTTTGTTTGGTTATCTTGCAATCCCGAGATAATCGTCTCCATGCTCCAAATCCATTTTAAAGCCATTTTTAAGGCATTTCGCGCATACATGAAATGAACACATTTTTCTCCAAAACTATAACAGATGCAAGCTTGTCCTGTTTGGTGGAGATGATATTTAATAAAATAAGTAGAAATCCACTAAAAGTTTTGTTTGGTTATCTTGCAATCCCGAGATAATCGTCTCCATGCTCCAAATCCATTTTAAAGCCATTTTTAAGGCATTTCGCGCATACATGAAATGAACACATTTTTCTCCAAAACTATAACAGATGCAAGCTTGTCCTGTTTGGTGGAGATGATATTTAATAAAATAAGTAGAAATCCACTAAAAGTTTTGTTTGGTTATCTTGCAATCCCGAGATAATCGTCTCCATGCTCCAAATCCATTTTAAAGCCATTTTTAAGGCATTTCGCGCATACATGAAATGAACACATTTTTCTCCAAAACTATAACAGATGCAAGCTTGTCCTGTTTGGTGGAGATGATATTTAATAAAATAAGTAGAAATCCACTAAAAGTTTTGTTTGGTTATCTTGCAATCCCGAGATAATCGTAATCAATCATAGGCAACACAGTCCATTAGACTAGGCAATTACATGCAGCCAAACAAAGTTCATGGGCCTTGCCTCAGAGTCGAACCCACAACCTCTTGGAGAACAAGCAAAGAGCCTACCACTAAACCAACTCAGTGAAGTTGGAAACCGACTCTACATTAATTAACATAATCCTAGTGACTGCGCACACAACATGGCCAAACAAAAGCAAAAGACAGTACCTAGCCTATCAATCCAATAGAAACTCATAGGTAACACAGTACATTGGACTAGGCAATTACATGCAGCCATACAAAGCCCATGGGTCTTGCCCCAGAGTCGAACCCACAAACTCTCGTAGCCAGGGCAAAGAGCCTACCACTACACCAACACAGAGAAGTAGGTGAATGACTCTACATTAATTCACATAATCCTAGTGACTACGCACACAACATGGCCAAACAAATGCAAAAGACATTATCTGGCCTATCAATCCAATGGAAACTCATAGGCAACACAGTCCATTAGACTAGGCACTTACATGCAGCCATGTAAAGTTCATGGGCATTGCCTCAGAGTCGAACCCACAACCTCTTGGAGAACAAGCAAAGAGCCTACCACTAAACCAACTCAGAGAAGTTGGAAACCGACTCTACATTAATTAACATAATCCTAGTGACTGCGCACACAACATGGCCAAACAAAAGCAAAAGACAGTACGTGGCCTATCAATCCAATAGAAACTCATAGGTAACACAGTACATTGGACTAGGCAATTACATGCAGCCATACAAAGCCCATGGGCCTTGCCCCAGAGTCAAACCCACAACCTCTCATAGCCAAGGCAAAGAGCCTACCAATACACCAACACAGAGAAGTGGAAAACCATTTCTACATTAATTCACATAATCCTAGTGACTGCGCACACAACATGGCCAAACAAAAGCAAAAGACAGTACCTGGCCTATCAATCCAATGGAAACTCATAGGCAACACAGTCCATTGGACTAGACAATTACATGGAGACATACAAAGTCCATGGGCCTTGCCTCAGAGTCAAACCCACAACTTCTCGCAGCCAAGCAAAAAGCCTACCACTACACTAACACAGAGAAGTGGGAAACTGATTCTACATTAATTCACATAATCCTACCGACTGCGCACACAACATGGCCAAACAAAAGACAATACCTGGCCTATTCATTCAATGAAAACTCATAGGCAACACAGTCCATTGGACTAGGCAATTACATTCAACCATACAAAGTCCATGGGCTTTGCCTCAAAGTCAAACCCACAACTTCTTGTAACCCAAGGAAAGAGCCTACCACTACACCAACACAGAGAAGAGAATGACTCTACATTAATTCACATAATCCTAGTGACTGCGCACACAACATGACCAAACAAAAACAAAAGACAGTCCCTGGCCTATCAATCCAATGGTAACTCATAGACAACATAGTCCAATGGACTACGCAATTACATGCAGCCATACAAAGTCCATGGGCCTTGCCTCAGAGTCATACCCACAATCTCTGGCAGAACAAGCAAAGCGCCTACAACTTCACCAACACAAAGAAGTAGGAAGCTGCGTCTACATTAATTCACATAATCCTAGTGACTGCGCACACAACATGGCCAAACAAAAGCAAAAGACAGTACCTGGCCTATCAATCCAATGGGAACTCATAGGCAACACAGTTAATTGAACTAGGCAATTACATGCAGCCATACAAACTCCATGGGCCTTGCCTCAGAGTCAAACCCACAACCTCTTGCAGCTAAGCAAAGAGCCTTCCACTACAGCAACACAGAGAACTGGGAAACTGATTCTACATTAATTCACATAATCCTACCGACTGCGCACACAACATAACCAAACAAAAGATAATACCTGGCCAATCGATCCAATGGAAACTCATAGGCAACACAGTCCATTGGACTAGGCAATTACACGCAGCCATATAAAGTCCATGGGCTTTGCCTCAGAGTCAAACCCACAATTTCTCGCAGCCCAAGCAAAGAGCCTACCACTACACCAAGACAGAGAAGTTGGAAACTGAGTTTACATTAGTTCACATAATCCTAGTGACTGCGCACACAACATGGCCAAACAAAAGCAAAAGACAGTACCTGGCCTATCAATCCAATGGGAACTCATAGGCAAAACAGTTAATTGAAATAGGCAATTACATGCAGCCATACAAACTCCAGGGGCCTTGCCTCAGAGTCGAACCCACAACCTCTTGCAGCTTAAGCAAAGAGACTACCACTACACCAACACAGAGAAGTAGGTGAATGACTCTACATTAATTCACATAATCCTAGTGACTGCGCACACAACATTGCCAAACAAAAGAAAAAGACAGTACCTGGCCTATCAATCCAATAGAAACTCATAGGCAAAGCAATCAATTGGACTAGGCAATTACATGCAGCCATACAAAGTCCATGGGCCTTGCCTCAAAGTCGAACTCACAACCTCTCGCAGCTCAAGCAAAGAGCCTACCACTACACCAACACAGAGAAATGTAAACCTGACTCTACATTATTTCACATAATCCTAGTGACTGCGCACACAACATGGCCAAACGAAAACAAAAGACAGTAACTGGCCTATCAATCCAATAGAAACTCATAGGCAACACAGTCCATTGGACTAAGCAATTACATGCAGCCATTCAAAGTCCATGAGCCTTGCATTAGAGTCGAACCCACAACCTCTCGCAGCCCAAGCAAAGAGCCTACCACTACACCAACACAGAGAAGTGGGAAACTGACTCTACATTAATTCCCATAACCCTAGTGACTGCGCACACAACATGGTCAAACAAAAGCAAAAGGCAGTACCTGGCCTATCAATCCAATGGAAACTCATAGGCAACATAGTCCATTGGACTAGGCAATTACATGCAGCCATACAAAGTCCATGGGCCTTGCCTCAGAGTCAAACCCACAACCTCTGGCAGAACAAGCAAAGAGCCTACAACTACAAAAACACAAAGAAGTAGGAAGCTGCGTCTACATTAATTCACATAATCCTAGTGACTGCGCACACAACATGGCCAAACAAAAGCAGAAGACATTACCTAGCCTATCAAGCCAATGGAAACTCATAGGCAACACAGTCAATTGAACTAGGCGATTACATGCAGCCATACAAACTCCATGGGCCTTGCCTCAGAGTCGAACCCACAATTTCTCGCAGCCCAAGCAAAGAGCCTACCACTACACCAACACAGAGAAGTTGGAATCTGAGTTTACATTAGTTCACATAATCCTAGTGACTGCGCACACAACATGGCCAAACAAAAGCAAAAGACAGTACCTGGCCTATCAATCCGATGGGAACTCATAGGCAACACAGTCAATTGAACTAGGCGATTACATGCAGCCATACAAACTCCATGGGCCTTGCCTCAGAGTCGAACCCACAACCTCTCGCAGCTTAAGCAAAGAGACTACCACTACACCAACACAGAGAAGTTGGAATCTGAGTTTACATTAATTCACATAATCCTAGTGACTGCGCACACAACATGGCCAAACAAAAGCAAAAGACAGTACCTGGCCTATTAATCCAATGGAAACTCATAGGCAACGCAATCCTTTGGACTAGGCAATAACATGCAGCCATACAAAGTCCATGGGCCTTGCCTCAGAGTCAAAACCACTACCTCTCAAAGCCCAAGCAAAGAGCCTACCACTACACCAACACAGAGAAGTGCGAAATTGACTCAACATAAATTCACATAATCCTAGTGACTGCGCACACAACATGGCCAAACAAAAGCAATAGACAGTCCCTGGCCTATCAATCCAATGGAAACTCATAGACAACATAGTCCATTGGACTAGGCAATTACATGCAGCCATACAAAGTCCATGGGCCTTGCCTCAGAGTCGAACTCACAACCTCTCGCAGCCCAAGCAAAAAGCCTACCACTACATCAACACAGAGAAGTGTGAAACTGACTCTACATTAATTCACATAATCCTAGTGACTGCGCACACAACATGGCCAAACAAAAGCAAAAGACAGTACCTGGCCTATCATTCCAATTGAAACTCATAGGTAACATAGTCCATTGGACTAGGCAATAACATGCAGCCATACAAAGTCCATGGGCCTTGCCTCAAAGTTGAACTCACAACCTCTCGCAGCTCTAGCAAAGAGCCTACAACTACACCAACACAGAGAAATGTGAACCTGACTCTACATTAATTCACATAATCCTAGTGACTGCGCACACAACATGGCCAAACAAAAGCAAAAGACAGTACCTGGCCTATAAATCCAATAGAAACTCATAGGCAACACAGTCCATTGGACTAGACAATTACATGGAGACATACAAAGTCCATGGGCCTTGCCTCAGAGTCAAACCCACACCCTCTTGCAGCCAAGCAAAGAGCCTACCACTACACCAACACAGAGAAGTGGGAAACTGATTCTACATTAATTCACATAATCCTACCGACTGCGCACACAACATGGCCAAACAAAAGAAAATACCTGGCCTATCAATCCAATGGAAACTCATAGGCAACACAGTCCATTAGACTAGGCAAATACATGCAGCCATACAAAGCCCCTGGGCCTTGCCCCAGAGTCGAACCCACAACCTCTTGTAGCCCAAGCAAAGAGCCTACAAATACACCAACACAGAGAAGTGGAAAACTGATTCTACATTAATTCACATAATCCTAGTGACTGCGCACACAACATGGCCAAACAAAAGCAAAAGACATTACCTGGCCTATAAATCCAATAGAAACTCATAGGCAAAGCAATCAATCGGACTAGGCAATTACATGCAGCCATACAAAGTCCATGGGCCTTGCCTCAGAGTCGAACCCACAACCTCTTGTAGCCCAAGCAAAGAGCCTACCACTACACCAACACAGAGAAGTTGGTACAGAGTTTACATTAGTTCACATAATCCTAGTGACTGTGCACACAACATGGCCAAACAAAAGCAAAAGACAGTCCCTGGCCTATCAATCCAATGGAAACTCATATACAACATAGTCCATTGGACTAGGCAATTACATGCAGCCATACAAAGTCCATGGGCCTTGCCTCAGAGTCAAACCCACAACCTCTGGCAGAACAAGCAAAGAGCTTACAACTACACCAACACAAAAAAGTAGGAAGCTGCGTCTACATTAATTTACATATTCCTAGCGACTGCGCACACAACATGGCCAAACAAAAGCAAAAGACATTACCTGGCCTATCAAGCCAATGGAAACTCATAGGCAACACAGTCCATTGGACTAAACAATTACATGCAGCCATACAAAGTCCATGGGCTTTGCCTCAGAGTCAAACCCACAATTTCTCGCATCCCAAGCAAAGAGCCTACCACTACAACAACACAGACAAGTTGGAAACTGAGTTTACATTAGTTCACATAATCCTAGTGACTGTGCACACAACATGGCGAAACAAATGCAAAAGACATTATCTGGCCTATCAATCCAATGGAAACTCATAGGCAACACAGTCCATTAGACTAGGCAAATACATGCAGCCATACAACATTCATGGGCCTTGCCTCAGAGTCGAACCCACAACCTCTTGGAGAACAAGCAAAGAGCCTACCACTAAACCAACACAGAGAAGTTGGAAACTGATTCTACATTAATTCACATAATCCTACCGACTGCGCACACAACATGGCTAAACAAAAGCAAAAGACAGTACCTGGCTTATCAATCCAATGGAAACTCATAGGCAACACAGTCCATTGGACTAGGCAATAACATGCAGCCATACAAAGTCCATGGGCCTTGCCTCAAAGTCGAACTCACAACCTCTCGCAGCTCAAGCAAAGAGCCTACCACTACACCAACACAGAGAAATGTGAACCTGCCTCTACATTAATTCACATAATCCTAGTGACTGCGCACACAACATGGCCAAACGAAAGCAAAAGTCCATACCTGGCCTATCAATCCAATGGAAACTCATAGGCAACACAGTCCATTGGACTAGGCAATTACATGCAGCCATAAAAAGTCCATGGGCTTTGCCTCAGAGTCAAACCCACAACTTCTCGCAGCCCAAGCAAAGATCCTACCACTACACCAACACAGAGAAATGTGAAACTGACTCTACATTAATTCACATAATCCTAGTGACTGCGCACACAACATGGCCAAACGAAAGCAAAAGTCAATACCTGGCCTATCAATCCAATGGAAACTCATAGGCAACACAGTCCAGTGGACTAGGCAATTACATGCAGTTATACAAAGTCCATGAACCTTGCATTAGAGTCAAACCCACAACTTCTTGCAGCCAAAGCAAAGAGCCTACCACTACACCAACACAGAGAAGTTTGAAACTGACTCTTCATTAACTCAAATAATCCTAGTGACTGCGCACACAACATGGCCAAACGAAAGCAAAAGACAGTACCTGGCCTATCAATCCAATGGAAACTCATTGGCAACACAGTCCATTGGACTAGGCAATTACATGCAGCCATACAAAGTCCATGGGCCTTGCCTCAGAGTCGAACTCACAACATCTCGCAGCCCAAGAAAAAAGCCTACCACTACAGCAACACAGAGAAGTGTGAAACTGACTCTACATTAATTCACATAATCCTAGTGACTGCGCACACAACATGGCCAAACAAAAGCAAAAGACAGTACCTGGCCTATCATTCCAATTAAAACTCATAGGCAACATAGTCCATTGGACTAGGCAATAACATGCAGCCATACAACGTCCATGGGCCTTGCCTCAAAGTCGAACTCACAACCTCTCGCAGCTCAAGCAAAGAGCCTACCACTACACCAACACAGAGAAATGTGAACCAGACTCTACATTAATTCACATAATCCTAGTGACTGCGCACACAACATGGCCAAACAAAAGCAAAAGGCAGTACCTGGCCTATCAATCCAATGGGAACTCATAGGCAACACAGTCAATTGAACTACGCAATTATATGCAGCCATACAAACTCCATGGGCCTTGCCTCAGAGTCGAACCCACAACCTCTCGCAGCTTAAGCAAAGAGCCTACCCCTAAACCAACACAGAGAAGTTGGGAACCGACTCTACATTAATTCACATAATCCTAGTGACTGCGCACACAACATGGCCAAACAAAAGCAAAAGGCAGTACCTGGCCTATCAATCCAATGGAAACTCATAGGCAACACAGTCCATTGGACTAGACAATTACATGGAGACATACAAAGTCCATGGGCCTTGCCTCAGAGTCAAACCCACAACCTCGCGCAGCCAAGCAAAGAGCCTACTACTACACCAACACAGAAAAGTGAGAAACTGGTACTACATTAATTCACATAATCCTACCGACTGCGCACACAACATGGCCAAACAAAAGCAAAAGTCAGTACCTGGCTTATCAATCCAATGGAAACTCATAGGCAACACAGTCCATTGGACTAGAAAATTACATGGAGACATACAAAGTCCATGGGCCTTGCCTCAGAGTCAAACCCTCAACCTCTCGCAGCCAAGCAAAGAGCCTACCACTACACCAACACAGAGAAGTGGGAAACTGTTTCTACATTAATTCACATAATCCTACCGACTGCGCACACAACATGGCTAAACAAAAGACAATACCTGGCCTATCAATTCAATGGAAACTCATTGGCAACACAGTCCATTGGACTAGGCAATTACATGCAGCCATTCAAAGTCCATGGGCTTTGCCTCAGAGTCGAACCCACATCCTCTTGGAGAACAAGCAAAGAGCCTACCACTAAACCAACACAGAGAAGTTGGAAACTGACTCTACATTAATTCACATAATCCTAGTGACTGCGCACACAACATGGCCAAACAAAAGCAAAAGACATTACCTGGCCTATCAATCCAATGTAAACTCATAGGTAACACAGTACATTGGACTAGGCAATTGCATGCAGCTATACAAAGCCCATGGGCCTTGCCCCAGAGTCAAACCCACAACCTCTCGTAGCCCAAGCAAAGAGCCTACCAATACACCAACACAGAGAAGTGGAAAACAGATTCTACATTAATTCACATAATCCTAGTGACTGCGCACACAACATGGCCAAACAAAAGCAAAAGACAGTCCCTGGCCTATCAATCCAATGGAAACTCATAGACAACATAGTCCATTGGACTAGGCAATTACATGCAGCCATACAAAGTCCATGGGCCTTGCCTCAGAGTCAAACCCACAACCTCTGGCAGAACAAGCAAAGAGCTTACAACTACACCAACACAAAAAAGTAGGAAGCTGCGTCTACATTAATTCACATATTCCTAGTGACTGCGCACACAACATGGCCAAACAAAAGCAAAAGACATTACCTGGCCTATCAAACCAGTGGAAACTCATAGGCAACACAGTCCATTGGACAAGACAATTACATGCAGCCATACAAAGTCCATGGGCTTTGCCTCAGAGTCAAACCCACAATTTCTCGCAGCCCAAGCAAAGAGCCTACCACTACACCAACACAGAGACGTTGGTAACAGAGTTTACATTAGTTCACATAATCCTAGTGACTGTGCACACAACATGGCCAAACAAATGCAAAAGACATTATCTGGCCTATCAGTCCAATGGAAACTCATATGCAACACAGTCCATTAGACTAGGCAAATACATGCAGCCATACAAAGTTCATGGGCCTTGCCTCAGAGTCGAACCCACAACCTCTTGGAGAACAAGCAAAGAGCCTACCACTAAACCAACACAGAGAAGTAGGTGAATGACTCTACATTAATTCACATAATCCTAGTGACTGCGCACACAACATGGCCAAACAAAAGCAAAAGACAGTATCTGGCCTATCAATCCAATTGAAGCTCATAAGCAACATAGTCCATTGGACTAGGCAATAACATGCAGCCATACAATGTCCATGGGCCTTGCCTCAAAGTCGAACTCACAACCTCTTGCAGTTTAAGCAAAGAGCCTACTACTACACCAACACAGAGAAATGTGAACCTGACTCTACATTAATTCACATAAACCTAGTGACTGCGCACACAACATGGCCAAACGAAAGCAAAAGTCAATACCTGGCCTATCAATCCAATGGAAACTCATAGGCAACACAGTCCATTATACTAGGCAATTACATGCAGCCATAAAAAGTCCAAGGGCCTTGCCTCAGAGTCAAATCCACAACCTCTCGCAGCTCAAGCAAAGAGCCTACCACTACACCAACACAGAGAAATGTGAAACTGACTCTATATTAATTCACATAATCCTAGTGACTGCGCACACAACATGGCCAAACGAAAGCAAAAGTCAATACCTGGCCTATCAATCCAATGGAAACTCATAGGCAACACAGTCCTTTGGACTAGGCAATTAGATGCAGCCATACAAAGTCCATGAGCCTTGCATTTGAGTCGAACTCACAACCTCTCCCAGCCCAAGCAAAGAGCCTACCACTACACCAACACAGAGAAGTGGGAAACTGACTCAACATTAATTCACATAATCCTAGTGACTGCGTACAAAACATGGCCAAACAAAAGCAAAAGAAGGCACCTGGCCTATCAATCCAATGGAATCTCATAGGTAACACAGTCCATTGGACTATGCAATTACATGCAGCCATAAAAAGTCCATGGGCCTTGCCTCAGAGTCGAACTCACAACCTCTCGCAGCCCAAGAAAAAAGCCTACCACTACAGCAACACGGAGAAGTGTGAAACCGACTCTACATTAACTCACATAATCCTAGTGACTGCGCACACAACATGGCCAAACAAAAGCAAAAGACAGTACCTGGCCTATCAATCCAATGGAAACTCAGAGGCAACCCCATCCATTGGACTAGGCAATTACATGCAGCCATACAGAGTCCATGGGCCTTGCCTCAGAGTCTATCCCACAACCTCTGGCAGAACAAGCAAAGAGCCTACAACCACACCAACACAAAGAAGTAGGAAGCTGCATCTACATTAATTCACATAATCCTAGTGACTGCGCACACAACATGGCCAAACAGAAGCAAAAGACATTACCTGGCCTATCAAGCCAATGGATACTCATAGGCAACACAGTCCATTGAACTAGGCAATTACATGCAGCCATACAAAGTCCATGGGCCTTGCCTCAGAGTCAAACCCACAACTTCTCGCAGCCAAGCAAAGCGCCTTCCACTACACCAACACAGAGAAGTGGGAAACTGATTCTACATTAATTCACATAATCCTACCGACTTCGCACACAACATAACCAAACAAAAGACAATACCTGGCCTATCAGTCCAATGAAAACTCATAGGCAACACAGTTCATTGGACTAGGCAATTACATGCAGCCATACAAAGTCTATGGGCTTTGCCTCAGAGTCAAACCCACATTTTCTCGCAGACCAAGAAAAGAGCCTACCACTACACCAACACAGAGAAGTTGAAAACTGAGTTTACATTAGTTCACATAATCCTAGTGACTGCGCACACAACATGGCCAAACAAAAGCAAAAGGTAGTACCTGGCCTATCAATCCAATAGGAACTCATAGGTAACACAGTCAACTGAAATAGGCAATTACATGCATCCATACAAACTCCATGGGCCTTGCCTCAAAGTCGAACCAACAACCTTTCGCAGCTTAAGCAAAAAGACTACCTCTACACCAACACAGAGAAGTAGGTAAAGGACTCTACATTAATTCACATAATCCTAGAGACTGCGCACACAACATGGCCAAACAAATGCAAAAGACATTATCTGGCCTATCAATCCAATGAAATCATAGGCAACATAGTCCATTAGACTAAGCAAATATATGCAGCCATACAAAGTTAATGGGCCTTGCCTCAGAGTCGAACCCACAACCTCTTGGAGAACAAGCAAAGAGCCTACCACTAAACCAACACAGAGAAGTTGGAAACAAACTCTACATTAATTCACAGAATCCTAGTGACTGCGCACACAACATGGCAAAACAAAAGCAAAAGACAGCACCTGGCCTATCAATCCAATGGAATCTCAAAGCTAACACAGTACATTGGACTAGGCAATTACATGCAGCCATACAAAGCCCATTGGCCTTGCCCCAGAGTCGAACCCACACCCTCTCGTAGCCCAAGGAAAGAGCCTACTAATACACCAACACAGAGAAGTGGAAAACCAATTCTTCATTAATTCACATAATCCTAGTGACTGCGCACATAACATGGCCAAACAAAAGCAAAAGACAACACCTGGCCTATCAAACCAATGGAAACTCATAGGCAACACAGTCCATTGGACTAGACAATTACATGGAGACATACAAAGTCCATGGGCCTTGCATTAGAGTCGAACCCACAACCTCTCGCAGCCCAAGCAAAGAGCCTACCACTACACCAACACAGAGAAGTGGGAAACTGTTTCTACATTAATTCAAATAATCCTACCGACTGCGCACACAAAATGGCCAAACAAAAGACAATACCTGGCCTATCAATTCAAAGGAAACTCATAGGCAACACAGTCCATTGGACTTGGCAATTACATGCAGCCATACAAAGTCCATGGGCTTTGCCTCAGAGTCAAACCCACAATTTCTCGCAGCCCAAGGAAATAGCCTACGATTACACCAACACAGAGAAGTTGGAAACTGAGTTTACATTAGTTCACATAATCCTAGTGACTGCGCACACAACATGGCCAAACAAAAGACAATACCTGGCCTATCAATTCAATGGAAACTCATAGGCAACACAGTCAATTGAACTAGGCAATTACATGCTGCCATACAAACTCCATGGGCTTTGCCTCAGAGTCGAACCCACAACCTCTCGCAGTTTAAGCAAAGAGACTACCACTACACCAACACAGAGAAGAAGGTGAATGACTCTACATTAATTCACATAATCCTAGTGACTGCGCACATAACATGGCCAAACAAAAGCAAAAGACAGTACCTGGCCTATCAATCAAATTGAAACTCATAAGCAACAAAGAGACTACAACTACACCAACACAGAGAAGTAGGTGAATGACTCTACATTAATTCACATAATCCTAGTGACTGCGAACACAACATGGCCAAACAAAAGCAAAAGACAGTACCTTGCCTATCAATCCAATTGAAACTCATAGGCAACATAGTCCATTGGACTAGGCAATAACATGCAGCCATACAAAGTCCATGGGCCATGCCTCAAAGTCTAACTCACAAACTCTCGCAGCTCAAGCAAAGAGCCTACCACTACACCAACACAGAGAAATGTGAACCTGACTCTACATTAATTCACATAATCCTAGTAATGTACTGTGTTACCTATGAGTTTACATTGGATTGATAGGCCAGGTAATGTCTTTTGCTTTTGTTTGGCCATGTTGTGTGCGCAGTCACTAGGATTATGTGAATTAATGTAGAGTCGGTTTCCAACTTCTCTGTGTTGGATTAGTGGTAGGCTCTTTGCTTGTTCTCCAAGAGGATGTGGGTTCGACTCTGAGGCAAGGCCCATGAACTTTATATGGCTGCATGTATTTGCCTAGTCTAATGGACTGTGTTGCCTATGAGTTTCCATTGGATTGATAGGCCAGGTGTTGTCTTTTGTTTGGCCATGTTGTGTGCGCAGTCGGTAGGATTATGTGAATTAATGTAGAATCAGTTTCCCACTTCTCTGTGTTGGTGTAGTGGTAGGCTCTTTGCTTGGCTGCGAGAGGTTGTGGGTTTGACTCTGAGGAAAGGCCCATGGACTTTGTATGTCTCCATGTAATTGTCTAGTCCAATGGACTGTGTTGCCTATGATTTTCCATTGGACTGATAGGCCAGGTACTGTCTTTTGCTTTTGTTTGGCCATGTTGTGTGCGCAGTCACTAGGATTATGTGAATTAATGTAAACTCAGTTACCAACTTCTCTGTGTTGGTGTAGTGGTAGGCTCTTTGCTTGGGCTGCGAGAAGTTGTGGGTTTGACTTTTAGGCAAAGCCCATGGACTTTGTATGGCTGCATGTAATTGCCTAGTCCAATGGACTGTGTTGCCTATGAGTTTCCATTGAATTGATAGGCCAGGTATTGTCTTTTGTTTGGCCGTGTTGTGTGCGCAGTCGGTAGGATTATGTGAATTAATGTAGAATCAGTTTCCCACTTCTCTGTGTTGGTTTAGGGGTAGGCTCTTTGCTTAAGCTGCGAGAGGTTGTGGGTTCGACTCTGAGGCAAGGCCCATGGAGTTTGTATGGCTGCATGTAATTGCGTAGTTCAATTGACTGTGTTGCGTATGAGTTCCCATTGGATTGATAGGCCAGGTACTGCCTTTTGCTTATGTTTGGCCATGTTGTGTTCGCAGTCACTAGGATTATGTGAATTAATGTAGAGTCAGGTTCACATTTCTCTGTGTTGGTGTAGTGGTAGGCTCTTTGCTTGAGCTGCGAGAGGTTGTGAGTTAGACTTTGAGGCAAGGCCCATGGACTTTGTATGGCTGCATGTTATTGCCTAGTCCAATGGACTATGTTGCCTATGAGTTTCAATTGGATTGATAGGCCAGGTACTGTCTTTTGCTTTTGTTTGGCCATGTTGTGTTCGCAGTCACTAGGATTATGTGAATTAATGTAGAGTCATTCACCTACTTCTCTGTGTTGGTGTAGTTGTAGTCTCTTTGCTTAAGCTGTGAGAGGTTGTGGGTTCGACTCTGAGGCAAAGCACATGGAGTTTGTATGGCAGCATGTAATTGCCTAGTTCAATTGACTGTGTTGCCTATGAGTTTCCATTGAATTGATAGGCCAGGTATTGTCTTTTGTTTGGCCATGTTGTGTGCGCAGTCACTAGGATTATGTGAACTAATGTAAACTCAGTTTCCAACTTCTCTGTGTTGGTGTAATCGTAGGCTATTAACTTGGGCTGCGAGAAATTGTGGGTTTGACTCTGAGGCAAAGCCCATGGACTTTGTATGGCTGCATGTAATTGCCAAGTCCAATGGACTGTGTTGCCTATGAGTTTCCTTTGAATTGATAGGCCAGGTATTGTCTTTTGTTTGGCCATGTTGTGTGCGCAGTCAGTAGGATTATTTGAATTAATGTAGAATCAGTTTCCCACTTCTCTGTGTTGGTGTAGTGGTAGGCTCTTTGCTTGGGCTGCGAGAGGTTGTGGGTTCGACTCTAATGCAAGGCCCATGGACTTTGTATGGCTGCATGTAATTGCCTAGTCCAATGTACTGTGTTAGCTTTGAGTTTCCATTGGATTGATAGGCCAGGTACTGTCTTTTGCTTTTGTTTGGCCATGTTGTGTGCGCAGTCACTAGGATTCTGTGAATTAATGTAGAGTCTGTTTCCAACTTCTCTGTGTTGGTTTAGTGGTAGGCTCTTTGCTTGTTCTCCAAGAGGTTGTGGGTTCGACTCTGAGGCAAAGCCCATTAACTTTGTATGACTTTGCTTAGTCTAATGGACTATGTTGCCTATGATTTCATTGGATTGATAGGCCAGATAATATCTTTTGCATTTGTTTGGCCATGTTGTGTGCGCAGTCACTAGGATTATGTGAATTAATGTAGAGTCATTTACCTACTTCTCTGTGTTGGTGTAGTGGTAGTCTCTTTGCTTAAGCTGCGAAAGGTTGTTGGGTCGACTTTGAGGCAAGGCCCATGGAGTTTGTATGGCTGCATGTAATTGCCTATTTTAGTTGACTGTGTTACCTATGAGTTCCTATTGGATTGATAGGCCAGGTACTACCTTTTGCTTTTGTTTGGCCATGTTGTGTGCGCAGTCACTAGGATTATGTGAACTAATGTAAACTCAGTTTTCAACTTCTCTGTGTTGGTGTAGTGGTAGGCTCTTTGCTTGGGCTGCGAGAAAATGTGGGTTTGACTCTGAGGCAAAGCCCATAGACTTTGTATGGCTGCATGTAATTGCCTAGTCCAATGTACTGTGTTGCCTATGAGTTTTCATTGGACTGATAGGCCAGGTAATGTCTTTTGTTTGGTTATGTTGTGTGCGAAGTCGGTAGGATTATGTGAATTAATGTAGAATCAGTTCCCAACTTCTCTGTGTTGGTGTAGTGGAAGGCGCTTTGCTTGGCTGTGAGAGATTGTGGGTTTGAGTCTGAGGCAAGGCCCATGGACTTTGTATGGCTGCATGTAATTGCCTAGTTCAATGGACTGTGTTGCCTATGAGTTTCCATTGGCTTGAAAGGCCAGGTAATGTCTTTTGCTTCTGTTTGGCCATGTTGTGTGCGCAGTCACTAGGATTATGTGAATTAATGTAGATGCAGCTTCCTACTTCTTTGTGTTGGTGTGGTTGTAGGCTCTTTGTTTGTTCTGCCAAAGGTTGTGGGATAGACTCTGAGGCAAGGCCCATGGACTCTGTATGGCTGCATGTAATTGCCTAGTCCAATGGATGGGGTTGCCTCTGAGTTTCCATTGGATTGATAGGCCAGGTACTCTCTTTTGCTTTCGTTTGGCCATGTTGTGTGCGCAGTCACTAGGATTATGTGAATTAATGTAGAATCTGTTTTCCACTTCTCTGTGTTGGTGGATTGGTAGGATCTTTGCTTGGGCTGCGAGAAGTTGTGGGTTTGACTCTGAGGCAAGGCCCATGGACTTTTTATGGCTGCATGTAATTGCCTAGTCCAATGGACTGTGTTGCCTATGAGTTTCCATTGGATTGATAGGCCAGGTATGGAATTTTGCTTTCGTTTGGCCATGTTGTGTGCGCAGTCACTAGGATTATGTGAATTAATGTAGAGGCAGGTTCACATTTCTCTGTGTTGGTGTAGTGGTAAGCTCTTTGCTTGAGCTGCGAGAGGTTGTGAGTTCGACTTTGAGGCAAGGCCCATGGACTTTGTATGGCTGCATGTTATTGCCTAGTCCAATGGACTGTGTTGCCTATGAGTTTCCATTGGATTGATAAGCCAGGTACTGTCTTTTGCTTTTGTTTAGCCATGTTGTGTGCGCAGTCGGTAGGATTATGTGAATTAATGTAGAATCAGTTTCCCACTTCTCTGTATTGGTGTAGTGGTAGGCTCTTTGCTTGGCTGCGAGAGGTTGTGGGTTTGACTCTGAAGCAAGGCCCATGGACTTTGTATGTCTCCATGTAATTGTCTAGTCCAATGGACTGTGTTGCCTATGAGTTTCCATTGGATTGATAGGCCAGGTACTGTCTTTTGCTTTTGTTTGGCCATGTTGTGTGCGCAGTCACTAGGATTATGTGAATTAATGTAGAGTCAGTTTCCAACTTCTCTGTGTTGGTTTAGTGGGAGGCTCTTTGCTTGTTCTCCAAGAGGTTGTGGGTTCGACTCTGAGGCAAGGCCCATGAACTTTGTATGGCTGCATGTATTTGCCTAGTCTAATGGACTGTGTTGCCTATGAGTTTCCATTGGATTGATAGGCCAGATAATGTCTTTTGCATTTGTTTCGCAATGTTGTGTGCACAGTCACTAGGATTATGTGAACTAATGTAAACTCAAAAGAACCAATTGAATGACCAAAAAGTAAAGATAGCTACACTCATTTAAGCAGTAAGAACCTATAAAGATGTGAGTGAACCAGCCAATATAAAAGTATATAATCTTTATTGAAAAATTTGTTAAAAGACAAACACATAAAACAGACAATGATGAGGACACATACAATTAACCTCAGGTGAACCAAAATATACAAGCAATAAATAGCATAAGTGCATAATGGTCATGTATCGGAAAAAAAGTGCACCAAAAAAGGGGTGCTGTCCAAGTTTCTTTGAAGAGCCAATAGTCTTTAGGTAGATGAAGAGTGTCCCAAAGAACACCAATAAGGTGGAACTATATTAAATTTCAAGCTAAACAAAGCTTTTTTCTTCATTCAAGACTAAATGTATGAGAGCCACAATCCTATTGCTACAAAACGTGGCATATAACAGGGGAAACAAAGAATACATGTGTCTATGATATTAACAGGATATAATCCTATAAGATGCAAACATAATAGTTTATAAAAAGCAAATCCTGAATGGATCAGGTGGTATAACCACAACAATGTTTCCAAATGCCTACAGTCCCAAACAGGGGAGAAGCAGGATCTCAACCATACATATAAAGAAAAGGCAGAAACTGACACAAGTGTCAAAATATAACACTTTTTTCACAGGGCTGGACTAGGAGGCCATATTCCCAGTGTTATAATCAGATAGAAGGGCGGAATGGCTGCATTACCACAGTACTATACCTTTACAAGGAAACAGAGTCAGCCATAGGACCGACCCAAACACTGTGGTGAATCCACAAAAACACACACCAGAAGGGTGTTACAGGGCCCAGACTAAAAAGCCATATTCCCAGTACTATAGCCCACAGAAAGCTGCTTCGCCACGTCACGGCAAATCTCATTTGAAGCAGTCCTACACTAAAATATTTTTATAAAATGTGCCATGCGGCCTCACATATAAATAGCAGAACTGCTCTCAGCAGCACTCACCTGGTCTATTGCAGTCCCGTACCCATGACTGAGTCATGGCTGTGGGCGGGACAGGTCCAAGCAAATGCTGCATGAAGTATATATATAGCCTGTGGACAAAGCCTGATGACCCAATGTGAACAGTCACCAAACGCCAAAGGTACCCCGACACGTGTTTCGCAGAAAAGCTTCTTCCAAGGGGAAACACGTGTCGGGGTACCTTTATCCTCAGGTTATTATCTTCCTGGTCTGTGTCTTTGTGGGCTTGCCACTCAGTGCTAAGGTTGGTTCTTATGGCTGACTTTGTTCCCTTGTAGGGGCAAATTACTGTGGTAATGCAGCCATTCCGCCCTTCTATCTGATTATAACACTGGGAATATGGCCTCCTAGTCCAGCCCTGTGAAAAAAGTGTTATATTTTGACACTTGTGTCAGTTTCTGCCTTTTCTTTATATGTATGGTTGAGATCCTGCTTCTCCCCTGTTTGGGACTGTAGGCATTTGGAAACATTGTTGTGGTTATACCACCTGATCCATTCAGGATTTACTTTTTATAAACTATTATGTTTGCATCTTATAGGATTATATCCTGTTAATATCATAGACACATGTATTCTTTGTTTCCCCTGTTATATGCCACGTTTTGTAGCAATAGGATTGTGGCTCTCATACATTTAGTCTTGAATGAAGAAAAAAGCTTTGTTTAGCTTGAAATTTAATATAGTTCCACCTTATTGGTGTTCTTTGGGACACTCTTCATCTACCTAAAGACTATTGGCTCTTCAAAGAAACTTGGACAGCACCCCTTTTTTGGTGCACTTTTTTTCCGATACATGACCATTATGCACTTATGCTATTTATTGCTTGTATATTTTGGTTCACCTGAGGTTAATTGTATGTGTCCTCATCATTGTCTGTTTTATGTGTTTGTCTTTTAACAAATTTTTCAATAAAGATTATAAACTTTTATATTGGCTGGTTCACTCACATCTTTATAGGTTCTTAATGTAAACTCAGTTTCCATCTTGTCTGTGTTGGTGTAGTGGTAGGCTCTTTGCTTGGGCTGCGAGAAATTGTGGGTTTGACTCAGAGGCAAAGCCCATGGACTTTGTATGGCTGCATGTAATTGCCAAGTCCAATGGACTGTGTTGCCTACGAGTTTCCATTGGATTGATAGGCCAGGTATTGTCTTTTGCTTTTGTTTGGCCATGTTGTGTGCGCAGTCACTAGGATTATGTGAATTAATGTAGAATCCATTTCCCACTTCTCTGTGTTGGTCTAGTGGAAGCTGCTTTGCTTGGCTGCGAGAGGTTGTGGGCTTGACTCTGCGGCATGGCCCATGGACTTTGTATGGCTGCATGTAATCGCCTAGTTCAATGGACTGTGTTGCCTATGAGTTTCCATTGGCCTGATAGGCCAGGTAATGTCTTTTGCTTTTGTTTGGCCATGTTGTGTGCGCATTCACTAGGATTATGTGAATTAATGTAGACGCAGCTTCCTACTTCTTTGTGTTGGTGTAGTTGTAGGCTCTTTGCTTGTTCTGCCAGAGGTTGTGGGTTTGACTCTGAGGCAAGGCCCATGGACTTTGTGAGGCTGCATGTAATTGCCTATTCCAATGGACTATGTTGTCTATGAGTTTCCATTGGATTGATAGGCAAAGGACTGTCTTTAGCTTTTGTTTGGCCATGTTGTGTGCGCAGTCACTAGGATTATGTGAATTTATGTTGAGTCAGTTTCGCACTTCTCTGTGTTGGTGTAGTGGTAGGCTCTTTGCTTGGGCTGTGAGAGGTTGTGGGTTTGACTCTGAGGCAAGGCCCATGGACTTTGTATGGCTGCATGTAATTGCCTAGTCCAATGGATTGATAGGCCAGGTACTGTCTTTTGTTTTCGTTTGGCCATGTTTTGTGCGCAGTCACTAGGATTATGTGAGTTAATGTAGAGACAGTTTCATACTTCTCTGTGTTGCTGAAGTGGTAGGCTTTTTTTGTTGGGCTGCGAGAGGTTGTGAGTTCGACTCTGAGGCAAGGCCCATGGACTTTGTATGGCTGCATGTAATTGCATAGTCCAATGGACTGCGTTACCTATGAGTTTCCATTGGATTGATAGGCCAGGTGCTTTCTTTTGCTTTTGTTTGGCCATGTTGTGTGCGCAGTCACTAGGAATATGTGAATTAATGTAGAGTCAGTTTCACATTTCTCTTTGTTGGTGTAGTGGTAGGCTCTTTGCTTGGGCTGTGAGAGGTTGTGGGTTTGACTCTGAGGCAAGGCCCATGGACTTATTATGGCTGCATGTAATTGCCTAGTCCAATGGACTTTGTTGCCTATGAGTTTCCATTGGATTGATAGGCCAGGTATTGACTTTTGCTTTCGTTTGGCCATGTTGTGTGCGCAGTCACTAGGATTATGTGAATTAATGTAGAGTCAGTTTCACATTTCTCTGTGTTGGTGTAGTGTTAGGCTCTTTGCTTGGGCTGCGAGAGGTTGTGGGTTTGACTCTGAGGCAAGGCCCATGGACTTTTTATGGCTGCATGTAATTGCCTAGTCCAATGGACTGTGTTGCCTATGAGTTTCCATTGGATTGATAGGCCAGGTACTGTCTTTTGTTTTCGTTTGGCCATGTTGTGTGCGCACTCACTAGGATTATGTGAATTAATGTAGAGGCAGGTTCACATTTCTCTGTGTTGGTGTAGTGGTAGGCTCTTTGCTTGAGCTGCGAGAGGTTGTGGGTTTGACTCTGAGGCAAGGCCCATGGACTTTTTATGGCTGCATGTTATTGCCTAGTCCAATGGACTGTGTTGCCTATGAGTTTCCATTGGATTGATAAGCCAGGTACTGTCTTTTGCTTTTGTTTAGCCATGTTGTGTGCGCAGTCGGTAGGATTATGTGAATTAATGTAGAATCAGTTTCCAACTTCTCTGTGTTGGTTTAGTGGTAGGCTCTTTGCTTGTTCTCCAAGAGGTTGTGGGTTCGACTCTGAGGCAAGGCCCATGAACTTTGTATGGCTGCATGTATTTGCCTAGTCTAATGGACTGTGTTGCCTATGAGTTTCCATTGGATTGATAGGCCAGATAATGTCTTTTGCATTTGTTTCGCCATGTTGTGTGCACAGTCACTAGGATTATGTGAACTAATGTAAACTCAGTTTCCAACTTGTCTGTGTTGGTGTAGTGGTAGGCTCTTTGCTTGGGCTGCGAGAAATTGTGGGTTTGACTCTGAGGCAAAGCCCATGGACTTTGTGAGGCTGCATGTAATTGCCTATTCCAATGGACTATGTTGTCTATGAGTTTCCATTGGATTGATAGGCAAGGGACTGTCTTTAGCTTTTGTTTGGCCATGTTGTGTGCGCAGTCACTAGGATTATGTGAATTTATGTTGAGTCAGTTTCGCTCTTCTCTGTGTTGGTGTAGTGGTAGGCTCTTTGCTTGGGCTACAAGAGGTTGTGGGTTCGACTCTGAGGCAAGGCCCATGGACTTTGTATGGCTGCATGTAATTGCCTAGTCCAATTGATTGCTTTGCCTATGAGTTTCTATTGGATTTATAGGCCAGGTAATGTCTTTTGCTTTTGTTTGGCCATGTTGTGTGCGCAGTCACTAGGATTATGTGCATTAATGTAGAATCATTCTCCTACTTCTCTGTGCTCCCTCTCGCAGCTCAAGCAAAGAGCCTACCACTACACCAACACAGAGAAATGTAAACCTGACTCTACATTATTTCACATAATCCTAGTGACTGCGCACACAACATGGCCAAACGAAAACAAAAGACAGTAACTGGCCTATCAATCCAATAGAAACTCATAGGCAACACAGTCCATTGGACTAAGCAATTACATGCATCCATTCAAAGTCCATGAGCCTTGCATTAGAGTCGAACCCTCTACATCTCGCAGCCCAAGCAAAGAGCCTACCACTACACCAACACAGAGAAGTGGGAAACTGACTCTACATTAATTCCCATAACCCTAGTGACTGCGCACACAACATGGTCAAACAAAAGCAAAAGGCAGTACCTGGCCTATCAATCCAATGGAAACTCATAGGCAACATAGTCCATTGGACTAGGCAATTACATGCAGCCATACAAAGTCCATGGGCCTTGCCTCAGAGTCAAACCCACAACCTCTGGCAGAACAAGCAAAGAGCCTACAACTACAAAAACACAAAGAAGTAGGAAGCTGCGTCTACATTAATTCACATAATCCTAGTGACTGCGCACACAACATGGCCAAACAAAAGCAGAAGACATTACCTAGCCTATCAAGCCAATAGAAACTCATAGGCAACACAGTCAATTGAACTAGGCGATTACATGCAGCCATACAAACTCCATGGGCCTTGCCTCAGAGTCGAACCCACAACATCTCGCAGCCCAAGCAAAGAGCCTACCACTACACCAACACAGAGAAATTGGAATCTGAGTTTACATTAGTTCACATAATCCTAGTGACTGCGCACACAACATGGCCAAACAAAAGCAAAAGACAGTACCTGGCCTATCAATCCGATGGGAACTCATAGGCAACACAGTCAATTGAACTAGGCGATTACATGCAGCCATACAAACTCCATGGGCCTTGCCTCAGAGTCGAACCCACAACCTCTCGCAGCTTAAGCAAAGAGACTACCACTACACCAACACAGAGAATTAGGTGAATGACTCTACATTAATTCACATAATCCTAGTGACTGCGCACACAACATGGCCATACAAAAGCAAAAGACAGTACCTGGCCTATTAATCCAATGGAAACTCATAGGCAACGCAATCCTTTGGACTAGGCAATAACATGCAGCCATACAAAGTCCATGGGCCTTGCCTCAGAGTCAAAACCACTACCTCTCAAAGCCCAAGCAAAGAGCCTACCACTACACCAACACAGAGAAGTAGGAGAATGATTCTACATTAATTCACATAATCCTAGTGACTGCGCACACAACATGGCCAAACAAAAGCAAAAGACAGTACCTGGCCTATCATTCCAATTGAAACTCATAGGTAACATAGTCCATTGGACTAGGCAATAACATGCAGCCATACAAAGTCCATGGGCCTTGCCTCAGAGTCGAACTCACAACCTCTCGCAGCCCAAGAAAAAAGCCTACCACTACAGCAACACAGAGAAGTGTGAACCTGACTCTACATTAATTCACATAATCCTAGTGACTGCGCACACAACATGGCCAAACAAAAGCAAAAGACAGTACCTGGCCCATCAATCCAATGGAAACTCATAGGCAACACAGTCCATTGGACTAGACAATTACCTGGAGACATACAAAGTCCATGGGCCTTGCCTCAGAGTCAAACCCACAACCTCTCGCAGCCAAGCAAAGAGCCTACCACTACACCAACACAGAGAAGTGGGAAACTGATTCTACATTAATTCACATAATCCTACCGACTGCGCACACAACATGGCCAAACAAAAGAAAATACCTGGCCTATCAAGCCAATGGAAACTCATAGGCAACACAGTCCATTGGACTAAACAATTACATGCAGCCATACAAAGTCCATGGGCTTTGCCTCAGAGTCAAACCCACAATTTCTCGCAGCCCAAGCAAAGAGCCTCCAAAACACCAACACAGACAAGTTGGAAACTGAGTTTACATTAGTTCACATAATCCTAGTGACTGTGCACACAACATGGCGAAACAAATGCAAAAGACATTATCTGGCCTATCAATCCAATGGAAACTCATAGGCAACACAGTCCATTAGACTAGGCAAATACATGCAGCCATACAAAGTTCATGGGCCTTGCCTCAGAGTCGAACCCACAACCTCTTGGAGAACAAGCAAAGAGCCTACCACTAAACCAACACAGAGAAGTTGGAAACTGATTCTACATTAATTCACATAATCCTACCGACTGCGCACACAACATGGCTAAACAAAAGCAAAAGACAGTACCTGGCTTATCAATCCAATGGAAACTCATAGGCAACACAGTCCATTGGACTAGGCAATAACATGCAGCCATAAAAAGTCCATGGGCCTTGCCTCAGAGTCAAACCCACAACCTCTCGCAGCTCAAGCAAAGAGCCTACCACTACACCAACACAGAGAAATGTGAACCTGCCTCTACATTAATTCACATAATCCTAGTGAGTGCGCACACAACATGGCCAAACGAAAACAAAAGACAGTACCTGGCCTATCAATCCAATGGAAACTCATAGGCAACACAGTCCATTGGACTAGGCAATTACATGCAGCCATAAAAAGACCATGGGCCTTGCCTCAGAGTCAAACCCACAACCTCTCGCAGCCCAAGCAAAGAGCCTAACACTACACCAACACAGAGAAATGTGAAACTGACTCTACATTAATTCACATAATCCTAGTGACTGCCCACACAACATGGCCAAACGAAAGCAAAAGTCAATACCTGGCCTATCAATCCAATGGAAACTCATAGGCAACAAAGTCCATTGGACTAGGCAATTACATGCAGCCATAAAAAGACCATGGGCCTTGCCTCAGAGTCAAACCCACAACCTCTCACAGCCCAAGCAAAGAGCCTACCACTACACCAACAAAGAGAAATGTGAAACTGACTCTACATTAATTCACATATTCCTAGTGACTGCGCACACAACATGGCCAAACAAAAGCAAAAGAAAGCACCTGGCCTATCAATCCATTGGACTAGGCAATTACATGCAGCCATACAAAGTCCATGGGCCTTGCCTCAGAGTCGAACTCACAACCTCTCGCAGCCCAACAAAAAAGCCTACCACTTCAGCAACACAGAGAAGTATGAAACTGTCTCTACATTAACTCACATAATCCTAGTGACTGCGCACAAAACATGGCCAAACGAAAACAAAAGCCAGTACCTGGCCTATCAATCCATTGGACTAGGCAATTACATGCAGCCATACAAAGTCCATGGGCCTTGCCTCAGAGTCAAACCCACAACCTCTCACAGCCCAAGCAAAGAGCCTACCACTACACCAACACAGAGAAGTGCGAAACTGACTCAACATAAATTCACATAATCCTAGTGACTGCGCACACAACATGGCCAAACAAAAGCTAAAGACAGTCCCTTGCCTATCAATCCAATGGAAACTCATAGACAACATAGTCCATTGGAATAGGCAATTACATGCAGCCTCACAAAGTCCATGGGCCTTGCCTCAGAGTCAAACCCACAACCTGTGGCAGAACAAGCAAAGAGCCTACAACTACACCAACACAAAGAAGTAGGAAGCTGCGTCTACATTAATTCACATAATCCTAGTGAATGCGCACACAACATGGCCAAACAAAATCAAAAGACATTACCTGGCCTATCAGGCCAATGGAAACTCATAGGCAACACAGTCCATTGAACTAGGCGATTACATGCAGCCATACAAAGTCCATGGGCCATGCCGCAGAGTCAAACCCACAACCTCTCGCAGCCAAGCAAAGCAGCTTCCACTAGACCAACACAGAGAAGTGGGAAACGGATTCTACATTAATTCACATAATCCTAGTGACTGCGCACACAACATGGCCAAACAAAAGCAAAAGACAATACCTGGCCTATCAATCCAATGGAAACTCGTAGGCAACACAGTCCATTGGACTTGGCAATTACATGCAGCCATACAAAGTCCATGGGCCTTGCCTCAGAGTCAAACCCACAACCTCTGGCAGAACAAGCAAAGAGCCTACAACTACACCAACACAAAGAAGTAGGAAGCTGCGTCTACATTAATTCACATAATCCTAGTGAATGTGCACACAACATGGCCAAACAAAAGCAAAAGACATTACCTGGCCTATCAATCCAATGGAAACTCGTAGGCAACACAGTCCATTGAACTAGACAATTACATGGAGACATACAAAGTCCATGGGCCTTGCCTCAGAGTCAAACCCACAACCTCTCGCAGCCAAGCAAAGAGCCTACCACTACACCAACACAGATAAGTGGGAAACTGATTCTACATTAATTCACATAATCCTACCGACTGCGCACACAACATGGCCAAACAAAAGACAATACCTGGCCTATCAATCCAATGGAAACTCATAGGCAACACAGTCCATTAGACTAGGCAAATACATGCAGCCATACAAAGTTCATGGGCCTTGCCTCAGAGTCGAACCCACAACTTCTTGGAGAACAAGCAAAGAGCCTACCACTAAACCAACACAGAGAAGTTGGAAACCGACTCTACATTAATTCACATAATCCTAGTGACTGCGCACACAACATGGGGAAACAAAAGCAAAAAACAGTACCTGGCCTATCAATCCAATGGAAACTCATAGGTAACACAGTACATTATCATAGGCAATTAAATGCAGCCATACAAAGCCCATGGGCCTTGCCCCAGAGTCGAACCCACAACCTCTCGTAGCCCAAGCAAAGAGCCTACCAATACACCAACACAGAGAAGTGAAAAACTGATTCTACATTAATTCACATAATCCTAGTGACTGCGCACACAACATGGCCAAACAAAAGCAAAAGACAGTACCTGGCCTATCAATCCAATAGAAACTCATAGGCAAAGCAATCAATTGGACTAGGCAATTACATGCAGCCATACAAAGTCCATGGGCCTTGCCTCAGAGTCGAACCCACAACCTCTTGTAGCCCAAGCAAAGAGCCTACCACTACACCAACACAGAGAAGAGCGAAACTGACTCAACATAAATTCACATAATCCTAGTGACTGCGCACACAACATGGCCAAACAAAAGCAAAAGACAGTCCCTGGCCTATCAATCCAATGGAAACTCATATACAACATAGTACATTGGACTAGGCAATTACATGCAGCCATACAAAGTCCATGGGCCTTGCCTCAGAGTCAAACCCACAACCTCTGGCAGAACAAGCAAAGAGCTTACAACTACACCAACACAAAAAAGTAGGAAGGTGCGTCTACATTAATTCACATATTCCTAGAGACTGCGCACACAACATGGCCAAACAAAAGCAAAAGACATTACCTGGCCTATCAAGCCAATGGAAACTCATAGGCAACACAGTCCATTGGACTAAACAATTACATGCAGCCATACAAAGTCCATGGGCTTTGCCTCTGAGTCAAACCCACAATTTCTCGCAGCCCAAGCAAAGAGCCTACCACTACACCAACACAGACAAGATGGAAACTGAGTTTACATTAAGAACCTATAAAGATGTGAGTGAACCAGCCAATATAAAAGTATATAATCTTTATTGAAAAATTTGTTAAAAGACAAACACATAAAACAGACAATGATGAGGACACATACAATTAACCTCAGGTGAACCAAAATATACAAGCAATAAATAGCATAAGTGCATAATGGTCATGTATCGGAAAAAAAGTGCACCAAAAAAGGGGTGCTGTCCAAGTTTCTTTGAAGAGCCAATAGTCTTTAGGTAGATGAAGAGTGTCCCAAAGAACACCAATAAGGTGGAACTATATTAAATTTCAAGCTAAACAAAGCTTTTTTCTTCATTCAAGACTAAATGTATGAGAGCCACAATCCTATTGCTACAAAACGTGGCATATAACAGGGGAAACAAAGAATACATGTGTCTATGATATTAACAGGATATAATCCTATAAGATGCAAACATAATAGTTTTCAAAAAGCAAATCCTGAATGGATCAGGTGGTATAACCAAAACAATGTTTCCAAATGCCTACAGTCCCAAACAGGGGAGAAGCAGGATCTCAACCATACATATAAAGAAAAGGGAGAAACTGACACAAGTGTCAAAATATAACACTTTTTTCGCAGGGCTGGACTAGGAGGCCATATTCCCAGTGTTATAATCAGATAAAAGGGCGGAATGGCTGCATTACCACAGTACTATACCTTTACAAGGAAACAGAGTCAGCCATAGGACCGACCCAAACACTGTGGTGAATCCACAAAAACACACACCAGAAGGGTGTTACAGGGCCCAGACTAAAAAGCCATATTCCCAGTACTATAGCCCACAGAAAGGCAGCATGGCTGCAATACCACAGTAATTTGCCCCTACAAGGGAACAAAGTCAGCCATAAGAACCAACCTTAGCACTGAGTGGCAAGCCCACAAAGACACAGACCAGGAAGATAATAACCTGAGGATAAAGGTACCCCGACACGTGTTTCGCAGAAAAGCTTCTTCCAAGGGGAAACACGTGTCGGGGTACCTTTATCCTCAGGTTATTATCTTCCTGGTCTGTGTCTTTGTGGGCTTGCCACTCAGTGCTAAGGTTGGTTCTTATGGCTGACTTTGTTCCCTTGTAGGGGCAAATTACTGTGGTATTGCAGCCATGCTGCCTTTCTGTGGGCTATAGTACTGGGAATATGGCTTTTTAGTCTGGGCCCTGTAACACCCTTCTGGTGTGTGTTTTTGTGGATTCACCACAGTGTTTGGGTCGGTCCTATGGCTGACTCTGTTTCCTTGTAAAGGTATAGTACTGTGGTAATGCAGCCATTCCGCCCTTCTATCTGATTATAACACTGGGAATATGGCCTCCTAGTCCAGCCCTGTGAAAAAAGTGTTATATTTTGACACTTGTGTCAGTTTCTGCCTTTTCTTTATATGTATGGTTATGATCCTGCTTCTCCCCTGTTTGGGACTGTAGGCATTTGGAAACATTGTTGTGGTTATACCACCTGATCCATTCAGGATTTGCTTTTTATAAACTATTATGTTTGCATCTTATAGGATTATATCCTGTTAATATCATAGACACATGTATTCTTTGTTTCCCCTGTTATATGCCACGTTTTGTAGCAATAGGATTGTGGCTCTCATACATTTAGTCTTGAATGAAGAAAAAAGCTTTGTTTAGCTTGAAATTTAATATAGTTCCACCTTATTGGTGTTCTTTGGGACACTCTTCATCTACCTAAAGACTATTGGCTCTTCAAAGAAACTTGGACAGCACCCCTTTTTTGGTGCACTTTTTTTCCGATACATGACCATTATGCACTTATGCTATTTATTGCTTGTATATTTTGGTTCACCTGAGGTTAATTGTATGTGTCCTCATCATTGTCTGTTTTATGTGTTTGTCTTTTAACAAATTTTTCAATAAAGATTATATACTTTTATATTGGCTGGTTCACTCACATCTTTATAGGTTCTTACTGCTTAAATGAGTGTAGCTATCTTTACTTTTTGGTCATTCAATTGGTTCTTTTGAGTTTACATTAGTTCACATAATCCTAGTGACTGTGCACACAACATTGCGAAACAAATGCAAAAGACATTATCTGGCCTATCAATCCAATGGAAACTCATAGGCAACACAGTCCATTAGACTAGGCAAATACATGCAGCCATACAAAGTTCATGGGCCTTGCCTCAGAGTCGAACCCACAACCTCTTGGAGAACAAGCAAAGAGCCTACCACTAAACCAACACAGAGAAGTTGGGAACTGACTCTACATTAATTCACATAATCCTAGTGACTGCGCACACAACATGGCCAAACAAAAGCAAAAGACAGTACCTGGCCTATCAATCCAATGGAAACTCATAGGCAACACAGTCCATTGGACTAGACAATTACATGGAGACATACAAAGTCCATGGGCCTTGCTTCAGAGTCAAACCCACAACCTCTCGCAGCCAAGCAAAGAGCCTACCACTACACCAATACAGAGAAGTGGGAAACTGATTCTACATTAATTCACATAATCCTACCGACTGCGCACACAACATGGCTAAACAAAAGCAAAAGACAGTACCTGGCTTATCAATCCAATGGAAACTCATAGGCAACACAGTCCATTGGACTAGGCAATAACATGCAGCCATACAAAGTCCATGGGCCTTGCCTCAAAGTCGAACTCACAACCTCTCGCAGCTCAAGCAAAGAGCTTACCACTACACCAACACAGAGAAATGTGAACTTGCCTCTACATTAATTCACATAATCCTAGTGACTGCGCACACAACATGGCCAAACGAAAGCAAAAGTCCATACCTGGCCTATCAATCCAATGGAAACTCATAGGCAACACAGTCCATTGGACTAGGCAATTACATGCAGCCATAAAAAGTCCATGGGCCTTGCCTCAGAGTCAAACCCACAACTTCTCGCAGCCCAAGCAAAGATCCTACCAATACACCAACACAGAGAAGTGGAAAACAGATTCTACATTAATTCACATAATCCTAGTGACTGCGCACACAACATGGCCAAACGAAAGCAAAAGACAGTACCTGGCCTATCAATCCAATGGAAACTCAGAGGCAACCCCATCCATTGGACTAGGCAATTACATGCAGCCATACAGAGTCCATGGGCCTTGCCTCAGAGTCTATCCCACAACCTTTGGCAGAACAAACAAAGAGCCTACAACCACACCAACACAAAGAAGTAGGAAGCTGCATCTACATTAATTCACATAATCCTAGTGACTGCGCACACAACATGGCCAAACAGAAGCAAAAGACATTACCTGGCCTATCAAGCCAATGGAAACTCATAGGCAACACAGTCCATTGAACTAGGCAATTACATGCAGCCATACAAAGTCCATGGGCCTTGCCTCAGAGTCAAACCCACAACCTCTCGCAGCCAAGCAAAGCGCCTTCCACTACACCAACACAGAGAAGTGGGAAACTGATTCTACATTAATTCACATAATCCTACCGACTTCGCACACAACATAACCAAACAAAAGACATTACCTGGCCTATCAGTCCAATGAAAACTCATAGGCAACACAGTACATTGGACTAGGCAATTACATGCAGCCATACAAAGTCTATGGGCTTTGCCTCAGAGTCAAACCCACATTTTCTCGCAGCCCAAGCAAAGTGCCTACCACTACACCAACACAGAGAAGTTGAAAACTGAGTTTACATTAGTTCACATAATCCTAGTGACTGCGCACACAACATGGCCAAACAAAAGCAAAAGGTAGTACCTGGCCTATCAATCCAATAGGAACTCATAGGTAACACAGTCAACTAAAATAGGCAATTACATGCAGCAATACAAACTCCATGGGCCTTGCCTCAAAGTCGACCCAACAACCTTTCGCAGCTTAAGCAAAGAGACTACCACTACACCAACACAGAGAAGTAGGTAAATGACTCTACATTAATTCACATAATCCTAGTGACTGCGCACACAACATGGCCAAACAAATGCAAAAGATATTATCTGGCCTATCAATCCAATGAAATCATAGGCAACATAGTCCATTAGACTAAGCAAAGTCATACAAAGTTAATGGGCCTTGCCTCAGAGTCGAACCCACCACCTCTTGGAGAACAAGCAAATAGCCTACCACTAAACCAACACAGAGAAGCTGGAAACAGACTCTACATTAATTCACAGAATCCTAGTGACTGCGCACACAACATGGCCAAACAAAAGCAAAAGACAGTACCTGGCCTATCAATCCAATGGAAACTCAAAGCTAACACAGTACATTGGACTAGGCAATTACATGCAGCCATACAAAGTCCATGGGCCTTGCATTAGAGTCGAACCCACAACCTCTCGCAGCCCAAGCAAAGAGCCTACCACTACACCAACACAGAGAAGTGGGAAACTGATTCTACATTAATTCAAATAATCCTACTGACTGCGCACACAACATGGCCAAACAAACGACAATACCTGGCCTATCAATTCAAAGGAAACTCATAGGCAACACAGTCCATTGGACTTGGCAATTACATGCAGCCATACAAAGTCCATGGGCTTTGCCTCAGAGTCAAACCCACAATTTCTCGCAGCCCAAGTTAATAGCCTACGATTACACCAACACAGAGAAGTTGGAAACTGAGTTTACATTAGTTCACATAATCCTAGTGACTGCGCACACAACATGGCCAAACAAAAGACAATACCTGGCCTATCAATTCAATGGAAACTCATAGGCAACACAGTCAATTGAACTAGGCAATTACATGCTGCCATACAAACTCCATGTGCTTTGCCTCAGAGTCGAACCCACAACCTCTCACAGCTTAAGCAAAAGACTACAACTACACCAACACAGAGAAGTAGGTGAATGACTCTACATTAATTCACATAATCCTAGTGACTGCGAACACAACATGGCCAAACAAAAGCAAAAGACAGTACCTGGCCTATCAATCCAATTGAAACTCATAGGCAACATAGTCCATTGGACTAGGCAATAACATGCAGCCATACAAAGTCCATGGGCCTTGCCTCAAAGTCTAACTCACAACCTCTCGCAGCTCAAGCAAAGAGCCTACCACTACACCAACACAGAGAAATGTGAACCTGACTCTACATTAATTCACATAATCCTAGTGACTGCGAACACAACATGGCCAAACATAAGCAAAAGGCAGTACCTGGCCTATCAATCCAATGGGAACTCATAGGCAACACAGTCAATTGAACTACGCAATTACATGCAGCCATACAAACTCCATGGGCCTTGCCTCAGAGTCGAACCCACAACCTCTCGCAGCTTAAGCAAAGAGCCTACCCCTAAACCAACACAGAGAAGTGGGAAACTGATTCTACATTAATTCACACAATCCTACCGACTGCGCACACAACACGGCCAAACAAAAGACAATACCTGGCCTATCAATTCAATGGAAACTCATAGGCAACACAGTCCATTGGACTAGGCAATTACATGCAGCCATACAAAGTCCATGAGCTTTGCCTAAAAGTCAAACCCACAACTTCTCGCAGCCCAAGCAAAGAGCCTACCACTACACCAACACAGAGAAGTTGGTAACTGAGTTTACATTAATTCACATAATCCTAGTGACTGCGCACACAACATGGCCAAACAAAAGCAAAAGACAGTACCTGGCCTATCAATCCAATGGAAAATCATAGGCAACACAGTCCATTGGACTAGACAATTACATGGAGACATACAAAGTCCATGGGCCTTTCCTCAGAGTCAAACCCACAACCTCTCGCAGCCAAGCAAAGAGCCTACCACTACACCAACACAGAGAAGTGGGAAACTGATTCTACATTAATTCACATAATCCTACCGACTGCGCACACAACATGGCCAAACAAAAGACAATACCTGGCCTATCAATCCAATGGAAACTCATAGGCAACACAGTCCATTAGACTAGGCAAATACATGCAGCCATATAAAGTTCATGGGCCTTGCCTCAGAGTCAAACCCACATCCTCTTGGAGAACAAGCAAAGAGCCTACCACTAATCCAACACAGAGAAGTTGGAAACTGACTCTACATTAATTCACATAATCCTAGTGACTGCGCACACAACATGGCCAAACAAAAGCAAAAGACATTACCTGGCCTATCAATCCAATGTAAACTCATAGGTAACACAGTACATTACTAGGATTATGTGAATTAATGTAGAGTCAGGTTCACATTTCTCTGTGTTGGTGTAGTGGTAGGCTTTTTTCTTGGGCTGCGAGAGGTTGTGAGTTCGACTCTGAGGCAAGGCCCATGGACTTTGTATGGCTGCATGTAATTGCCTAGTCCAATGGACTATGTTCTCTATGAGTTTCCATTGGATTGATAGGCCAGGGACTGTCTTTTGCTTTTGTTTGGCCATGTTGTGTGCGCAGTCACTAGGATTATGTGAATTTATGTTGAGTCAGTTTCGCTCTTCTCTGTGTTGGTGTAGTGGTAGGCTCTTTGCTTGGGCTGAGAGAGGTTGTGGGTTTGACTCTGAGACAAGGCCCATGGACTTTGTATGGCTGCATGTAATTGCCTAGTCCAATTGATTGCGTTGCCTATGAGTTTCCATTGGATTGATAGGCCAGGTACCGTCTTTTGCTTTTGTTTGGCCATGCTGTGTGCGCAGTCACTAGGATTATGTGAATTAATGTAGAATCTGTTTTCCACTTCTCTGTGTTGGTGTATTGGTAGGCTCTTTGCTTGGGCTACGAGAGGTTGTGGGTTTGACTCTGGGGCAAGGCCCATGGGCTTTGTATGGCTGCATGCAATTGCCTAGTCCAATGTACTGTGTTACCTATGAGTTTACATTGGATTTATAGGCCAGGTAATGTCTTTTGCTTTTGTTTGGCCATGTTGTGTGCGCAGTCACTAGGATTATGTGAATTAATGTAGAGTCTGGTTCACATTTCTCTGTGTTGGTGTAGTGGTAGGCTCTTTGCTTGGGCTGCGAGAAGTTGTGGGTTTGACTTTTAGGCAAAGCCCATGGACTTTGTATGGCTGCATGTAATTGCCAAGTCCAATGGACTGTGTTGCCTATGAGTTTCCATTGAATTGATAGGCCAGGTATTGTCTTTTGTTTAGCCATGTTGTGTGCGCAGTCAGTAGGATTATGTGAATTAATGTAGTACCAGTTTCCCACTTTTCTGTGTTGGTGTAGTAGTAGGCTCTTTGCTTGGCTGCGTGAGGTTGTGGGTTTGACTCTGAGGCAAGGCCCATGGACTTTGTATGTCTCCATGTAATTGTCTAGTCCAATGGACTGTGTTGCCTATGAGTTTCCATTGGATTGATAGGCCAGGTACTGTCTTTTGCTTTTGTTTGGCCATGTTGTGTGCGCAGTCACTAGGATTATGTGAATTAATGTAGAGTCAGTTCCCAACTTCTCTGTGTTGGTTTAGGGGTAGGCTCTTTGCTTAAGCTGCGAGAGGTTGTGGGTTCGACTCTGAGGCAAGGCCCATGGAGTTTGTATGGCTGCATATAATTGCGTAGTTCAATTGACTGTGTTGCCTATGAGTTCCCATTGGATTGATAGGCCAGGTACTGCCTTTTGCTTTTGTTTGGCCATGTTGTGTGCGCAGTCACTAGGATTATGTGAATTAATGTAGAGTCTGGTTCACATTTCTCTGTGTTGGTGTAGTGGTAGGCTCTTTGCTTGAGCTGCGAGAGGTTGTGAGTTCGACTTTGAGGCAAGGCCCATGGACGTTGTATGGCTGCATGTTATTGCCTAGTCCAATGGACTATGTTGCCTATGAGTTTTAATTGGAATGATAGGCCAGGTACTGTCTTTTGCTTTTGTTTGGCCATGTTGTGTGCGCAGTCACTAGGATTATGTGAATTAATGTAGAGTCAGTTTCACACTTCTCTGTGTTGCTGTAGCGGTAGGCTTTTTTTCTTGGGCTGCGAGAGGTTGTGAGTTCGACTCTAATGCAAGGTTCATGGACTTTGTATAACTGCATGTAATTGCCTAGTCCACTGGACTGTGTTGCCTATGAGTTTCCATTGGATTGATAGGCCAGGTATTGACTTTTGCTTTCGTTTGGCCATGTTGTGTGCGCAGTCACTAGGATTATGTGAATTAATGTAGAGTCAGTTTCACATTTCTCTGTGTTGGTGTAGTGGTAGGATCTTTGCTTGGGCTGCGAGAAGTTGTGGGTTTGACTCTGAGGCAAGGCCCATGGACTTTTTATGGCTGCATGTAATTGCCTAGTCCAATGGACTGTGTTGCCTATGAGTTTCCATTGGATTGATAGGCCAGGTATGGACTTTTGCTTTCGTTTGGCCATGTTGTGTGCGCAGTCACTAGGATTATGTGAATTAATGTAGAGGCAGGTTCACATTTCTCTGTGTTGGTGTAGTGGTAGGCTCTTTGCTTGAGCTGCGAGAGGTTGTGAGTTCGACTTTGGGGCAAGGCCCATGGACTTTGTATGGCTGCATGTTATTGCCTAGTCCAATGGACTGTGTTGCCTATGAGTTTCCATTGGATTGATAAGCCAGGTACTGTCTTTTGCTTTTGTTTAGCCATGTTGTGTGCGCAGTCGGTAGGATTATGTGAATTAATGTAGAATCAGTTTCCCACTTCTCTGTATTGGTGTAGTGGTAGGCTCTTTGCTTGGCTGCGAGAGGTTGTGGGTTTGACTCTGAAGCAAGGCCCATGGACTTTGTATGTCTCCATGTAATTGTCTAGTCCAATGTACTGTGTTGCCTATGAGTTTCCATTGGATTGATAGGCCAGGTACTGTCTTTTGCTTTTGTTTGGCCATGTTGTGTGCGCAGTCACTAGGATTATGTGAATTAAAGTAGAGTCAGTTTCCAACTTCTCTGTGTTGGTTTAGTGGTAGGCTCTTTGCTTGTTCTCCAAGAGGTTGTGGGTTCAACTCTGAGGCAAGGCCCATGAACTTTGTATGGCTGCATGTATTTGCCTAGTCTAATGGACTGTGTTGCCTATGAGTTTCCATTGGATTGATAGGCCAGGTATTGTCTTTTGTTTGGCCATGTTGTGTGCGCAGTCGGTAGGATTATGTGAATTAATGTAGAATCAGTTTCACACTTATCTGTGTTGGTGTAGTGGTAGGCTCTTTGCTTGGCTGCGAGAGGTTGTGGGTTTGACTTTGAGGCAAGGCCCATGGACTTTGTATGTCTCCATGTAATTGTCTAGTTCAATGGACTGTGTTGCCTATGAGTTTCCATTGGCTTGATAGGCCAGGTAATGTCTTTTGCTTTTGTTTGGCCATGTTGTGTGCACATTCACTAGGATTATGTGAATTAATGTAGACGCAACTTCCTACTTCTTTGTGTTGGTGTAGTTGTAGGCTCTTTGCTTGTTCTGCCAGAGGTTGTGGGTTTGACTCTGAGGCAAGGCCCATGGACTTTGTATGGCTGCATGTAATTGTCAAGTCCAATGGACTGTGTTGCCTACGAGTTTCCATTGGATTGATAGGCCAGGTATTGTCTTTTGCTTTTGTTTGGCCATGTTGTGTGCGCAGTCACTAGGATTATGTGAATTAATGTAGAATCCGTTTCCCACTTCTCTGTGTTGGTGTAGTGGAAGCTGCTTTGCTTGGCTGCGAGAGGTTGTGGGTTTGACTCTGCGGCATGGCCCATGGACTTTGTATGGCTGCATGTAATCGCCTAGTTCAATGGACTGTGTTGCCTATGAGTTTCCATTGGCCTGATAGGCCAGGTAATGTCTTTTGCTTTTGTTTGGCCATGTTGTGTGCGCATTCACTAGGATTATGTGAATTAATGTAGACGCAGCTTCCTACTTCTTTGTGTTGGTGTAGTTGTAGGCTCTTTGCTTGTTCTGCCAGAGGTTGTGGGTTTGACTCTGAGGCAAGGCCCATGGACTTTGTGAGGCTGCATGTAATTGCCTATTCCAATGGGCTATGTTGTCTATGAGTTTCCATTGGATTGATAGGCAAGGGACTGTCTTTAGCTTTTGTTTGGCCATGTTGTGTGCGCAGTCACTAGGATTATGTGAATTTATGTTGAGTCAGTTTCGCACTTCTCTGTGATGGTGTAGTGGTAGGCTCTTTGCTTGGGCTGTAAGAGGTTGTGGGTTTGACTCTGAGGCAAGGCCCATGGGCTTTGTATGGCTGCATGTAATTGCCTAGTCCAATGGATTGATAGGCCAGGTACTGTCTTTTGTTTTCGTTTGGCCATGTTTTGTGCGCAGTCACTAGGATTATGTGAGTTAATGTAGAGACAGTTTCACACTTCTCTGTGTTGCTGAAGTGGTAGGCTTTTTTGTTGGGCTGCGAGAGGTTGTGAGTTCGACTCTGAGGCAAGGCCCATGGACTTTGTATGGCTGCATGTAATTGCATAGTCCAATGGACTGCGTTACCTATGAGTTTCCATTGGATTGATAGGCCAGGTGCTTTCTTTTGCTTTTGTTTGGCCATGTTGTGTGCGCAGTCACTAGGAATATGTGAATTAATGTAGAGTCAGTTTCACATTTCTCTTTGTTGGTGTAGTGGTAGGCTCTTTGCTTGGGCTTTGAGAGGTTGTGGGTTTGACTCTGAGGCAAGGCCCATGGACTTTTTATGGCTGCATGTAATTGCCTAGTCCAATGGACTTTGTTGCCTATGAGTTTCCATTGGATTGATAGGCCAGGTATTGACTTTTGCTTTCGTTTGGCCATGTTGTGTGCGCAGTCACTAGGATTATGTGAATTAATGTAGAGTCAGTTTCACATTTCTCTGTGTTGGTGTAGTGGTAGGCTCTTTGCTTGGGCTGCGAGAGGTTGTGGGTTTGACTCTGAGGCAAGGCCCATGGACTTTTTATGGCTGCATGTAATTGCCTAGTCCAATGGACTGTGTTGCCTATGAGTTTCCATTGGATTGATAGGCCAGGTACTGTCTTTTGTTTTCGTTTGGCCATGTTGTGTGCGCACTCACTAGGATTATGTGAATTAATGTAGAGGCAGGTTCACATTTCTCTGTGTTGGTGTAGTGGTAGGCTCTTTGCTTGAGCTGCGAGAGGTTGTGGGTTTGACTCTGAGGCAAGGCCCATGGACTTTTTATGGCTGCATGTTATTGCCTAGTCCAATGGACTGTGTTGCCTATGAGTTTCCATTGGATTGATAAGCCAGGTACTGTCTTTTGCTTTTGTTTAGCCATGTTGTGTGCGCAGTCGGTAGGATTATGTGAATTAATGTAGAATCAGTTTCCAACTTCTCTGTGTTGGTTTAGTGGTAGGCTCTTTGCTTGTTCTCTAAGAGGTTGTGGGTTCGACTCTGAGGCAAGGCCCATGAACTTTGTATGGCTGCATGTATTTGCCTAGTCTAATGGACTGTGTTGCCTATGAGTTTCCATTGGATTGATAGGCCAGATAATGTCTTTTGCATTTGTTTCACCATGTTGTGTGCACAGTCACTAGGATTATGTGAACTAATGTAAACTCAGTTTCCAACTTGTCTGTGTTGTTGTAGTGGTAGGCTCTTTGCTTGGGATGCGAGAAATTGTGGGTTTGACTCTGAGGCAAAGCCCATGGACTTTGTGTGGCTGCATGTAATTGTTTAGTCCAATGGACTGTGTTGCCTATGAGTTTCCATTGGCTTGATAGGCCAGGTAATGTCTTTTGCTTTTGTTTGGCCATGTTGTGTGCGCAGTCGCTAGGAATATGTAAATTAATGTAGACGCAGCTTCCTACTTTTTTGTGTTGGTGTAGTTGTAAGCTCTTTGCTTGTTCTGCCAGAGGTTGTGGGTTTGACTCTGAGGCAAGGCCCATGGACTTTGTATGGCTGCATGTAATTGCCTAGTCCAATGGACTATGTTGTATATGAGTTTCCATTGGATTGATAGGCCAGGGACTGTCTTTTGCTTTTGTTTGGCCATGTTGTGTGCACAGTCACTAGGATTATGTGAACTAATGTAAACTCTGTACCAACTTCTCTGTGTTGGTGTAGTGGTAGGCTCTTTGCTTGGGCTACAAGAGGTTGTGGGTTCGACTCTGAGGCAAGGCCCATGGACTTTGTATGGCTGCATGTAATTGCCTAGTCCAATTGATTGCTTTGCCTATGAGTTTCTATTGGATTTATAGGCCAGGTAATGTCTTTTGCTTTTGTTTGGCCATGTTGTGTGCGCAGTCACTAGGATTATGTGAATTAATGTAGAATCAGTTTTCCACTTCTCTGTGTTGGTGTATTTGTAGTCTCTTTGCTTGGGCTACAAGAGGTTGTGGGTTCGACTCTGGGGCAAGGCCCATGGGCTTTGTATGGCTGCATGTATTTGCCTAGTCTAATGGACTGTGTTGCCTATGAGTTTCCATTGGATTGATAGGCCAGGTATTTTCTTTTGTTTGGCCATGTTGTGTGCGCAGTCGGTAGGATTATGTGAATTAATGTAGAATCAGTTTCCCACTTCTCTGTGTTGGTGTAGTGGTAGGCTCTTTGCTTGGCTGCGAGAGGTTGTGGGTTTGACTCTGAGGCAAGGCCCATGGACTTTGTATGTCTCCATGTAATTGTCTAGTCCAATGGACTGTGTTGCCTATGAGTTTCTATTGGATTTATAGGCCAGGTACTGTCTTTTGCTTTTGTTTGGCCATGTTGTGTGCGCAGTCACTAGGATTATGTGAATTAATGTAGAGTCAGGTTCACATTTCTCTGTGTAGGTGTAGTTGTAGGCTCTTTGCTAGAGCTGCGAGAGGTTGTGAGTTCAACTTTGAGGCAAGGCCCATGGACTTTGTATGGCTGCATGTTATTGCCTAGTCCAATGGACTATGTTACCTATGAGTTTCAATTGGAATGATAGGCCACGTACTGTCTTTTGCTTTTGTTTGGCCATGTTGTGTGCGCAGTCACTAGGATTATGTGAATTAATGTAGAGTCAGTTTCACACTTCTCTGTGTTGATGTAGTGGTAGGCTTTTTTCTTGGGCTGCGAGAGGTTGTGAGTTCGACTCTGAGGCAAGGCCCATGGACTTTGTATGGCTGCATGTAATTGCCTAGTCCAATGGACTATGTTGTCTATGAGTTTCCATTGGATTGATAGGCCAGGGACTGTCTATTGCTTTTGTTTGGCCATGTTGTGTGCGCAGTCACTAGGATTATGTGAATTTATGTTGAGTCAATTTCGCACTTCTCTGTGTTGGTGTAGTGGTAGGCTCTTTGCTTGGACTTTGAGAGGTAGTGGTTTTGACTCTGAGGCAAGGCCCATGGACTTTGTATGGCTGCATGTTATTGCCTAGTCCAAAGGATTGCGTTGCCTATGAGTTTCCATTGGATTAATAGGCCAGGTACTGTCTTTTGCTTTTGTTTGGCCATGTTGTGTGCGCAGTCACTAGGATTATGTGAATTAATGTAGAGTCATTCACCTAATTCTCTGTGTTGGTGTAGTGGTAGTCTCTTTGCTTAAGCTGCGAGAGGTTGTGGGTTCGACTCTGAGGCAAGGCCCATGGAGTTTGTATGGCTGCATGTAATCGCCTAGTTCAATTGACTGTGTTGCCTATGAGTTCCCATCGGATTGATAGGCCAGGTACTGTCTTTTGCTTTTGTTTGGCCATGTTGTGTGCGCAGTCACTAGGATTATGTGAACTAATGTAAACTCAGATTCCAACTTCTCTGTGTTGGTGTAGTGGCAGGCTCTTTGCTTGGGCTGCGAGAAATTGTGGGTTCGACTCTGAGGCAAGGCCCATGGAGTTTGTATGGCTGCATGTAATCGCCTAGTTCAATTGACTGTGTTGCCTATGAGTTTCCATTGGCTTGATAGGCTAGGTAATGTCTTCTGCTTTTGTTTGGCCATGTTGTGTGCGCAGTCACTAGGATTATGTGAATTAATGTAGACGCAGCTTCCTACTTCTTTGTGTTTTTGTAGTTGTAGGCTCTTTGCTTGTTCTGCCAGAGGTTGTGGGTTTGACTCTGAGGCAAGGCCCATGGACTTTGTATGGCTGCATGTAATTGCCTAGTCCAATGGACTATGTTGCCTATGAGTTTCCATTGGATTGATAGGCCAGGTACTGCCTTTTGCTTTTGTTTGACCATGTTGTGTGCGCAGTCACTAGGGTTATGGGAATTAATGTAGAGTCAGTTTCCCACTTCTCTGTGTTGGTGTAGTGGTAGGCTCTTTGCTTGGGCTGCGAGAGGTTGTGGGTTCGACTCTAATGCAAGGCTCATGGACTTTGAATGGCTGCATGTAATTGCTTAGTCCAATGGACTGTGTTGCCTATGAGTTTCTATTGGATTGATAGGCCAGTTACTGTCTTTTGTTTTCGTTTGGCCATGTTGTGTGCGCAGTCACTAGGATTATGTGAAATAATGTAGAGTCAGGTTTACATTTCTCTGTGTTGGTGTAGTGGTAGGCTCTTTGCTTGAGCTGCGAGAGGTTGTGAGTTCGACTTTGAGGCAAGGCCCATGGACTTTGTATGGCTGCATGTAATTGCCTAGTCCAATTGATTGCTTTGCCTATGAGTTTCTATTGGATTGATAGGCCAGGTACTGTCTTTTTCTTTTGTTTGGCAATGTTGTGTGCGCAGTCACTAGGATTATGTGAATTAATGTAGAGTCATTCACCTACTTCTCTGTGTTGGTGTAGTGGTAGTCTCTTTGCTTAAGCTGCAAGAGATTGTGGGTTCGACTCTGAGGCAAGGCCCCTGGAGTTTGTATGGCTGCATGTAATTGCCTATTTCAATTAACTGTTTTGCCTATGAGTTCCCATTGGATTGATAGGCCAGGTACTGTCTTTTGCTTTTGTTTGGCCATGTTGTGTGCGCAGTCACTAGGATTATGTGAATTAATGTAGAAATGGTTTTCCACTTCTCTGTGTTGGTGTATTGGTAGGCTCTTTGCCTTGGCTATGAGAGGTTGTGGGTTTGACTCTGGGGCAAGGCCCATGGGCTTTGTATGGCTGCATGTAATTGCCTAGTCCAATGTACTGTGTTACCTATGAGTTTCCGTTGGATTGATAGGCCACGTACTGTCTTTTGCTTTTGTTTGGCCATGTTGTGTGCGCAGTCACTAGGATTATGTTAATTAATGTAGAGTCGGTTTCCAACTTCTCTGAGTTGGTTTAGTGGTAGGCTCTTTGCTTGTTCTCCAAGAGGTTGTGGGTTCGACTCTGAGGCAATGCCCATGAACTTTACATGGCTGCATGTAAGTGCCTAGTCTAATGGACTGTGTTGCCTATGAGTTTCCATTGGATTGATAGGCCAGATAATGTCTTTTGCATTTGTTTGGCCATGTTGTGTGCGTAGTCACTAGGATTATGTGAATTAATGTAGAGTCATTCACCTACTTCTCTGTGTTGGTGTAGTGGTAGGCTCTTTGCCCTGGCTACGAGAGTTTGTGGGTTCGACTCTGGGGCAAGACCCATGGGCTTTGTATGGCTGCATGTAATTGCCTAGTCCAATGTACTGTGTTACCTATGAGTTTCTATTGGATTGATAGGCTAGGTACTGTCTTTTGCTTTTGTTTGGCCATGTTGTGTGCGCAGTCACTAGGATTATGTTAATTAATGTAGAGTCGGTTTCCAACTTCACTGAGTTGGTTTAGTGGTAGGCTCTTTGCTTGTTCTCCAAGAGGTTGTGGGTTCGACTCTGAGGCAAGGCCCATGAACTTTGTTTGGCTGCATGTAATTGCCTAGTCTAATGGACTGTGTTGCCTATGAGTTTCCATTTGATTGAATGGCCAGGTACTGTCTTTTGTTTTCGTTTGGCCATGTTGTGTGCGCAGTCACTAGGATTATGTGAATTAATGCTATTGGATTTTTCAAGTCAGTATTCACACAGCAGTTTCTGCTATTTCATGTATTCCCCTTACATAGTCACTGGTGTGCATACCTTATCTCCCCATAGTGATGTTTTTTTAGGTTTTTGCACCCAGTTCGGACTTAGAATGGTGTTCCAAACGTTATTCCTATTTGTTAGTATTTTTTCGTTTGTGAACCCTCCCCAACCACACCTATTGCCAATCCATATCATACGCATAAATAGCCTGGGTCTCAGCTTCCCATACACGGTAGGTTTTTTAACTGCATGAGAGGACACACACAAGCTAGGGACCCCAACGTAGAGAAATACTTTGGCGTAGTGTTGGGGCTCTATTGCATTGATCAATTCAGTAGCTAAATTTCTCTTGATTCATATGTTCATGGCAGTAATGCAGATTCCATTTTTCACATATTCACTCTTGCATATAGCTATTGAATTTTTCAAGTCAGTATTCACACAGCAGTTTCTGCTATTTCATGTATTCCCCTTACATAGTCACTGGTGTGCATACCTTATCTCCCCATAGTGCCTGGGATCTGACCCAGACACTAGCAGTTTTGCACTCCTACCCAAAACTGGGCTGTTCCCTGAACTCACTACCTCCACGGTTCAACTCTTAACTGAACTTCAACTAACTAACTGGTTTTCCCACCTCCAGGCCTGTGAACTCCTTGGTGGGTGGGGCCAACCGCCTGGCACCGCCCCACCTGGTGTGGACATCAGCCCCTGGAGGGAGGCAACAACGGTTTTGTGTCTGACTAGTGTAACTATCCGGGAAAGGGGGTGTGTGTGTGTGTTATGTCTGTGACTAACTGGCTAGTCCAGGGCGTCACACTTGCACCCCCTTCTTGTGATGTGAAGGTGTGTAGTCAGTGCCTACGTGTAATTCCTGACACCACTCCTCTGGCTGACTTGGTGAGCTGTCACTGACTGGGTGGGGTGCAGTAATGGTGGATGCTGCTGCTGCTTGGATAGCATGTGTATCTACTGTGAACAGCTTATCAATGGTGGCAAATCGGGGCAGCTTAACCTCTTGCTCTCCGCAGTTCAACACTCTCACGCGCACTCTTCCCTTCCGTATTAATGAATAAAACTGTGATATAAATAGTATATAGATACCCCACAAATGCAGATAAAGGTAGGTTATGGGAAAAGGGAGAAGAGGGAAACAGGAAAATAGTGTAATAAAGTATACCTTCCAGGGGGGAGAGGAAATGGCAGCACAGCCAGTGGAGGTGAAGCAAGGGGAAGCCTGCAACTAAATTGTTGAGAGCATTATCACATGGTGACTGAGCCTGATTGTAACGGGAGCATAGAGGTGCCGATCCTGTCTTACCTGCGTTGGTGTAGAAGTGGGTTTCCAGTGGTGGAGTCAGCTGTGTGCAGTGGTGGCTGTGGGTTCTTTTATGTGCGACCGTAGTAATAGCTGCGCCCACTTCCTGTATGGGAGTGGAATGCAGTGAGGCTAATGGAACGCACGTCCACGTGCCGCGCCCCTGAAGGTAATACCGATCATTGAATACAAAAAAATTTCTCATACTACTGTATGGGGGTCCCTATATTTAATATGATATCCAAGCCACAGCATCCACCGTTACTTCACCACACCCATTCAGTGACAGCTCACCAAGTCAACCAGAGGAGTGGTGTAAGGAATTACACGTAGGCACTGACTCCACACCTTCACATCACAAGAAGCGGGTCCACAGGGTAGTGCAAGAATACGAGCAAGTCTTCAGCAAACATCCGCTAGACTTTGGGAGAATAAAAGGGGTCCATATTCATGGTTTAAGAACTTGGCTTCTAACGTGCCCAGAGTATGCTCCACTCTATGCTCCCTTTACAATCAGGCTCAGTCACCATGTGATAACGCTCTCAACTCTTTAGTTGCAGGCTTCCTTTTGCTTCACCTCCACTGGCTGTGCTGCCATTTCCTCTCACCCCCAGAAGGTATACTTTATTACACTATTTTCCTCTTTCCCTGTTCCCCCTTTTCCCATAACCTACCTTTATTTACAATTGTGGGGTATCTATATGATATTTACATCATAGTTTTATTCATTAGTGCGGAAGGGAAGAGTGCCCGTGAGAGTGTTAAACTGCGGAGAGCAGGAGGTTAAGCTGCCCCGACTTGCCACCATTGATAAGCTGTTCACAGTAGATACACATGCTATCCAAGTAGCAGCATCCACTATTACTGCACCCCACCCAGTCAGTGACTGCTCACCAAGTCAGCCAGAGGAGTGGTGTAAGGAATTACACGTAGGCACTGACTCCACACCTTCACATCACAAGAAGCGGGTCCACAGGGTAGTGCAAGAATACGAGCGAGCAAGTCTTCAGCAAACATCCGCTAGATTTTGGGGGAATAAAAGGGGTCCAACACTACATCCCCACAGGTGCACACCCACCCATCAAAGAGAGCTATAAGCCAATACCACCTTCACATTACCAGTGTACCAAGGACATGTTGAGCAACATGAAGGCGGCTGGGGTTATCCGTGACAGTTGTAGCCTTTGGGCAGCTCCGTTGGTCCTGTTAAAGAAGAAGGACAGCACCACTCCCCCGTATTGAGGAATCGCTAGCTGCATTGAGAACTGCAAATTATTTTTCTACCCTTGATCTCACTAGTCACTATTGGCTAGTGTCCGTTGCTGAGGCAGACCGGGGGAAGACCGCCTTTGCCACCCCTATGCATCTGTTATAGTTTTGGAGAAAAATGTGTTCATTTCATGTATGCGCGAAATGCCTTAAAAATGGCTTTAAAATGGATTTGGAGCATGGAGACGATTATCTCGGGATTGCAAGATAACCAAACAAAACTTTTAGTGGATTTCTACTTATTTTATTAAATATCATCTCCACCAAACAGGACAAGCTTGCATCTGTTATAGTTTTGGAGAAAAATGTGTTCATTTCATGTATGCGCGAAATGCCTTAAAAATGGCTTTAAAATGGATTTGGAGCATGGAGACGATTATCTCGGGATTGCAAGATAACCAAACAAAACTTTTAGTGGATTTCTACTTATTTTATTAAATATCATCTCCACCAAACAGGACAAGCTTGCATCTGTTATAGTTTTGGAGAAAAATGTGTTCATTTCATGTATGCGCGAAATGCCTTAAAAATGGCTTTAAAATGGATTTGGAGCATGGAGACGATTATCTCGGGATTGCAAGATAACCAAACAAAACTTTTAGTGGATTTCTACTTATTTTATTAAATATCATCTCCACCAAACAGGACAAGCTTGCATCTGTTATAGTTTTGGAGAAAAATGTGTTCATTTCATGTATGCGCGAAATGCCTTAAAAATGGCTTTAAAATGGATTTGGAGCATGGAGACGATTATCTCGGGATTGCAAGATAACCAAACAAAACTTTTAGTGGATTTCTACTTATTTTATTAAATATCATCTCCACCAAACAGGACAAGCTTGCATCTGTTATAGTTTTGGAGAAAAATGTGTTCATTTCATGTATGCGCGAAATGCCTTAAAAATGGCTTTAAAATGGATTTGGAGCATGGAGACGATTATCTCGGGATTGCAAGATAACCAAACAAAACTTTTAGTGGATTTCTACTTATTTTATTAAATATCATCTCCACCAAACAGGACAAGCTTGCATCTGTTATAGTTTTGGAGAAAAATGTGTTCATTTCATGTATGCGCGAAATGCCTTAAAAATGGCTTTAAAATGGATTTGGAGCATGGAGACGATTATCTCGGGATTGCAAGATAACCAAACAAAACTTTTAGTCGATTTCTACTTATTTTATTAAATATCATCTCCACCAAACAGGACAAGCTTGCATCTGTTATAGTTTTGGAGAAAAATGTGTTCATTTCATGTATGCGCGAAATGCCTTAAAAATGGCTTTAAAATGGATTTGGAGCATGGAGACGATTATCTCGGGATTGCAAGATAACCAAACAAAACTTTTAGTGGATTTCTACTTATTTTATTAAATAGCATCTCCACCAAACAGGACAAGCTTGCATCTGTTATAGTTTTGGAGAAAAATGTGTTCATTTCATGTATGCGCGAAATGCCTTAAAAATGGCTTTAAAATGGATTTGGAGCATGGAGACGATTATCTCGGGATTGCAAGATAACCAAACAAAACTTTTAGTGGATTTCTACTTATTTTATTAAATATCATCTCCACCAAACAGGACAAGCTTGCATCTGTTATAGTTTTGGAGAAAAATGTGTTCATTTCATGTATGCGCGAAATGCCTTAAAAATGGCTTTAAAATGGATTTGGAGCATGGAGACGATTATCTCGGGATTGCAAGATAACCAAACAAAACTTTTAGTGGATTTATACTTATTTTATTAAATATCATCTCCACCAAACAGGACAAGCTTGCATCTGTTATAGTTTTGGAGAAAAATGTGTTCATTTCATGTATGCGCGAAATGCCTTAAAAATGGCTTTAAAATGGATTTGGAGCATGGAGACGATTATCTCGGGATTGCAAGATAACCAAACAAAACTTTTAGTGGATTTCTACTTATTTTATTAAATATCATCTCCACCAAACAGGACAAGCTTGCATCTGTTATAGTTTTGGAGAAAAATGTGTTCATTTCATGTATGCGCGAAATGCCTTAAAAATGGCTTTAAAATGGATTTGGAGCATGGAGACGATTATCTCGGGATTGCAAGATAACCAAACAAAACTTTTAGTGGATTTCTACTTATTTTATTAAATATCATCTCCACCAAACAGGACAAGCTTGCATCTGTTATAGTTTTGGAGAAAAATGTGTTCATTTCATGTATGCGCGAAATGCCTTAAAAATGGCTTTAAAATGGATTTGGAGCATGGAGACGATTATCTCGGGATTGCAAGATAACCAAACAAAACTTTTAGTGGATTTCTACTTATTTTATTAAATATCATCTCCACCAAACAGGACAAGCTTGCATCTGTTATAGTTTTGGAGAAAAATGTGTTCATTTCATGTATGCGCGAAATGCCTTAAAAATGGCTTTAAAATGGATTTGGAGCATGGAGACGATTATCTCGGGATTGCAAGATAACCAAACAAAACTTTTAGTGGATTTCTACTTATTTTATTAAATATCATCTCCACCAAACAGGACAAGCTTGCATCTGTTATAGTTTTGGAGAAAAATGTGTTCATTTCATGTATGCGCGAAATGCCTTAAAAATGGCTTTAAAATGGATTTGGAGCATGGAGACGATTATCTCGGGATTGCAAGATAACCAAACAAAACTTTTAGTGGATTTCTACTTATTTTATTAAATATCATCTCCACCAAACAGGACAAGCTTGCATCTGTTATAGTTTTGGAGAAAAATGTGTTCATTTCATGTATGCGCGAAATGCCTTAAAAATGGCTTTAAAATGGATTTGGAGCATGGAGACGATTATCTCGGGATTGCAAGATAACCAAACAAAACTTTTAGTGGATTTCTACTTATTTTATTAAATATCATCTCCACCAAACAGGACAAGCTTGCATCTGTTATAGTTTTGGAGAAAAATGTGTTCATTTCATGTATGCGCGAAATGCCTTAAAAATGGCTTTAAAATGGATTTGGAGCATGGAGACGATTATCTCGGGATTGCAAGATAACCAAACAAAACTTTTAGTGGATTTCTACTTATTTTATTAAATATCATCTCCACCAAACAGGACAAGCTTGCATCTGTTATAGTTTTGGAGAAAAATGTGTTCATTTCATGTATGCGCGAAATGCCTTAAAAATGGCTTTAAAATGGATTTGGAGCATGGAGACGATTATCTCGGGATTGCAAGATAACCAAACAAAACTTTTAGTCGGATTTCTACTTATTTTATTAAATATCATCTCCACCAAACAGGACAAGCTTGCATCTGTTATAGTTTTGGAGAAAAATGTGTTCATTTCATGTATGCGCGAAATGCCTTAAAAATGGCTTTAAAATGGATTTGGAGCATGGAGACGATTATCTCGGGATTGCAAGATAACCAAACAAAACTTTTAGTGGATTTCTACTTATTTTATTAAATATCATCTCCACCAAACAGGACAAGCTTGCATCTGTTATAGTTTTGGAGAAAAATGTGTTCATTTCATGTATGCGCGAAATGCCTTAAAAATGGCTTTAAAATGGATTTGGAGCATGGAGACGATTATCTCGGGATTGCAAGATAACCAAACAAAACTTTTAGTGGATTTCTACTTATTTTATTAAATATCATCTCCACCAAACAGGACAAGCTTGCATCTGTTATAGTTTTGGAGAAAAATGTGTTCATTTCATGTATGCGCGAAATGCCTTAAAAATGGCTTTAAAAATGGATTTGGAGCATGGAGACGATTATCTCGGGATTGCAAGATAACCAAACAAAACTTTTAGTGGATTTCTACTTATTTTATTAAATATCATCTCCACCAAACAGGACAAGCTTGCATCTGTTATAGTTTTGGAGAAAAATGTGTTCATTTCATGTATGCGCGAAATGCCTTAAAAATGGCTTTAAAATGGATTTGGAGCATGGAGACGATTATCTCGGGATTGCAAGATAACCAAACAAAACTTTTAGTGGATTTCTACTTATTTTATTAAATATCATCTCCACCAAACAGGACAAGCTTGCATCTGTTATAGTTTTGGAGAAAAATGTGTTCATTTCATGTATGCGCGAAATGCCTTAAAAATGGCTTTAAAATGGATTTGGAGCATGGAGACGATTATCTCGGGATTGCAAGATAACCAAACAAAACTTTTAGTGGATTTCTACTTATTTTATTAAATATCATCTCCACCAAACAGGACAAGCTTGCATCTGTTATAGTTTTGGAGAAAAATGTGTTCATTTCATGTATGCGCGAAATGCCTTAAAAAATGGCTTTAAAATGGATTTGGAGCATGGAGACGATTATCTCGGGATTGCAAGATAACCAAACAAAACTTTTAGTGGATTTCTACTTATTTTATTAAATATCATCTCCACCAAACAGGACAAGCTTGCATCTGTTATAGTTTTGGAGAAAAATGTGTTCATTTCATGTATGCGCGAAATGCCTTAAAAATGGCTTTAAAATGGATTTGGAGCATGGAGACGATTATCTCGGGATTGCAAGATAACCAAACAAAACTTTTAGTGGATTTCTACTTATTTTATTAAATATCATCTCCACCAAACAGGACAAGCTTGCATCTGTTATAGTTTTGGAGAAAAATGTGTTCATTTCATGTATGCGCGAAATGCCTTAAAAATGGCTTTAAAATGGATTTGGAGCATGGAGACGATTATCTCGGGATTGCAAGATAACCAAACAAAACTTTTAGTGGATTTCTACTTATTTTATTAAATATCATCTCCACCAAACAGGACAAGCTTGCATCTGTTATAGTTTTGGAGAAAAATGTGTTCATTTCATGTATGCGCGAAATGCCTTAAAAATGGCTTTAAAATGGATTTGGAGCATGGAGACGATTATCTCGGGATTGCAAGATAACCAAACAAAACTTTTAGTGGATTTCTACTTATTTTATTAAATATCATCTCCACCAAACAGGACAAGCTTGCATCTGTTATAGTTTTGGAGAAAAATGTGTTCATTTCATGTATGCGCGAAATGCCTTAAAAATGGCTTTAAAATGGATTTGGAGCATGGAGACGATTATCTCGGGATTGCAAGATAACCAAACAAAACTTTTAGTGGATTTCTACTTATTTTATTAAATATCATCTCCACCAAACAGGACAAGCTTGCATCTGTTATAGTTTTGGAGAAAAATGTGTTCATTTCATGTATGCGCGAAATGCCTTAAAAATGGCTTTAAAATGGATTTGGAGCATGGAGACGATTATCTCGGGATTGCAAGATAACCAAACAAAACTTTTAGTGGATTTCTACTTATTTTATTAAATATCATCTCCACCAAACAGGACAAGCTTGCATCTGTTATAGTTTTGGAGAAAAATGTGTTCATTTCATGTATGCGCGAAATGCCTTAAAAATGGCTTTAAAATGGATTTGGAGCATGGAGACGATTATCTCGGGATTGCAAGATAACCAAACAAAACTTTTAGTGGATTTCTACTTATTTTATTAAATATCATCTCCACCAAACAGGACAAGCTTGCATCTGTTATAGTTTTGGAGAAAAATGTGTTCATTTCATGTATGCGCGAAATGCCTTAAAAATGGCTTTAAAATGGATTTGGAGCATGGAGACGATTATCTCGGGATTGCAAGATAACCAAACAAAACTTTTAGTGGATTTCTACTTATTTTATTAAATATCATCTCCACCAAACAGGACAAGCTTGCATCTGTTATAGTTTTGGAGAAAAATGTGTTCATTTCATGTATGCGCGAAATGCCTTAAAAATGGCTTTAAAATGGATTTGGAGCATGGAGACGATTATCTCGGGATTGCAAGATAACCAAACAAAACTTTTAGTGGATTTCTACTTATTTTATTAAATATCATCTCCACCAAACAGGACAAGCTTGCATCTGTTATAGTTTTGGAGAAAAATGTGTTCATTTCATGTATGCGCGAAATGCCTTAAAAATGGCTTTAAAATGGATTTGGAGCATGGAGACGATTATCTCGGGATTGCAAGATAACCAAACAAAACTTTTAGTGGATTTCTACTTATTTTATTAAATATCATCTCCACCAAACAGGACAAGCTTGCATCTGTTATAGTTTTGGAGAAAAATGTGTTCATTTCATGTATGCGCGAAATGCCTTAAAAATGGCTTTAAAATGGATTTGGAGCATGGAGACGATTATCTCGGGATTGCAAGATAACCAAACAAAACTTTTAGTGGATTTCTACTTATTTTATTAAATATCATCTCCACCAAACAGGACAAGCTTGCATCTGTTATAGTTTTGGAGAAAAATGTGTTCATTTCATGTATGCGCGAAATGCCTTAAAAATGGCTTTAAAATGGATTTGGAGCATGGAGACGATTATCTCGGGATTGCAAGATAACCAAACAAAACTTTTAGTGGATTTCTACTTATTTTATTAAATATCATCTCCACCAAACAGGACAAGCTTGCATCTGTTATAGTTTTGGAGAAAAATGTGTTCATTTCATGTATGCGCGAAATGCCTTAAAAATGGCTTTAAAATGGATTTGGAGCATGGAGACGATTATCTCGGGATTGCAAGATAACCAAACAAAACTTTTAGTGGATTTCTACTTATTTTATTAAATATCATCTCCACCAAACAGGACAAGCTTGCATCTGTTATAGTTTTGGAGAAAAATGTGTTCATTTCATGTATGCGCGAAATGCCTTAAAAATGGCTTTAAAATGGATTTGGAGCATGGAGACGATTATCTCGGGATTGCAAGATAACCAAACAAAACTTTTAGTGGATTTCTACTTATTTTATTAAATATCATCTCCACCAAACAGGACAAGCTTGCATCTGTTATAGTTTTGGAGAAAAATGTGTTCATTTCATGTATGCGCGAAATGCCTTAAAAATGGCTTTAAAATGGATTTGGAGCATGGAGACGATTATCTCGGGATTGCAAGATAACCAAACAAAACTTTTAGTGGATTTCTACTTATTTTATTAAATATCATCTCCACCAAACAGGACAAGCTTGCATCTGTTATAGTTTTGGAGAAAAATGTGTTCATTTCATGTATGCGCGAAATGCCTTAAAAATGGCTTTAAAATGGATTTGGAGCATGGAGACGATTATCTCGGGATTGCAAGATAACCAAACAAAACTTTTAGTGGATTTCTACTTATTTTATTAAATATCATCTCCACCAAACAGGACAAGCTTGCATCTGTTATAGTTTTGGAGAAAAATGTGTTCATTTCATGTATGCGCGAAATGCCTTAAAAATGGCTTTAAAATGGATTTGGAGCATGGAGACGATTATCTCGGGATTGCAAGATAACCAAACAAAACTTTTAGTGGATTTCTACTTATTTTATTAAATATCATCTCCACCAAACAGGACAAGCTTGCATCTGTTATAGTTTTGGAGAAAAATGTGTTCATTTCATGTATGCGCGAAATGCCTTAAAAATGGCTTTAAAATGGATTTGGAGCATGGAGACGATTATCTCGGGATTGCAAGATAACCAAACAAAACTTTTAGTGGATTTCTACTTATTTTATTAAATATCATCTCCACCAAACAGGACAAGCTTGCATCTGTTATAGTTTTGGAGAAAAATGTGTTCATTTCATGTATGCGCGAAATGCCTTAAAAATGGCTTTAAAATGGATTTGGAGCATGGAGACGATTATCTCGGGATTGCAAGATAACCAAACAAAACTTTTAGTGGATTTCTACTTATTTTATTAAATATCATCTCCACCAAACAGGACAAGCTTGCATCTGTTATAGTTTTGGAGAAAAATGTGTTCATTTCATGTATGCGCGAAATGCCTTAAAAATGGCTTTAAAATGGATTTGGAGCATGGAGACGATTATCTCGGGATTGCAAGATAACCAAACAAAACTTTTAGTGGATTTCTACTTATTTTATTAAATATCATCTCCACCAAACAGGACAAGCTTGCATCTGTTATAGTTTTGGAGAAAAATGTGTTCATTTCATGTATGCGCGAAATGCCTTAAAAATGGCTTTAAAATGGATTTGGAGCATGGAGACGATTATCTCGGGATTGCAAGATAACCAAACAAAACTTTTAGTGGATTTCTACTTATTTTATTAAATATCATCTCCACCAAACAGGACAAGCTTGCATCTGTTATAGTTTTGGAGAAAAATGTGTTCATTTCATGTATGCGCGAAATGCCTTAAAAATGGCTTTAAAATGGATTTGGAGCATGGAGACGATTATCTCGGGATTGCAAGATAACCAAACAAAACTTTTAGTGGATTTCTACTTATTTTATTAAATATCATCTCCACCAAACAGGACAAGCTTGCATCTGTTATAGTTTTGGAGAAAAATGTGTTCATTTCATGTATGCGCGAAATGCCTTAAAAATGGCTTTAAAATGGATTTGGAGCATGGAGACGATTATCTCGGGATTGCAAGATAACCAAACAAAACTTTTAGTGGATTTCTACTTATTTTATTAAATATCATCTCCACCAAACAGGACAAGCTTGCATCTGTTATAGTTTTGGAGAAAAATGTGTTCATTTCATGTATGCGCGAAATGCCTTAAAAATGGCTTTAAAATGGATTTGGAGCATGGAGACGATTATCTCGGGATTGCAAGATAACCAAACAAAACTTTTAGTGGATTTCTACTTATTTTATTAAATATCATCTCCACCAAACAGGACAAGCTTGCATCTGTTATAGTTTTGGAGAAAAATGTGTTCATTTCATGTATGCGCGAAATGCCTTAAAAATGGCTTTAAAATGGATTTGGAGCATGGAGACGATTATCTCGGGATTGCAAGATAACCAAACAAAACTTTTAGTGGATTTCTACTTATTTTATTAAATATCATCTCCACCAAACAGGACAAGCTTGCATCTGTTATAGTTTTGGAGAAAAATGTGTTCATTTCATGTATGCGCGAAATGCCTTAAAAATGGCTTTAAAATGGATTTGGAGCATGGAGACGATTATCTCGGGATTGCAAGATAACCAAACAAAACTTTTAGTGGATTTCTACTTATTTTATTAAATATCATCTCCACCAAACAGGACAAGCTTGCATCTGTTATAGTTTTGGAGAAAAATGTGTTCATTTCATGTATGCGCGAAATGCCTTAAAAATGGCTTTAAAATGGATTTGGAGCATGGAGACGATTATCTCGGGATTGCAAGATAACCAAACAAAACTTTTAGTGGATTTCTACTTATTTTATTAAATATCATCTCCACCAAACAGGACAAGCTTGCATCTGTTATAGTTTTGGAGAAAAATGTGTTCATTTCATGTATGCGCGAAATGCCTTAAAAATGGCTTTAAAATGGATTTGGAGCATGGAGACGATTATCTCGGGATTGCAAGATAACCAAACAAAACTTTTAGTGGATTTCTACTTATTTTATTAAATATCATCTCCACCAAACAGGACAAGCTTGCATCTGTTATAGTTTTGGAGAAAAATGTGTTCATTTCATGTATGCGCGAAATGCCTTAAAAATGGCTTTAAAATGGATTTGGAGCATGGAGACGATTATCTCGGGATTGCAAGATAACCAAACAAAACTTTTAGTGGATTTCTACTTATTTTATTAAATATCATCTCCACCAAACAGGACAAGCTTGCATCTGTTATAGTTTTGGAGAAAAATGTGTTCATTTCATGTATGCGCGAAATGCCTTAAAAATGGCTTTAAAATGGATTTGGAGCATGGAGACGATTATCTCGGGATTGCAAGATAACCAAACAAAACTTTTAGTGGATTTCTACTTATTTTATTAAATATCATCTCCACCAAACAGGACAAGCTTGCATCTGTTATAGTTTTGGAGAAAAATGTGTTCATTTCATGTATGCGCGAAATGCCTTAAAAATGGCTTTAAAATGGATTTGGAGCATGGAGACGATTATCTCGGGATTGCAAGATAACCAAACAAAACTTTTAGTGGATTTCTACTTATTTTATTAAATATCATCTCCACCAAACAGGACAAGCTTGCATCTGTTATAGTTTTGGAGAAAAATGTGTTCATTTCATGTATGCGCGAAATGCCTTAAAAATGGCTTTAAAATGGATTTGGAGCATGGAGACGATTATCTCGGGATTGCAAGATAACCAAACAAAACTTTTAGTGGATTTCTACTTATTTTATTAAATATCATCTCCACCAAACAGGACAAGCTTGCATCTGTTATAGTTTTGGAGAAAAATGTGTTCATTTCATGTATGCGCGAAATGCCTTAAAAATGGCTTTAAAATGGATTTGGAGCATGGAGACGATTATCTCGGGATTGCAAGATAACCAAACAAAACTTTTAGTGGATTTCTACTTATTTTATTAAATATCATCTCCACCAAACAGGACAAGCTTGCATCTGTTATAGTTTTGGAGAAAAATGTGTTCATTTCATGTATGCGCGAAATGCCTTAAAAATGGCTTTAAAATGGATTTGGAGCATGGAGACGATTATCTCGGGATTGCAAGATAACCAAACAAAACTTTTAGTGGATTTCTACTTATTTTATTAAATATCATCTCCACCAAACAGGACAAGCTTGCATCTGTTATAGTTTTGGAGAAAAATGTGTTCATTTCATGTATGCGCGAAATGCCTTAAAAATGGCTTTAAAATGGATTTGGAGCATGGAGACGATTATCTCGGGATTGCAAGATAACCAAACAAAACTTTTAGTGGATTTCTACTTATTTTATTAAATATCATCTCCACCAAACAGGACAAGCTTGCATCTGTTATAGTTTTGGAGAAAAATGTGTTCATTTCATGTATGCGCGAAATGCCTTAAAAATGGCTTTAAAATGGATTTGGAGCATGGAGACGATTATCTCGGGATTGCAAGATAACCAAACAAAACTTTTAGTGGATTTCTACTTATTTTATTAAATATCATCTCCACCAAACAGGACAAGCTTGCATCTGTTATAGTTTTGGAGAAAAATGTGTTCATTTCATGTATGCGCGAAATGCCTTAAAAATGGCTTTAAAATGGATTTGGAGCATGGAGACGATTATCTCGGGATTGCAAGATAACCAAACAAAACTTTTAGTGGATTTCTACTTATTTTATTAAATATCATCTCCACCAAACAGGACAAGCTTGCATCTGTTCTAGTTTTGGAGAAAAATGTGTTCATTTCATGTATGCGCGAAATGCCTTAAAAATGGCTTTAAAATGGATTTGGAGCATGGAGACGATTATCTCGGGATTGCAAGATAACCAAACAAAACTTTTAGTGGATTTCTACTTATTTTATTAAATATCATCTCCACCAAACAGGACAAGCTTGCATCTGTTATAGTTTTGGAGAAAAATGTGTTCATTTCATGTATGCGCGAAATGCCTTAAAAATGGCTTTAAAATGGATTTGGAGCATGGAGACGATTATCTCGGGATTGCAAGATAACCAAACAAAACTTTTAGTGGATTTCTACTTATTTTATTAAATATCATCTCCACCAAACAGGACAAGCTTGCATCTGTTATAGTTTTGGAGAAAAATGTGTTCATTTCATGTATGCGCGAAATGCCTTAAAAATGGCTTTAAAATGGATTTGGAGCATGGAGACGATTATCTCGGGATTGCAAGATAACCAAACAAAACTTTTAGTGGATTTCTACTTATTTTATTAAATATCATCTCCACCAAACAGGACAAGCTTGCATCTGTTATAGTTTTGGAGAAAAATGTGTTCATTTCATGTATGCGCGAAATGCCTTAAAAATGGCTTTAAAATGGATTTGGAGCATGGAGACGATTATCTCGGGATTGCAAGATAACCAAACAAAACTTTTAGTGGATTTCTACTTATTTTATTAAATATCATCTCCACCAAACAGGACAAGCTTGCATCTGTTATAGTTTTGGAGAAAAATGTGTTCATTTCATGTATGCGCGAAATGCCTTAAAAATGGCTTTAAAATGGATTTGGAGCATGGAGACGATTATCTCGGGATTGCAAGATAACCAAACAAAACTTTTAGTGGATTTCTACTTATTTTATTAAATATCATCTCCACCAAACAGGACAAGCTTGCATCTGTTATAGTTTTGGAGAAAAATGTGTTCATTTCATGTATGCGCGAAATGCCTTAAAAATGGCTTTAAAATGGATTTGGAGCATGGAGACGATTATCTCGGGATTGCAAGATAACCAAACAAAACTTTTAGTGGATTTCTACTTATTTTATTAAATATCATCTCCACCAAACAGGACAAGCTTGCATCTGTTATAGTTTTGGAGAAAAATGTGTTCATTTCATGTATGCGCGAAATGCCTTAAAAATGGCTTTAAAATGGATTTGGAGCATGGAGACGATTATCTCGGGATTGCAAGATAACCAAACAAAACTTTTAGTGGATTTCTACTTATTTTATTAAATATCATCTCCACCAAACAGGACAAGCTTGCATCTGTTATAGTTTTGGAGAAAAATGTGTTCATTTCATGTATGCGCGAAATGCCTTAAAAATGGCTTTAAAATGGATTTGGAGCATGGAGACGATTATCTCGGGATTGCAAGATAACCAAACAAAACTTTTAGTGGATTTCTACTTATTTTATTAAATATCATCTCCACCAAACAGGACAAGCTTGCATCTGTTATAGTTTTGGAGAAAAATGTGTTCATTTCATGTATGCGCGAAATGCCTTAAAAATGGCTTTAAAATGGATTTGGAGCATGGAGACGATTATCTCGGGATTGCAAGATAACCAAACAAAACTTTTAGTGGATTTCTACTTATTTTATTAAATATCATCTCCACCAAACAGGACAAGCTTGCATCTGTTATAGTTTTGGAGAAAAATGTGTTCATTTCATGTATGCGCGAAATGCCTTAAAAATGGCTTTAAAATGGATTTGGAGCATGGAGACGATTATCTCGGGATTGCAAGATAACCAAACAAAACTTTTAGTGGATTTCTACTTATTTTATTAAATATCATCTCCACCAAACAGGACAAGCTTGCATCTGTTATAGTTTTGGAGAAAAATGTGTTCATTTCATGTATGCGCGAAATGCCTTAAAAATGGCTTTAAAATGGATTTGGAGCATGGAGACGATTATCTCGGGATTGCAAGATAACCAAACAAAACTTTTAGTGGATTTCTACTTATTTTATTAAATATCATCTCCACCAAACAGGACAAGCTTGCATCTGTTATAGTTTTGGAGAAAAATGTGTTCATTTCATGTATGCGCGAAATGCCTTAAAAATGGCTTTAAAATGGATTTGGAGCATGGAGACGATTATCTCGGGATTGCAAGATAACCAAACAAAACTTTTAGTGGATTTCTACTTATTTTATTAAATATCATCTCCACCAAACAGGACAAGCTTGCATCTGTTATAGTTTTGGAGAAAAATGTGTTCATTTCATGTATGCGCGAAATGCCTTAAAAATGGCTTTAAAATGGATTTGGAGCATGGAGACGATTATCTCGGGATTGCAAGATAACCAAACAAAACTTTTAGTGGATTTCTACTTATTTTATTAAATATCATCTCCACCAAACAGGACAAGCTTGCATCTGTTATAGTTTTGGAGAAAAATGTGTTCATTTCATGTATGCGCGAAATGCCTTAAAAATGGCTTTAAAATGGATTTGGAGCATGGAGACGATTATCTCGGGATTGCAAGATAACCAAACAAAACTTTTAGTGGATTTCTACTTATTTTATTAAATATCATCTCCACCAAACAGGACAAGCTTGCATCTGTTATAGTTTTGGAGAAAAATGTGTTCATTTCATGTATGCGCGAAATGCCTTAAAAATGGCTTTAAAATGGATTTGGAGCATGGAGACGATTATCTCGGGATTGCAAGATAACCAAACAAAACTTTTAGTGGATTTCTACTTATTTTATTAAATATCATCTCCACCAAACAGGACAAGCTTGCATCTGTTATAGTTTTGGAGAAAAATGTGTTCATTTCATGTATGCGCGAAATGCCTTAAAAATGGCTTTAAAATGGATTTGGAGCATGGAGACGATTATCTCGGGATTGCAAGATAACCAAACAAAACTTTTAGTGGATTTCTACTTATTTTATTAAATATCATCTCCACCAAACAGGACAAGCTTGCATCTGTTATAGTTTTGGAGAAAAATGTGTTCATTTCATGTATGCGCGAAATGCCTTAAAAATGGCTTTAAAATGGATTTGGAGCATGGAGACGATTATCTCGGGATTGCAAGATAACCAAACAAAACTTTTAGTGGATTTCTACTTATTTTATTAAATATCATCTCCACCAAACAGGACAAGCTTGCATCTGTTATAGTTTTGGAGAAAAATGTGTTCATTTCATGTATGCGCGAAATGCCTTAAAAATGGCTTTAAAATGGATTTGGAGCATGGAGACGATTATCTCGGGATTGCAAGATAACCAAACAAAACTTTTAGTGGATTTCTACTTATTTTATTAAATATCATCTCCACCAAACAGGACAAGCTTGCATCTGTTATAGTTTTGGAGAAAAATGTGTTCATTTCATGTATGCGCGAAATGCCTTAAAAATGGCTTTAAAATGGATTTGGAGCATGGAGACGATTATCTCGGGATTGCAAGATAACCAAACAAAACTTTTAGTGGATTTCTACTTATTTTATTAAATATCATCTCCACCAAACAGGACAAGCTTGCATCTGTTATAGTTTTGGAGAAAAATGTGTTCATTTCATGTATGCGCGAAATGCCTTAAAAATGGCTTTAAAATGGATTTGGAGCATGGAGACGATTATCTCGGGATTGCAAGATAACCAAACAAAACTTTTAGTGGATTTCTACTTATTTTATTAAATATCATCTCCACCAAACAGGACAAGCTTGCATCTGTTATAGTTTTGGAGAAAAATGTGTTCATTTCATGTATGCGCGAAATGCCTTAAAAATGGCTTTAAAATGGATTTGGAGCATGGAGACGATTATCTCGGGATTGCAAGATAACCAAACAAAACTTTTAGTGGATTTCTACTTATTTTATTAAATATCATCTCCACCAAACAGGACAAGCTTGCATCTGTTATAGTTTTGGAGAAAAATGTGTTCATTTCATGTATGCGCGAAATGCCTTAAAAATGGCTTTAAAATGGATTTGGAGCATGGAGACGATTATCTCGGGATTGCAAGATAACCAAACAAAACTTTTAGTGGATTTCTACTTATTTTATTAAATATCATCTCCACCAAACAGGACAAGCTTGCATCTGTTATAGTTTTGGAGAAAAATGTGTTCATTTCATGTATGCGCGAAATGCCTTAAAAATGGCTTTAAAATGGATTTGGAGCATGGAGACGATTATCTCGGGATTGCAAGATAACCAAACAAAACTTTTAGTGGATTTCTACTTATTTTATTAAATATCATCTCCACCAAACAGGACAAGCTTGCATCTGTTATAGTTTTGGAGAAAAATGTGTTCATTTCATGTATGCGCGAAATGCCTTAAAAATGGCTTTAAAATGGATTTGGAGCATGGAGACGATTATCTCGGGATTGCAAGATAACCAAACAAAACTTTTAGTGGATTTCTACTTATTTTATTAAATATCATCTCCACCAAACAGGACAAGCTTGCATCTGTTATAGTTTTGGAGAAAAATGTGTTCATTTCATGTATGCGCGAAATGCCTTAAAAATGGCTTTAAAATGGATTTGGAGCATGGAGACGATTATCTCGGGATTGCAAGATAACCAAACAAAACTTTTAGTGGATTTCTACTTATTTTATTAAATATCATCTCCACCAAACAGGACAAGCTTGCATCTGTTATAGTTTTGGAGAAAAATGTGTTCATTTCATGTATGCGCGAAATGCCTTAAAAATGGCTTTAAAATGGATTTGGAGCATGGAGACGATTATCTCGGGATTGCAAGATAACCAAACAAAACTTTTAGTGGATTTCTACTTATTTTATTAAATATCATCTCCACCAAACAGGACAAGCTTGCATCTGTTATAGTTTTGGAGAAAAATGTGTTCATTTCATGTATGCGCGAAATGCCTTAAAAATGGCTTTAAAATGGATTTGGAGCATGGAGACGATTATCTCGGGATTGCAAGATAACCAAACAAAACTTTTAGTGGATTTCTACTTATTTTATTAAATATCATCTCCACCAAACAGGACAAGCTTGCATCTGTTATAGTTTTGGAGAAAAATGTGTTCATTTCATGTATGCGCGAAATGCCTTAAAAATGGCTTTAAAATGGATTTGGAGCATGGAGACGATTATCTCGGGATTGCAAGATAACCAAACAAAACTTTTAGTGGATTTCTACTTATTTTATTAAATATCATCTCCACCAAACAGGACAAGCTTGCATCTGTTATAGTTTTGGAGAAAAATGTGTTCATTTCATGTATGCGCGAAATGCCTTAAAAATGGCTTTAAAATGGATTTGGAGCATGGAGACGATTATCTCGGGATTGCAAGATAACCAAACAAAACTTTTAGTGGATTTCTACTTATTTTATTAAATATCATCTCCACCAAACAGGACAAGCTTGCATCTGTTATAGTTTTGGAGAAAAATGTGTTCATTTCATGTATGCGCGAAATGCCTTAAAAATGGCTTTAAAATGGATTTGGAGCATGGAGACGATTATCTCGGGATTGCAAGATAACCAAACAAAACTTTTAGTGGATTTCTACTTATTTTATTAAATATCATCTCCACCAAACAGGACAAGCTTGCATCTGTTATAGTTTTGGAGAAAAATGTGTTCATTTCATGTATGCGCGAAATGCCTTAAAAATGGCTTTAAAATGGATTTGGAGCATGGAGACGATTATCTCGGGATTGCAAGATAACCAAACAAAACTTTTAGTGGATTTCTACTTATTTTATTAAATATCATCTCCACCAAACAGGACAAGCTTGCATCTGTTATAGTTTTGGAGAAAAATGTGTTCATTTCATGTATGCGCGAAATGCCTTAAAAATGGCTTTAAAATGGATTTGGAGCATGGAGACGATTATCTCGGGATTGCAAGATAACCAAACAAAACTTTTAGTGGATTTCTACTTATTTTATTAAATATCATCTCCACCAAACAGGACAAGCTTGCATCTGTTATAGTTTTGGAGAAAAATGTGTTCATTTCATGTATGCGCGAAATGCCTTAAAAATGGCTTTAAAATGGATTTGGAGCATGGAGACGATTATCTCGGGATTGCAAGATAACCAAACAAAACTTTTAGTGGATTTCTACTTATTTTATTAAATATCATCTCCACCAAACAGGACAAGCTTGCATCTGTTATAGTTTTGGAGAAAAATGTGTTCATTTCATGTATGCGCGAAATGCCTTAAAAATGGCTTTAAAATGGATTTGGAGCATGGAGACGATTATCTCGGGATTGCAAGATAACCAAACAAAACTTTTAGTGGATTTCTACTTATTTTATTAAATATCATCTCCACCAAACAGGACAAGCTTGCATCTGTTATAGTTTTGGAGAAAAATGTGTTCATTTCATGTATGCGCGAAATGCCTTAAAAATGGCTTTAAAATGGATTTGGAGCATGGAGACGATTATCTCGGGATTGCAAGATAACCAAACAAAACTTTTAGTGGATTTCTACTTATTTTATTAAATATCATCTCCACCAAACAGGACAAGCTTGCATCTGTTATAGTTTTGGAGAAAAATGTGTTCATTTCATGTATGCGCGAAATGCCTTAAAAATGGCTTTAAAATGGATTTGGAGCATGGAGACGATTATCTCGGGATTGCAAGATAACCAAACAAAACTTTTAGTGGATTTCTACTTATTTTATTAAATATCATCTCCACCAAACAGGACAAGCTTGCATCTGTTATAGTTTTGGAGAAAAATGTGTTCATTTCATGTATGCGCGAAATGCCTTAAAAATGGCTTTAAAATGGATTTGGAGCATGGAGACGATTATCTCGGGATTGCAAGATAACCAAACAAAACTTTTAGTGGATTTCTACTTATTTTATTAAATATCATCTCCACCAAACAGGACAAGCTTGCATCTGTTATAGTTTTGGAGAAAAATGTGTTCATTTCATGTATGCGCGAAATGCCTTAAAAATGGCTTTAAAATGGATTTGGAGCATGGAGACGATTATCTCGGGATTGCAAGATAACCAAACAAAACTTTTAGTGGATTTCTACTTATTTTATTAAATATCATCTCCACCAAACAGGACAAGCTTGCATCTGTTATAGTTTTGGAGAAAAATGTGTTCATTTCATGTATGCGCGAAATGCCTTAAAAATGGCTTTAAAATGGATTTGGAGCATGGAGACGATTATCTCGGGATTGCAAGATAACCAAACAAAACTTTTAGTGGATTTCTACTTATTTTATTAAATATCATCTCCACCAAACAGGACAAGCTTGCATCTGTTATAGTTTTGGAGAAAAATGTGTTCATTTCATGTATGCGCGAAATGCCTTAAAAATGGCTTTAAAATGGATTTGGAGCATGGAGACGATTATCTCGGGATTGCAAGATAACCAAACAAAACTTTTAGTGGATTTCTACTTATTTTATTAAATATCATCTCCACCAAACAGGACAAGCTTGCATCTGTTATAGTTTTGGAGAAAAATGTGTTCATTTCATGTATGCGCGAAATGCCTTAAAAATGGCTTTAAAATGGATTTGGAGCATGGAGACGATTATCTCGGGATTGCAAGATAACCAAACAAAACTTTTAGTGGATTTCTACTTATTTTATTAAATATCATCTCCACCAAACAGGACAAGCTTGCATCTGTTATAGTTTTGGAGAAAAATGTGTTCATTTCATGTATGCGCGAAATGCCTTAAAAATGGCTTTAAAATGGATTTGGAGCATGGAGACGATTATCTCGGGATTGCAAGATAACCAAACAAAACTTTTAGTGGATTTCTACTTATTTTATTAAATATCATCTCCACCAAACAGGACAAGCTTGCATCTGTTATAGTTTTGGAGAAAAATGTGTTCATTTCATGTATGCGCGAAATGCCTTAAAAATGGCTTTAAAATGGATTTGGAGCATGGAGACGATTATCTCGGGATTGCAAGATAACCAAACAAAACTTTTAGTGGATTTCTACTTATTTTATTAAATATCATCTCCACCAAACAGGACAAGCTTGCATCTGTTATAGTTTTGGAGAAAAATGTGTTCATTTCATGTATGCGCGAAATGCCTTAAAAATGGCTTTAAAATGGATTTGGAGCATGGAGACGATTATCTCGGGATTGCAAGATAACCAAACAAAACTTTTAGTGGATTTCTACTTATTTTATTAAATATCATCTCCACCAAACAGGACAAGCTTGCATCTGTTATAGTTTTGGAGAAAAATGTGTTCATTTCATGTATGCGCGAAATGCCTTAAAAATGGCTTTAAAATGGATTTGGAGCATGGAGACGATTATCTCGGGATTGCAAGATAACCAAACAAAACTTTTAGTGGATTTCTACTTATTTTATTAAATATCATCTCCACCAAACAGGACAAGCTTGCATCTGTTATAGTTTTGGAGAAAAATGTGTTCATTTCATGTATGCGCGAAATGCCTTAAAAATGGCTTTAAAATGGATTTGGAGCATGGAGACGATTATCTCGGGATTGCAAGATAACCAAACAAAACTTTTAGTGGATTTCTACTTATTTTATTAAATATCATCTCCACCAAACAGGACAAGCTTGCATCTGTTATAGTTTTGGAGAAAAATGTGTTCATTTCATGTATGCGCGAAATGCCTTAAAAATGGCTTTAAAATGGATTTGGAGCATGGAGACGATTATCTCGGGATTGCAAGATAACCAAACAAAACTTTTAGTGGATTTCTACTTATTTTATTAAATATCATCTCCACCAAACAGGACAAGCTTGCATCTGTTATAGTTTTGGAGAAAAATGTGTTCATTTCATGTATGCGCGAAATGCCTTAAAAATGGCTTTAAAATGGATTTGGAGCATGGAGACGATTATCTCGGGATTGCAAGATAACCAAACAAAACTTTTAGTGGATTTCTACTTATTTTATTAAATATCATCTCCACCAAACAGGACAAGCTTGCATCTGTTATAGTTTTGGAGAAAAATGTGTTCATTTCATGTATGCGCGAAATGCCTTAAAAATGGCTTTAAAATGGATTTGGAGCATGGAGACGATTATCTCGGGATTGCAAGATAACCAAACAAAACTTTTAGTGGATTTCTACTTATTTTATTAAATATCATCTCCACCAAACAGGACAAGCTTGCATCTGTTATAGTTTTGGAGAAAAATGTGTTCATTTCATGTATGCGCGAAATGCCTTAAAAATGGCTTTAAAATGGATTTGGAGCATGGAGACGATTATCTCGGGATTGCAAGATAACCAAACAAAACTTTTAGTGGATTTCTACTTATTTTATTAAATATCATCTCCACCAAACAGGACAAGCTTGCATCTGTTATAGTTTTGGAGAAAAATGTGTTCATTTCATGTATGCGCGAAATGCCTTAAAAATGGCTTTAAAATGGATTTGGAGCATGGAGACGATTATCTCGGGATTGCAAGATAACCAAACAAAACTTTTAGTGGATTTCTACTTATTTTATTAAATATCATCTCCACCAAACAGGACAAGCTTGCATCTGTTATAGTTTTGGAGAAAAATGTGTTCATTTCATGTATGCGCGAAATGCCTTAAAAATGGCTTTAAAATGGATTTGGAGCATGGAGACGATTATCTCGGGATTGCAAGATAACCAAACAAAACTTTTAGTGGATTTCTACTTATTTTATTAAATATCATCTCCACCAAACAGGACAAGCTTGCATCTGTTATAGTTTTGGAGAAAAATGTGTTCATTTCATGTATGCGCGAAATGCCTTAAAAATGGCTTTAAAATGGATTTGGAGCATGGAGACGATTATCTCGGGATTGCAAGATAACCAAACAAAACTTTTAGTGGATTTCTACTTATTTTATTAAATATCATCTCCACCAAACAGGACAAGCTTGCATCTGTTATAGTTTTGGAGAAAAATGTGTTCATTTCATGTATGCGCGAAATGCCTTAAAAATGGCTTTAAAATGGATTTGGAGCATGGAGACGATTATCTCGGGATTGCAAGATAACCAAACAAAACTTTTAGTGGATTTCTACTTATTTTATTAAATATCATCTCCACCAAACAGGACAAGCTTGCATCTGTTATAGTTTTGGAGAAAAATGTGTTCATTTCATGTATGCGCGAAATGCCTTAAAAATGGCTTTAAAATGGATTTGGAGCATGGAGACGATTATCTCGGGATTGCAAGATAACCAAACAAAACTTTTAGTGGATTTCTACTTATTTTATTAAATATCATCTCCACCAAACAGGACAAGCTTGCATCTGTTATAGTTTTGGAGAAAAATGTGTTCATTTCATGTATGCGCGAAATGCCTTAAAAATGGCTTTAAAATGGATTTGGAGCATGGAGACGATTATCTCGGGATTGCAAGATAACCAAACAAAACTTTTAGTGGATTTCTACTTATTTTATTAAATATCATCTCCACCAAACAGGACAAGCTTGCATCTGTTATAGTTTTGGAGAAAAATGTGTTCATTTCATGTATGCGCGAAATGCCTTAAAAATGGCTTTAAAATGGATTTGGAGCATGGAGACGATTATCTCGGGATTGCAAGATAACCAAACAAAACTTTTAGTGGATTTCTACTTATTTTATTAAATATCATCTCCACCAAACAGGACAAGCTTGCATCTGTTATAGTTTTGGAGAAAAATGTGTTCATTTCATGTATGCGCGAAATGCCTTAAAAATGGCTTTAAAATGGATTTGGAGCATGGAGACGATTATCTCGGGATTGCAAGATAACCAAACAAAACTTTTAGTGGATTTCTACTTATTTTATTAAATATCATCTCCACCAAACAGGACAAGCTTGCATCTGTTATAGTTTTGGAGAAAAATGTGTTCATTTCATGTATGCGCGAAATGCCTTAAAAATGGCTTTAAAATGGATTTGGAGCATGGAGACGATTATCTCGGGATTGCAAGATAACCAAACAAAACTTTTAGTGGATTTCTACTTATTTTATTAAATATCATCTCCACCAAACAGGACAAGCTTGCATCTGTTATAGTTTTGGAGAAAAATGTGTTCATTTCATGTATGCGCGAAATGCCTTAAAAATGGCTTTAAAATGGATTTGGAGCATGGAGACGATTATCTCGGGATTGCAAGATAACCAAACAAAACTTTTAGTGGATTTCTACTTATTTTATTAAATATCATCTCCACCAAACAGGACAAGCTTGCATCTGTTATAGTTTTGGAGAAAAATGTGTTCATTTCATGTATGCGCGAAATGCCTTAAAAATGGCTTTAAAATGGATTTGGAGCATGGAGACGATTATCTCGGGATTGCAAGATAACCAAACAAAACTTTTAGTGGATTTCTACTTATTTTATTAAATATCATCTCCACCAAACAGGACAAGCTTGCATCTGTTATAGTTTTGGAGAAAAATGTGTTCATTTCATGTATGCGCGAAATGCCTTAAAAATGGCTTTAAAATGGATTTGGAGCATGGAGACGATTATCTCGGGATTGCAAGATAACCAAACAAAACTTTTAGTGGATTTCTACTTATTTTATTAAATATCATCTCCACCAAACAGGACAAGCTTGCATCTGTTATAGTTTTGGAGAAAAATGTGTTCATTTCATGTATGCGCGAAATGCCTTAAAAATGGCTTTAAAATGGATTTGGAGCATGGAGACGATTATCTCGGGATTGCAAGATAACCAAACAAAACTTTTAGTGGATTTCTACTTATTTTATTAAATATCATCTCCACCAAACAGGACAAGCTTGCATCTGTTATAGTTTTGGAGAAAAATGTGTTCATTTCATGTATGCGCGAAATGCCTTAAAAATGGCTTTAAAATGGATTTGGAGCATGGAGACGATTATCTCGGGATTGCAAGATAACCAAACAAAACTTTTAGTGGATTTCTACTTATTTTATTAAATATCATCTCCACCAAACAGGACAAGCTTGCATCTGTTATAGTTTTGGAGAAAAATGTGTTCATTTCATGTATGCGCGAAATGCCTTAAAAATGGCTTTAAAATGGATTTGGAGCATGGAGACGATTATCTCGGGATTGCAAGATAACCAAACAAAACTTTTAGTGGATTTCTACTTATTTTATTAAATATCATCTCCACCAAACAGGACAAGCTTGCATCTGTTATAGTTTTGGAGAAAAATGTGTTCATTTCATGTATGCGCGAAATGCCTTAAAAATGGCTTTAAAATGGATTTGGAGCATGGAGACGATTATCTCGGGATTGCAAGATAACCAAACAAAACTTTTAGTGGATTTCTACTTATTTTATTAAATATCATCTCCACCAAACAGGACAAGCTTGCATCTGTTATAGTTTTGGAGAAAAATGTGTTCATTTCATGTATGCGCGAAATGCCTTAAAAATGGCTTTAAAATGGATTTGGAGCATGGAGACGATTATCTCGGGATTGCAAGATAACCAAACAAAACTTTTAGTGGATTTCTACTTATTTTATTAAATATCATCTCCACCAAACAGGACAAGCTTGCATCTGTTATAGTTTTGGAGAAAAATGTGTTCATTTCATGTATGCGCGAAATGCCTTAAAAATGGCTTTAAAATGGATTTGGAGCATGGAGACGATTATCTCGGGATTGCAAGATAACCAAACAAAACTTTTAGTGGATTTCTACTTATTTTATTAAATATCATCTCCACCAAACAGGACAAGCTTGCATCTGTTATAGTTTTGGAGAAAAATGTGTTCATTTCATGTATGCGCGAAATGCCTTAAAAATGGCTTTAAAATGGATTTGGAGCATGGAGACGATTATCTCGGGATTGCAAGATAACCAAACAAAACTTTTAGTGGATTTCTACTTATTTTATTAAATATCATCTCCACCAAACAGGACAAGCTTGCATCTGTTATAGTTTTGGAGAAAAATGTGTTCATTTCATGTATGCGCGAAATGCCTTAAAAATGGCTTTAAAATGGATTTGGAGCATGGAGACGATTATCTCGGGATTGCAAGATAACCAAACAAAACTTTTAGTGGATTTCTACTTATTTTATTAAATATCATCTCCACCAAACAGGACAAGCTTGCATCTGTTATAGTTTTGGAGAAAAATGTGTTCATTTCATGTATGCGCGAAATGCCTTAAAAATGGCTTTAAAATGGATTTGGAGCATGGAGACGATTATCTCGGGATTGCAAGATAACCAAACAAAACTTTTAGTGGATTTCTACTTATTTTATTAAATATCATCTCCACCAAACAGGACAAGCTTGCATCTGTTATAGTTTTGGAGAAAAATGTGTTCATTTCATGTATGCGCGAAATGCCTTAAAAATGGCTTTAAAATGGATTTGGAGCATGGAGACGATTATCTCGGGATTGCAAGATAACCAAACAAAACTTTTAGTGGATTTCTACTTATTTTATTAAATATCATCTCCACCAAACAGGACAAGCTTGCATCTGTTATAGTTTTGGAGAAAAATGTGTTCATTTCATGTATGCGCGAAATGCCTTAAAAATGGCTTTAAAATGGATTTGGAGCATGGAGACGATTATCTCGGGATTGCAAGATAACCAAACAAAACTTTTAGTGGATTTCTACTTATTTTATTAAATATCATCTCCACCAAACAGGACAAGCTTGCATCTGTTATAGTTTTGGAGAAAAATGTGTTCATTTCATGTATGCGCGAAATGCCTTAAAAATGGCTTTAAAATGGATTTGGAGCATGGAGACGATTATCTCGGGATTGCAAGATAACCAAACAAAACTTTTAGTGGATTTCTACTTATTTTATTAAATATCATCTCCACCAAACAGGACAAGCTTGCATCTGTTATAGTTTTGGAGAAAAATGTGTTCATTTCATGTATGCGCGAAATGCCTTAAAAATGGCTTTAAAATGGATTTGGAGCATGGAGACGATTATCTCGGGATTGCAAGATAACCAAACAAAACTTTTAGTGGATTTCTACTTATTTTATTAAATATCATCTCCACCAAACAGGACAAGCTTGCATCTGTTATAGTTTTGGAGAAAAATGTGTTCATTTCATGTATGCGCGAAATGCCTTAAAAATGGCTTTAAAATGGATTTGGAGCATGGAGACGATTATCTCGGGATTGCAAGATAACCAAACAAAACTTTTAGTGGATTTCTACTTATTTTATTAAATATCATCTCCACCAAACAGGACAAGCTTGCATCTGTTATAGTTTTGGAGAAAAATGTGTTCATTTCATGTATGCGCGAAATGCCTTAAAAATGGCTTTAAAATGGATTTGGAGCATGGAGACGATTATCTCGGGATTGCAAGATAACCAAACAAAACTTTTAGTGGATTTCTACTTATTTTATTAAATATCATCTCCACCAAACAGGACAAGCTTGCATCTGTTATAGTTTTGGAGAAAAATGTGTTCATTTCATGTATGCGCGAAATGCCTTAAAAATGGCTTTAAAATGGATTTGGAGCATGGAGACGATTATCTCGGGATTGCAAGATAACCAAACAAAACTTTTAGTGGATTTCTACTTATTTTATTAAATATCATCTCCACCAAACAGGACAAGCTTGCATCTGTTATAGTTTTGGAGAAAAATGTGTTCATTTCATGTATGCGCGAAATGCCTTAAAAATGGCTTTAAAATGGATTTGGAGCATGGAGACGATTATCTCGGGATTGCAAGATAACCAAACAAAACTTTTAGTGGATTTCTACTTATTTTATTAAATATCATCTCCACCAAACAGGACAAGCTTGCATCTGTTATAGTTTTGGAGAAAAATGTGTTCATTTCATGTATGCGCGAAATGCCTTAAAAATGGCTTTAAAATGGATTTGGAGCATGGAGACGATTATCTCGGGATTGCAAGATAACCAAACAAAACTTTTAGTGGATTTCTACTTATTTTATTAAATATCATCTCCACCAAACAGGACAAGCTTGCATCTGTTATAGTTTTGGAGAAAAATGTGTTCATTTCATGTATGCGCGAAATGCCTTAAAAATGGCTTTAAAATGGATTTGGAGCATGGAGACGATTATCTCGGGATTGCAAGATAACCAAACAAAACTTTTAGTGGATTTCTACTTATTTTATTAAATATCATCTCCACCAAACAGGACAAGCTTGCATCTGTTATAGTTTTGGAGAAAAATGTGTTCATTTCATGTATGCGCGAAATGCCTTAAAAATGGCTTTAAAATGGATTTGGAGCATGGAGACGATTATCTCGGGATTGCAAGATAACCAAACAAAACTTTTAGTGGATTTCTACTTATTTTATTAAATATCATCTCCACCAAACAGGACAAGCTTGCATCTGTTATAGTTTTGGAGAAAAATGTGTTCATTTCATGTATGCGCGAAATGCCTTAAAAATGGCTTTAAAATGGATTTGGAGCATGGAGACGATTATCTCGGGATTGCAAGATAACCAAACAAAACTTTTAGTGGATTTCTACTTATTTTATTAAATATCATCTCCACCAAACAGGACAAGCTTGCATCTGTTATAGTTTTGGAGAAAAATGTGTTCATTTCATGTATGCGCGAAATGCCTTAAAAATGGCTTTAAAATGGATTTGGAGCATGGAGACGATTATCTCGGGATTGCAAGATAACCAAACAAAACTTTTAGTGGATTTCTACTTATTTTATTAAATATCATCTCCACCAAACAGGACAAGCTTGCATCTGTTATAGTTTTGGAGAAAAATGTGTTCATTTCATGTATGCGCGAAATGCCTTAAAAATGGCTTTAAAATGGATTTGGAGCATGGAGACGATTATCTCGGGATTGCAAGATAACCAAACAAAACTTTTAGTGGATTTCTACTTATTTTATTAAATATCATCTCCACCAAACAGGACAAGCTTGCATCTGTTATAGTTTTGGAGAAAAATGTGTTCATTTCATGTATGCGCGAAATGCCTTAAAAATGGCTTTAAAATGGATTTGGAGCATGGAGACGATTATCTCGGGATTGCAAGATAACCAAACAAAACTTTTAGTGGATTTCTACTTATTTTATTAAATATCATCTCCACCAAACAGGACAAGCTTGCATCTGTTATAGTTTTGGAGAAAAATGTGTTCATTTCATGTATGCGCGAAATGCCTTAAAAATGGCTTTAAAATGGATTTGGAGCATGGAGACGATTATCTCGGGATTGCAAGATAACCAAACAAAACTTTTAGTGTGATTTCTACTTATTTTATTAAATATCATCTCCACCAAACAGGACAAGCTTGCATCTGTTATAGTTTTGGAGAAAAATGTGTTCATTTCATGTATGCGCGAAATGCCTTAAAAATGGCTTTAAAATGGATTTGGAGCATGGAGACGATTATCTCGGGATTGCAAGATAACCAAACAAAACTTTTAGTGGATTTCTACTTATTTTATTAAATATCATCTCCACCAAACAGGACAAGCTTGCATCTGTTATAGTTTTGGAGAAAAATGTGTTCATTTCATGTATGCGCGAAATGCCTTAAAAATGGCTTTAAAATGGATTTGGAGCATGGAGACGATTATCTCGGGATTGCAAGATAACCAAACAAAACTTTTAGTGGATTTCTACTTATTTTATTAAATATCATCTCCACCAAACAGGACAAGCTTGCATCTGTTATAGTTTTGGAGAAAAATGTGTTCATTTCATGTATGCGCGAAATGCCTTAAAAATGGCTTTAAAATGGATTTGGAGCATGGAGACGATTATCTCGGGATTGCAAGATAACCAAACAAAACTTTTAGTGGATTTCTACTTATTTTATTAAATATCATCTCCACCAAACAGGACAAGCTTGCATCTGTTATAGTTTTGGAGAAAAATGTGTTCATTTCATGTATGCGCGAAATGCCTTAAAAATGGCTTTAAAATGGATTTGGAGCATGGAGACGATTATCTCGGGATTGCAAGATAACCAAACAAAACTTTTAGTGGATTTCTACTTATTTTATTAAATATCATCTCCACCAAACAGGACAAGCTTGCATCTGTTATAGTTTTGGAGAAAAATGTGTTCATTTCATGTATGCGCGAAATGCCTTAAAAATGGCTTTAAAATGGATTTGGAGCATGGAGACGATTATCTCGGGATTGCAAGATAACCAAACAAAACTTTTAGTGGATTTCTACTTATTTTATTAAATATCATCTCCACCAAACAGGACAAGCTTGCATCTGTTATAGTTTTGGAGAAAAATGTGTTCATTTCATGTATGCGCGAAATGCCTTAAAAATGGCTTTAAAATGGATTTGGAGCATGGAGACGATTATCTCGGGATTGCAAGATAACCAAACAAAACTTTTAGTGGATTTCTACTTATTTTATTAAATATCATCTCCACCAAACAGGACAAGCTTGCATCTGTTATAGTTTTGGAGAAAAATGTGTTCATTTCATGTATGCGCGAAATGCCTTAAAAATGGCTTTAAAATGGATTTGGAGCATGGAGACGATTATCTCGGGATTGCAAGATAACCAAACAAAACTTTTAGTGGATTTCTACTTATTTTATTAAATATCATCTCCACCAAACAGGACAAGCTTGCATCTGTTATAGTTTTGGAGAAAAATGTGTTCATTTCATGTATGCGCGAAATGCCTTAAAAATGGCTTTAAAATGGATTTGGAGCATGGAGACGATTATCTCGGGATTGCAAGATAACCAAACAAAACTTTTAGTGGATTTCTACTTATTTTATTAAATATCATCTCCACCAAACAGGACAAGCTTGCATCTGTTATAGTTTTGGAGAAAAATGTGTTCATTTCATGTATGCGCGAAATGCCTTAAAAATGGCTTTAAAATGGATTTGGAGCATGGAGACGATTATCTCGGGATTGCAAGATAACCAAACAAAACTTTTAGTGGATTTCTACTTATTTTATTAAATATCATCTCCACCAAACAGGACAAGCTTGCATCTGTTATAGTTTTGGAGAAAAATGTGTTCATTTCATGTATGCGCGAAATGCCTTAAAAATGGCTTTAAAATGGATTTGGAGCATGGAGACGATTATCTCGGGATTGCAAGATAACCAAACAAAACTTTTAGTGGATTTCTACTTATTTTATTAAATATCATCTCCACCAAACAGGACAAGCTTGCATCTGTTATAGTTTTGGAGAAAAATGTGTTCATTTCATGTATGCGCGAAATGCCTTAAAAATGGCTTTAAAATGGATTTGGAGCATGGAGACGATTATCTCGGGATTGCAAGATAACCAAACAAAACTTTTAGTGGATTTCTACTTATTTTATTAAATATCATCTCCACCAAACAGGACAAGCTTGCATCTGTTATAGTTTTGGAGAAAAATGTGTTCATTTCATGTATGCGCGAAATGCCTTAAAAATGGCTTTAAAATGGATTTGGAGCATGGAGACGATTATCTCGGGATTGCAAGATAACCAAACAAAACTTTTAGTGGATTTCTACTTATTTTATTAAATATCATCTCCACCAAACAGGACAAGCTTGCATCTGTTATAGTTTTGGAGAAAAATGTGTTCATTTCATGTATGCGCGAAATGCCTTAAAAATGGCTTTAAAATGGATTTGGAGCATGGAGACGATTATCTCGGGATTGCAAGATAACCAAACAAAACTTTTAGTGGATTTCTACTTATTTTATTAAATATCATCTCCACCAAACAGGACAAGCTTGCATCTGTTATAGTTTTGGAGAAAAATGTGTTCATTTCATGTATGCGCGAAATGCCTTAAAAATGGCTTTAAAATGGATTTGGAGCATGGAGACGATTATCTCGGGATTGCAAGATAACCAAACAAAACTTTTAGTGGATTTCTACTTATTTTATTAAATATCATCTCCACCAAACAGGACAAGCTTGCATCTGTTATAGTTTTGGAGAAAAATGTGTTCATTTCATGTATGCGCGAAATGCCTTAAAAATGGCTTTAAAATGGATTTGGAGCATGGAGACGATTATCTCGGGATTGCAAGATAACCAAACAAAACTTTTAGTGGATTTCTACTTATTTTATTAAATATCATCTCCACCAAACAGGACAAGCTTGCATCTGTTATAGTTTTGGAGAAAAATGTGTTCATTTCATGTATGCGCGAAATGCCTTAAAAATGGCTTTAAAATGGATTTGGAGCATGGAGACGATTATCTCGGGATTGCAAGATAACCAAACAAAACTTTTAGTGGATTTCTACTTATTTTATTAAATATCATCTCCACCAAACAGGACAAGCTTGCATCTGTTATAGTTTTGGAGAAAAATGTGTTCATTTCATGTATGCGCGAAATGCCTTAAAAATGGCTTTAAAATGGATTTGGAGCATGGAGACGATTATCTCGGGATTGCAAGATAACCAAACAAAACTTTTAGTGGATTTCTACTTATTTTATTAAATATCATCTCCACCAAACAGGACAAGCTTGCATCTGTTATAGTTTTGGAGAAAAATGTGTTCATTTCATGTATGCGCGAAATGCCTTAAAAATGGCTTTAAAATGGATTTGGAGCATGGAGACGATTATCTCGGGATTGCAAGATAACCAAACAAAACTTTTAGTGGATTTCTACTTATTTTATTAAATATCATCTCCACCAAACAGGACAAGCTTGCATCTGTTATAGTTTTGGAGAAAAATGTGTTCATTTCATGTATGCGCGAAATGCCTTAAAAATGGCTTTAAAATGGATTTGGAGCATGGAGACGATTATCTCGGGATTGCAAGATAACCAAACAAAACTTTTAGTGGATTTCTACTTATTTTATTAAATATCATCTCCACCAAACAGGACAAGCTTGCATCTGTTATAGTTTTGGAGAAAAATGTGTTCATTTCATGTATGCGCGAAATGCCTTAAAAATGGCTTTAAAATGGATTTGGAGCATGGAGACGATTATCTCGGGATTGCAAGATAACCAAACAAAACTTTTAGTGGATTTCTACTTATTTTATTAAATATCATCTCCACCAAACAGGACAAGCTTGCATCTGTTATAGTTTTGGAGAAAAATGTGTTCATTTCATGTATGCGCGAAATGCCTTAAAAATGGCTTTAAAATGGATTTGGAGCATGGAGACGATTATCTCGGGATTGCAAGATAACCAAACAAAACTTTTAGTGGATTTCTACTTATTTTATTAAATATCATCTCCACCAAACAGGACAAGCTTGCATCTGTTATAGTTTTGGAGAAAAATGTGTTCATTTCATGTATGCGCGAAATGCCTTAAAAATGGCTTTAAAATGGATTTGGAGCATGGAGACGATTATCTCGGGATTGCAAGATAACCAAACAAAACTTTTAGTGGATTTCTACTTATTTTATTAAATATCATCTCCACCAAACAGGACAAGCTTGCATCTGTTATAGTTTTGGAGAAAAATGTGTTCATTTCATGTATGCGCGAAATGCCTTAAAAATGGCTTTAAAATGGATTTGGAGCATGGAGACGATTATCTCGGGATTGCAAGATAACCAAACAAAACTTTTAGTGGATTTCTACTTATTTTATTAAATATCATCTCCACCAAACAGGACAAGCTTGCATCTGTTATAGTTTTGGAGAAAAATGTGTTCATTTCATGTATGCGCGAAATGCCTTAAAAATGGCTTTAAAATGGATTTGGAGCATGGAGACGATTATCTCGGGATTGCAAGATAACCAAACAAAACTTTTAGTGGATTTCTACTTATTTTATTAAATATCATCTCCACCAAACAGGACAAGCTTGCATCTGTTATAGTTTTGGAGAAAAATGTGTTCATTTCATGTATGCGCGAAATGCCTTAAAAATGGCTTTAAAATGGATTTGGAGCATGGAGACGATTATCTCGGGATTGCAAGATAACCAAACAAAACTTTTAGTGGATTTCTACTTATTTTATTAAATATCATCTCCACCAAACAGGACAAGCTTGCATCTGTTATAGTTTTGGAGAAAAATGTGTTCATTTCATGTATGCGCGAAATGCCTTAAAAATGGCTTTAAAATGGATTTGGAGCATGGAGACGATTATCTCGGGATTGCAAGATAACCAAACAAAACTTTTAGTGGATTTCTACTTATTTTATTAAATATCATCTCCACCAAACAGGACAAGCTTGCATCTGTTATAGTTTTGGAGAAAAATGTGTTCATTTCATGTATGCGCGAAATGCCTTAAAAATGGCTTTAAAATGGATTTGGAGCATGGAGACGATTATCTCGGGATTGCAAGATAACCAAACAAAACTTTTAGTGGATTTCTACTTATTTTATTAAATATCATCTCCACCAAACAGGACAAGCTTGCATCTGTTATAGTTTTGGAGAAAAATGTGTTCATTTCATGTATGCGCGAAATGCCTTAAAAATGGCTTTAAAATGGATTTGGAGCATGGAGACGATTATCTCGGGATTGCAAGATAACCAAACAAAACTTTTAGTGGATTTCTACTTATTTTATTAAATATCATCTCCACCAAACAGGACAAGCTTGCATCTGTTATAGTTTTGGAGAAAAATGTGTTCATTTCATGTATGCGCGAAATGCCTTAAAAATGGCTTTAAAATGGATTTGGAGCATGGAGACGATTATCTCGGGATTGCAAGATAACCAAACAAAACTTTTAGTGGATTTCTACTTATTTTATTAAATATCATCTCCACCAAACAGGACAAGCTTGCATCTGTTATAGTTTTGGAGAAAAATGTGTTCATTTCATGTATGCGCGAAATGCCTTAAAAATGGCTTTAAAATGGATTTGGAGCATGGAGACGATTATCTCGGGATTGCAAGATAACCAAACAAAACTTTTAGTGGATTTCTACTTATTTTATTAAATATCATCTCCACCAAACAGGACAAGCTTGCATCTGTTATAGTTTTGGAGAAAAATGTGTTCATTTCATGTATGCGCGAAATGCCTTAAAAATGGCTTTAAAATGGATTTGGAGCATGGAGACGATTATCTCGGGATTGCAAGATAACCAAACAAAACTTTTAGTGGATTTCTACTTATTTTATTAAATATCATCTCCACCAAACAGGACAAGCTTGCATCTGTTATAGTTTTGGAGAAAAATGTGTTCATTTCATGTATGCGCGAAATGCCTTAAAAATGGCTTTAAAATGGATTTGGAGCATGGAGACGATTATCTCGGGATTGCAAGATAACCAAACAAAACTTTTAGTGGATTTCTACTTATTTTATTAAATATCATCTCCACCAAACAGGACAAGCTTGCATCTGTTATAGTTTTGGAGAAAAATGTGTTCATTTCATGTATGCGCGAAATGCCTTAAAAATGGCTTTAAAATGGATTTGGAGCATGGAGACGATTATCTCGGGATTGCAAGATAACCAAACAAAACTTTTAGTGGATTTCTACTTATTTTATTAAATATCATCTCCACCAAACAGGACAAGCTTGCATCTGTTATAGTTTTGGAGAAAAATGTGTTCATTTCATGTATGCGCGAAATGCCTTAAAAATGGCTTTAAAATGGATTTGGAGCATGGAGACGATTATCTCGGGATTGCAAGATAACCAAACAAAACTTTTAGTGGATTTCTACTTATTTTATTAAATATCATCTCCACCAAACAGGACAAGCTTGCATCTGTTATAGTTTTGGAGAAAAATGTGTTCATTTCATGTATGCGCGAAATGCCTTAAAAATGGCTTTAAAATGGATTTGGAGCATGGAGACGATTATCTCGGGATTGCAAGATAACCAAACAAAACTTTTAGTGGATTTCTACTTATTTTATTAAATATCATCTCCACCAAACAGGACAAGCTTGCATCTGTTATAGTTTTGGAGAAAAATGTGTTCATTTCATGTATGCGCGAAATGCCTTAAAAATGGCTTTAAAATGGATTTGGAGCATGGAGACGATTATCTCGGGATTGCAAGATAACCAAACAAAACTTTTAGTGGATTTCTACTTATTTTATTAAATATCATCTCCACCAAACAGGACAAGCTTGCATCTGTTATAGTTTTGGAGAAAAATGTGTTCATTTCATGTATGCGCGAAATGCCTTAAAAATGGCTTTAAAATGGATTTGGAGCATGGAGACGATTATCTCGGGATTGCAAGATAACCAAACAAAACTTTTAGTGGATTTCTACTTATTTTATTAAATATCATCTCCACCAAACAGGACAAGCTTGCATCTGTTATAGTTTTGGAGAAAAATGTGTTCATTTCATGTATGCGCGAAATGCCTTAAAAATGGCTTTAAAATGGATTTGGAGCATGGAGACGATTATCTCGGGATTGCAAGATAACCAAACAAAACTTTTAGTGGATTTCTACTTATTTTATTAAATATCATCTCCACCAAACAGGACAAGCTTGCATCTGTTATAGTTTTGGAGAAAAATGTGTTCATTTCATGTATGCGCGAAATGCCTTAAAAATGGCTTTAAAATGGATTTGGAGCATGGAGACGATTATCTCGGGATTGCAAGATAACCAAACAAAACTTTTAGTGGATTTCTACTTATTTTATTAAATATCATCTCCACCAAACAGGACAAGCTTGCATCTGTTATAGTTTTGGAGAAAAATGTGTTCATTTCATGTATGCGCGAAATGCCTTAAAAATGGCTTTAAAATGGATTTGGAGCATGGAGACGATTATCTCGGGATTGCAAGATAACCAAACAAAACTTTTAGTGGATTTCTACTTATTTTATTAAATATCATCTCCACCAAACAGGACAAGCTTGCATCTGTTATAGTTTTGGAGAAAAATGTGTTCATTTCATGTATGCGCGAAATGCCTTAAAAATGGCTTTAAAATGGATTTGGAGCATGGAGACGATTATCTCGGGATTGCAAGATAACCAAACAAAACTTTTAGTGGATTTCTACTTATTTTATTAAATATCATCTCCACCAAACAGGACAAGCTTGCATCTGTTATAGTTTTGGAGAAAAATGTGTTCATTTCATGTATGCGCGAAATGCCTTAAAAATGGCTTTAAAATGGATTTGGAGCATGGAGACGATTATCTCGGGATTGCAAGATAACCAAACAAAACTTTTAGTGGATTTCTACTTATTTTATTAAATATCATCTCCACCAAACAGGACAAGCTTGCATCTGTTATAGTTTTGGAGAAAAATGTGTTCATTTCATGTATGCGCGAAATGCCTTAAAAATGGCTTTAAAATGGATTTGGAGCATGGAGACGATTATCTCGGGATTGCAAGATAACCAAACAAAACTTTTAGTGGATTTCTACTTATTTTATTAAATATCATCTCCACCAAACAGGACAAGCTTGCATCTGTTATAGTTTTGGAGAAAAATGTGTTCATTTCATGTATGCGCGAAATGCCTTAAAAATGGCTTTAAAATGGATTTGGAGCATGGAGACGATTATCTCGGGATTGCAAGATAACCAAACAAAACTTTTAGTGGATTTCTACTTATTTTATTAAATATCATCTCCACCAAACAGGACAAGCTTGCATCTGTTATAGTTTTGGAGAAAAATGTGTTCATTTCATGTATGCGCGAAATGCCTTAAAAATGGCTTTAAAATGGATTTGGAGCATGGAGACGATTATCTCGGGATTGCAAGATAACCAAACAAAACTTTTAGTGGATTTCTACTTATTTTATTAAATATCATCTCCACCAAACAGGACAAGCTTGCATCTGTTATAGTTTTGGAGAAAAATGTGTTCATTTCATGTATGCGCGAAATGCCTTAAAAATGGCTTTAAAATGGATTTGGAGCATGGAGACGATTATCTCGGGATTGCAAGATAACCAAACAAAACTTTTAGTGGATTTCTACTTATTTTATTAAATATCATCTCCACCAAACAGGACAAGCTTGCATCTGTTATAGTTTTGGAGAAAAATGTGTTCATTTCATGTATGCGCGAAATGCCTTAAAAATGGCTTTAAAATGGATTTGGAGCATGGAGACGATTATCTCGGGATTGCAAGATAACCAAACAAAACTTTTAGTGGATTTCTACTTATTTTATTAAATATCATCTCCACCAAACAGGACAAGCTTGCATCTGTTATAGTTTTGGAGAAAAATGTGTTCATTTCATGTATGCGCGAAATGCCTTAAAAATGGCTTTAAAATGGATTTGGAGCATGGAGACGATTATCTCGGGATTGCAAGATAACCAAACAAAACTTTTAGTGGATTTCTACTTATTTTATTAAATATCATCTCCACCAAACAGGACAAGCTTGCATCTGTTATAGTTTTGGAGAAAAATGTGTTCATTTCATGTATGCGCGAAATGCCTTAAAAATGGCTTTAAAATGGATTTGGAGCATGGAGACGATTATCTCGGGATTGCAAGATAACCAAACAAAACTTTTAGTGGATTTCTACTTATTTTATTAAATATCATCTCCACCAAACAGGACAAGCTTGCATCTGTTATAGTTTTGGAGAAAAATGTGTTCATTTCATGTATGCGCGAAATGCCTTAAAAATGGCTTTAAAATGGATTTGGAGCATGGAGACGATTATCTCGGGATTGCAAGATAACCAAACAAAACTTTTAGTGGATTTCTACTTATTTTATTAAATATCATCTCCACCAAACAGGACAAGCTTGCATCTGTTATAGTTTTGGAGAAAAATGTGTTCATTTCATGTATGCGCGAAATGCCTTAAAAATGGCTTTAAAATGGATTTGGAGCATGGAGACGATTATCTCGGGATTGCAAGATAACCAAACAAAACTTTTAGTGGATTTCTACTTATTTTATTAAATATCATCTCCACCAAACAGGACAAGCTTGCATCTGTTATAGTTTTGGAGAAAAATGTGTTCATTTCATGTATGCGCGAAATGCCTTAAAAATGGCTTTAAAATGGATTTGGAGCATGGAGACGATTATCTCGGGATTGCAAGATAACCAAACAAAACTTTTAGTGGATTTCTACTTATTTTATTAAATATCATCTCCACCAAACAGGACAAGCTTGCATCTGTTATAGTTTTGGAGAAAAATGTGTTCATTTCATGTATGCGCGAAATGCCTTAAAAATGGCTTTAAAATGGATTTGGAGCATGGAGACGATTATCTCGGGATTGCAAGATAACCAAACAAAACTTTTAGTGGATTTCTACTTATTTTATTAAATATCATCTCCACCAAACAGGACAAGCTTGCATCTGTTATAGTTTTGGAGAAAAATGTGTTCATTTCATGTATGCGCGAAATGCCTTAAAAATGGCTTTAAAATGGATTTGGAGCATGGAGACGATTATCTCGGGATTGCAAGATAACCAAACAAAACTTTTAGTGGATTTCTACTTATTTTATTAAATATCATCTCCACCAAACAGGACAAGCTTGCATCTGTTATAGTTTTGGAGAAAAATGTGTTCATTTCATGTATGCGCGAAATGCCTTAAAAATGGCTTTAAAATGGATTTGGAGCATGGAGACGATTATCTCGGGATTGCAAGATAACCAAACAAAACTTTTAGTGGATTTCTACTTATTTTATTAAATATCATCTCCACCAAACAGGACAAGCTTGCATCTGTTATAGTTTTGGAGAAAAATGTGTTCATTTCATGTATGCGCGAAATGCCTTAAAAATGGCTTTAAAATGGATTTGGAGCATGGAGACGATTATCTCGGGATTGCAAGATAACCAAACAAAACTTTTAGTGGATTTCTACTTATTTTATTAAATATCATCTCCACCAAACAGGACAAGCTTGCATCTGTTATAGTTTTGGAGAAAAATGTGTTCATTTCATGTATGCGCGAAATGCCTTAAAAATGGCTTTAAAATGGATTTGGAGCATGGAGACGATTATCTCGGGATTGCAAGATAACCAAACAAAACTTTTAGTGGATTTCTACTTATTTTATTAAATATCATCTCCACCAAACAGGACAAGCTTGCATCTGTTATAGTTTTGGAGAAAAATGTGTTCATTTCATGTATGCGCGAAATGCCTTAAAAATGGCTTTAAAATGGATTTGGAGCATGGAGACGATTATCTCGGGATTGCAAGATAACCAAACAAAACTTTTAGTGGATTTCTACTTATTTTATTAAATATCATCTCCACCAAACAGGACAAGCTTGCATCTGTTATAGTTTTGGAGAAAAATGTGTTCATTTCATGTATGCGCGAAATGCCTTAAAAATGGCTTTAAAATGGATTTGGAGCATGGAGACGATTATCTCGGGATTGCAAGATAACCAAACAAAACTTTTAGTGGATTTCTACTTATTTTATTAAATATCATCTCCACCAAACAGGACAAGCTTGCATCTGTTATAGTTTTGGAGAAAAATGTGTTCATTTCATGTATGCGCGAAATGCCTTAAAAATGGCTTTAAAATGGATTTGGAGCATGGAGACGATTATCTCGGGATTGCAAGATAACCAAACAAAACTTTTAGTGGATTTCTACTTATTTTATTAAATATCATCTCCACCAAACAGGACAAGCTTGCATCTGTTATAGTTTTGGAGAAAAATGTGTTCATTTCATGTATGCGCGAAATGCCTTAAAAATGGCTTTAAAATGGATTTGGAGCATGGAGACGATTATCTCGGGATTGCAAGATAACCAAACAAAACTTTTAGTGGATTTCTACTTATTTTATTAAATATCATCTCCACCAAACAGGACAAGCTTGCATCTGTTATAGTTTTGGAGAAAAATGTGTTCATTTCATGTATGCGCGAAATGCCTTAAAAATGGCTTTAAAATGGATTTGGAGCATGGAGACGATTATACTCGGGATTGCAAGATAACCAAACAAAACTTTTAGTGGATTTCTACTTATTTTATTAAATATCATCTCCACCAAACAGGACAAGCTTGCATCTGTTATAGTTTTGGAGAAAAATGTGTTCATTTCATGTATGCGCGAAATGCCTTAAAAATGGCTTTAAAATGGATTTGGAGCATGGAGACGATTATCTCGGGATTGCAAGATAACCAAACAAAACTTTTAGTGGATTTCTACTTATTTTATTAAATATCATCTCCACCAAACAGGACAAGCTTGCATCTGTTATAGTTTTGGAGAAAAATGTGTTCATTTCATGTATGCGCGAAATGCCTTAAAAATGGCTTTAAAATGGATTTGGAGCATGGAGACGATTATCTCGGGATTGCAAGATAACCAAACAAAACTTTTAGTGGATTTCTACTTATTTTATTAAATATCATCTCCACCAAACAGGACAAGCTTGCATCTGTATAGTTTTGGAGAAAAATGTGTTCATTTCATGTATGCGCGAAATGCCTTAAAAATGGCTTTAAAATGGATTTGGAGCATGGAGACGATTATCTCGGGATTGCAAGATAACCAAACAAAACTTTTAGTGGATTTCTACTTATTTTATTAAATATCATCTCCACCAAACAGGACAAGCTTGCATCTGTTATAGTTTTGGAGAAAAATGTGTTCATTTCATGTATGCGCGAAATGCCTTAAAAATGGCTTTAAAATGGATTTGGAGCATGGAGACGATTATCTCGGGATTGCAAGATAACCAAACAAAACTTTTAGTGGATTTCTACTTATTTTATTAAATATCATCTCCACCAAACAGGACAAGCTTGCATCTGTTATAGTTTTGGAGAAAAATGTGTTCATTTCATGTATGCGCGAAATGCCTTAAAAATGGCTTTAAAATGGATTTGGAGCATGGAGACGATTATCTCGGGATTGCAAGATAACCAAACAAAACTTTTAGTGGATTTCTACTTATTTTATTAAATATCATCTCCACCAAACAGGACAAGCTTGCATCTGTTATAGTTTTGGAGAAAAATGTGTTCATTTCATGTATGCGCGAAATGCCTTAAAAATGGCTTTAAAATGGATTTGGAGCATGGAGACGATTATCTCGGGATTGCAAGATAACCAAACAAAACTTTTAGTGGATTTCTACTTATTTTATTAAATATCATCTCCACCAAACAGGACAAGCTTGCATCTGTTATAGTTTTGGAGAAAAATGTGTTCATTTCATGTATGCGCGAAATGCCTTAAAAATGGCTTTAAAATGGATTTGGAGCATGGAGACGATTATCTCGGGATTGCAAGATAACCAAACAAAACTTTTAGTGGATTTCTACTTATTTTATTAAATATCATCTCCACCAAACAGGACAAGCTTGCATCTGTTATAGTTTTGGAGAAAAATGTGTTCATTTCATGTATGCGCGAAATGCCTTAAAAATGGCTTTAAAATGGATTTGGAGCATGGAGACGATTATCTCGGGATTGCAAGATAACCAAACAAAACTTTTAGTGGATTTCTACTTATTTTATTAAATATCATCTCCACCAAACAGGACAAGCTTGCATCTGTTATAGTTTTGGAGAAAAATGTGTTCATTTCATGTATGCGCGAAATGCCTTAAAAATGGCTTTAAAATGGATTTGGAGCATGGAGACGATTATCTCGGGATTGCAAGATAACCAAACAAAACTTTTAGTGGATTTCTACTTATTTTATTAAATATCATCTCCACCAAACAGGACAAGCTTGCATCTGTTATAGTTTTGGAGAAAAATGTGTTCATTTCATGTATGCGCGAAATGCCTTAAAAATGGCTTTAAAATGGATTTGGAGCATGGAGACGATTATCTCGGGATTGCAAGATAACCAAACAAAACTTTTAGTGGATTTCTACTTATTTTATTAAATATCATCTCCACCAAACAGGACAAGCTTGCATCTGTTATAGTTTTGGAGAAAAATGTGTTCATTTCATGTATGCGCGAAATGCCTTAAAAATGGCTTTAAAATGGATTTGGAGCATGGAGACGATTATCTCGGGATTGCAAGATAACCAAACAAAACTTTTAGTGGATTTCTACTTATTTTATTAAATATCATCTCCACCAAAACAGGACAAGCTTGCATCTGTTATAGTTTTGGAGAAAAATGTGTTCATTTCATGTATGCGCGAAATGCCTTAAAAATGGCTTTAAAATGGATTTGGAGCATGGAGACGATTATCTCGGGATTGCAAGATAACCAAACAAAACTTTTAGTGGATTTCTACTTATTTTATTAAATATCATCTCCACCAAACAGGACAAGCTTGCATCTGTTATAGTTTTGGAGAAAAATGTGTTCATTTCATGTATGCGCGAAATGCCTTAAAAATGGCTTTAAAATGGATTTGGAGCATGGAGACGATTATCTCGGGATTGCAAGATAACCAAACAAAACTTTTAGTGGATTTCTACTTATTTTATTAAATATCATCTCCACCAAACAGGACAAGCTTGCATCTGTTATAGTTTTGGAGAAAAATGTGTTCATTTCATGTATGCGCGAAATGCCTTAAAAATGGCTTTAAAATGGATTTGGAGCATGGAGACGATTATCTCGGGATTGCAAGATAACCAAACAAAACTTTTAGTGGATTTCTACTTATTTTATTAAATATCATCTCCACCAAACAGGCACAAGCTTGCATCTGTTATAGTTTTGGAGAAAAATGTGTTCATTTCATGTATGCGCGAAATGCCTTAAAAATGGCTTTAAAATGGATTTGGAGCATGGAGACGATTATCTCGGGATTGCAAGATAACCAAACAAAACTTTTAGTGGATTTCTACTTATTTTATTAAATATCATCTCCACCAAACAGGACAAGCTTGCATCTGTTATAGTTTTGGAGAAAAATGTGTTCATTTCATGTATGCGCGAAATGCCTTAAAAATGGCTTTAAAATGGATTTGGAGCATGGAGACGATTATCTCGGGATTGCAAGATAACCAAACAAAACTTTTAGTGGATTTCTACTTATTTTATTAAATATCATCTCCACCAAACAGGACAAGCTTGCATCTGTTATAGTTTTGGAGAAAAATGTGTTCATTTCATGTATGCGCGAAATGCCTTAAAAATGGCTTTAAAATGGATTTGGAGCATGGAGACGATTATCTCGGGATTGCAAGATAACCAAACAAAACTTTTAGTGGATTTCTACTTATTTTATTAAATATCATCTCCACCAAACAGGACAAGCTTGCATCTGTTATAGTTTTGGAGAAAAATGTGTTCATTTCATGTATGCGCGAAATGCCTTAAAAATGGCTTTAAAATGGATTTGGAGCATGGAGACGATTATCTCGGGATTGCAAGATAACCAAACAAAACTTTTAGTGGATTTCTACTTATTTTATTAAATATCATCTCCACCAAACAGGACAAGCTTGCATCTGTTATAGTTTTGGAGAAAAATGTGTTCATTTCATGTATGCGCGAAATGCCTTAAAAATGGCTTTAAAATGGATTTGGAGCATGGAGACGATTATCTCGGGATTGCAAGATAACCAAACAAAACTTTTAGTGGATTTCTACTTATTTTATTAAATATCATCTCCACCAAACAGGACAAGCTTGCATCTGTTATAGTTTTGGAGAAAAATGTGTTCATTTCATGTATGCGCGAAATGCCTTAAAAATGGCTTTAAAATGGATTTGGAGCATGGAGACGATTATCTCGGGATTGCAAGATAACCAAACAAAACTTTTAGTGGATTTCTACTTATTTTATTAAATATCATCTCCACCAAACAGGACAAGCTTGCATCTGTTATAGTTTTGGAGAAAAATGTGTTCATTTCATGTATGCGCGAAATGCCTTAAAAATGGCTTTAAAATGGATTTGGAGCATGGAGACGATTATCTCGGGATTGCAAGATAACCAAACAAAACTTTTAGTGGATTTCTACTTATTTTATTAAATATCATCTCCACCAAACAGGACAAGCTTGCATCTGTTATAGTTTTGGAGAAAAATGTGTTCATTTCATGTATGCGCGAAATGCCTTAAAAATGGCTTTAAAATGGATTTGGAGCATGGAGACGATTATCTCGGGATTGCAAGATAACCAAACAAAACTTTTAGTGGATTTCTACTTATTTTATTAAATATCATCTCCACCAAACAGGACAAGCTTGCATCTGTTATAGTTTTGGAGAAAAATGTGTTCATTTCATGTATGCGCGAAATGCCTTAAAAATGGCTTTAAAATGGATTTGGAGCATGGAGACGATTATCTCGGGATTGCAAGATAACCAAACAAAACTTTTAGTGGATTTCTACTTATTTTATTAAATATCATCTCCACCAAACAGGACAAGCTTGCATCTGTTATAGTTTTGGAGAAAAATGTGTTCATTTCATGTATGCGCGAAATGCCTTAAAAATGGCTTTAAAATGGATTTGGAGCATGGAGACGATTATCTCGGGATTGCAAGATAACCAAACAAAACTTTTAGTGGATTTCTACTTATTTTATTAAATATCATCTCCACCAAACAGGACAAGCTTGCATCTGTTATAGTTTTGGAGAAAAATGTGTTCATTTCATGTATGCGCGAAATGCCTTAAAAATGGCTTTAAAATGGATTTGGAGCATGGAGACGATTATCTCGGGATTGCAAGATAACCAAACAAAACTTTTAGTGGATTTCTACTTATTTTATTAAATATCATCTCCACCAAACAGGACAAGCTTGCATCTGTTATAGTTTTGGAGAAAAATGTGTTCATTTCATGTATGCGCGAAATGCCTTAAAAATGGCTTTAAAATGGATTTGGAGCATGGAGACGATTATCTCGGGATTGCAAGATAACCAAACAAAACTTTTAGTGGATTTCTACTTATTTTATTAAATATCATCTCCACCAAACAGGACAAGCTTGCATCTGTTATAGTTTTGGAGAAAAATGTGTTCATTTCATGTATGCGCGAAATGCCTTAAAAATGGCTTTAAAATGGATTTGGAGCATGGAGACGATTATCTCGGGATTGCAAGATAACCAAACAAAACTTTTAGTGGATTTCTACTTATTTTATTAAATATCATCTCCACCAAACAGGACAAGCTTGCATCTGTTATAGTTTTGGAGAAAAATGTGTTCATTTCATGTATGCGCGAAATGCCTTAAAAATGGCTTTAAAATGGATTTGGAGCATGGAGACGATTATCTCGGGATTGCAAGATAACCAAACAAAACTTTTAGTGGATTTCTACTTATTTTATTAAATATCATCTCCACCAAACAGGACAAGCTTGCATCTGTTATAGTTTTGGAGAAAAATGTGTTCATTTCATGTATGCGCGAAATGCCTTAAAAATGGCTTTAAAATGGATTTGGAGCATGGAGACGATTATCTCGGGATTGCAAGATAACCAAACAAAACTTTTAGTGGATTTCTACTTATTTTATTAAATATCATCTCCACCAAACAGGACAAGCTTGCATCTGTTATAGTTTTGGAGAAAAATGTGTTCATTTCATGTATGCGCGAAATGCCTTAAAAATGGCTTTAAAATGGATTTGGAGCATGGAGACGATTATCTCGGGATTGCAAGATAACCAAACAAAACTTTTAGTGGATTTCTACTTATTTTATTAAATATCATCTCCACCAAACAGGACAAGCTTGCATCTGTTATAGTTTTGGAGAAAAATGTGTTCATTTCATGTATGCGCGAAATGCCTTAAAAATGGCTTTAAAATGGATTTGGAGCATGGAGACGATTATCTCGGGATTGCAAGATAACCAAACAAAACTTTTAGTGGATTTCTACTTATTTTATTAAATATCATCTCCACCAAACAGGACAAGCTTGCATCTGTTATAGTTTTGGAGAAAAATGTGTTCATTTCATGTATGCGCGAAATGCCTTAAAAATGGCTTTAAAATGGATTTGGAGCATGGAGACGATTATCTCGGGATTGCAAGATAACCAAACAAAACTTTTAGTGGATTTCTACTTATTTTATTAAATATCATCTCCACCAAACAGGACAAGCTTGCATCTGTTATAGTTTTGGAGAAAAATGTGTTCATTTCATGTATGCGCGAAATGCCTTAAAAATGGCTTTAAAATGGATTTGGAGCATGGAGACGATTATCTCGGGATTGCAAGATAACCAAACAAAACTTTTAGTGGATTTCTACTTATTTTATTAAATATCATCTCCACCAAACAGGACAAGCTTGCATCTGTTATAGTTTTGGAGAAAAATGTGTTCATTTCATGTATGCGCGAAATGCCTTAAAAATGGCTTTAAAATGGATTTGGAGCATGGAGACGATTATCTCGGGATTGCAAGATAACCAAACAAAACTTTTAGTGGATTTCTACTTATTTTATTAAATATCATCTCCACCAAACAGGACAAGCTTGCATCTGTTATAGTTTTGGAGAAAAATGTGTTCATTTCATGTATGCGCGAAATGCCTTAAAAATGGCTTTAAAATGGATTTGGAGCATGGAGACGATTATCTCGGGATTGCAAGATAACCAAACAAAACTTTTAGTGGATTTCTACTTATTTTATTAAATATCATCTCCACCAAACAGGACAAGCTTGCATCTGTTATAGTTTTGGAGAAAAATGTGTTCATTTCATGTATGCGCGAAATGCCTTAAAAATGGCTTTAAAATGGATTTGGAGCATGGAGACGATTATCTCGGGATTGCAAGATAACCAAACAAAACTTTTAGTGGATTTCTACTTATTTTATTAAATATCATCTCCACCAAACAGGACAAGCTTGCATCTGTTATAGTTTTGGAGAAAAATGTGTTCATTTCATGTATGCGCGAAATGCCTTAAAAATGGCTTTAAAATGGATTTGGAGCATGGAGACGATTATCTCGGGATTGCAAGATAACCAAACAAAACTTTTAGTGGATTTCTACTTATTTTATTAAATATCATCTCCACCAAACAGGACAAGCTTGCATCTGTTATAGTTTTGGAGAAAAATGTGTTCATTTCATGTATGCGCGAAATGCCTTAAAAATGGCTTTAAAATGGATTTGGAGCATGGAGACGATTATCTCGGGATTGCAAGATAACCAAACAAAACTTTTAGTGGATTTCTACTTATTTTATTAAATATCATCTCCACCAAACAGGACAAGCTTGCATCTGTTATAGTTTTGGAGAAAAATGTGTTCATTTCATGTATGCGCGAAATGCCTTAAAAATGGCTTTAAAATGGATTTGGAGCATGGAGACGATTATCTCGGGATTGCAAGATAACCAAACAAAACTTTTAGTGGATTTCTACTTATTTTATTAAATATCATCTCCACCAAACAGGACAAGCTTGCATCTGTTATAGTTTTGGAGAAAAATGTGTTCATTTCATGTATGCGCGAAATGCCTTAAAAATGGCTTTAAAATGGATTTGGAGCATGGAGACGATTATCTCGGGATTGCAAGATAACCAAACAAAACTTTTAGTGGATTTCTACTTATTTTATTAAATATCATCTCCACCAAACAGGACAAGCTTGCATCTGTTATAGTTTTGGAGAAAAATGTGTTCATTTCATGTATGCGCGAAATGCCTTAAAAATGGCTTTAAAATGGATTTGGAGCATGGAGACGATTATCTCGGGATTGCAAGATAACCAAACAAAACTTTTAGTGGATTTCTACTTATTTTATTAAATATCATCTCCACCAAACAGGACAAGCTTGCATCTGTTATAGTTTTGGAGAAAAATGTGTTCATTTCATGTATGCGCGAAATGCCTTAAAAATGGCTTTAAAATGGATTTGGAGCATGGAGACGATTATCTCGGGATTGCAAGATAACCAAACAAAACTTTTAGTGGATTTCTACTTATTTTATTAAATATCATCTCCACCAAACAGGACAAGCTTGCATCTGTTATAGTTTTGGAGAAAAATGTGTTCATTTCATGTATGCGCGAAATGCCTTAAAAATGGCTTTAAAATGGATTTGGAGCATGGAGACGATTATCTCGGGATTGCAAGATAACCAAACAAAACTTTTAGTGGATTTCTACTTATTTTATTAAATATCATCTCCACCAAACAGGACAAGCTTGCATCTGTTATAGTTTTGGAGAAAAATGTGTTCATTTCATGTATGCGCGAAATGCCTTAAAAATGGCTTTAAAATGGATTTGGAGCATGGAGACGATTATCTCGGGATTGCAAGATAACCAAACAAAACTTTTAGTGGATTTCTACTTATTTTATTAAATATCATCTCCACCAAACAGGACAAGCTTGCATCTGTTATAGTTTTGGAGAAAAATGTGTTCATTTCATGTATGCGCGAAATGCCTTAAAAATGGCTTTAAAATGGATTTGGAGCATGGAGACGATTATCTCGGGATTGCAAGATAACCAAACAAAACTTTTAGTGGATTTCTACTTATTTTATTAAATATCATCTCCACCAAACAGGACAAGCTTGCATCTGTTATAGTTTTGGAGAAAAATGTGTTCATTTCATGTATGCGCGAAATGCCTTAAAAATGGCTTTAAAATGGATTTGGAGCATGGAGACGATTATCTCGGGATTGCAAGATAACCAAACAAAACTTTTAGTGGATTTCTACTTATTTTATTAAATATCATCTCCACCAAACAGGACAAGCTTGCATCTGTTATAGTTTTGGAGAAAAATGTGTTCATTTCATGTATGCGCGAAATGCCTTAAAAATGGCTTTAAAATGGATTTGGAGCATGGAGACGATTATCTCGGGATTGCAAGATAACCAAACAAAACTTTTAGTGGATTTCTACTTATTTTATTAAATATCATCTCCACCAAACAGGACAAGCTTGCATCTGTTATAGTTTTGGAGAAAAATGTGTTCATTTCATGTATGCGCGAAATGCCTTAAAAATGGCTTTAAAATGGATTTGGAGCATGGAGACGATTATCTCGGGATTGCAAGATAACCAAACAAAACTTTTAGTGGATTTCTACTTATTTTATTAAATATCATCTCCACCAAACAGGACAAGCTTGCATCTGTTATAGTTTTGGAGAAAAATGTGTTCATTTCATGTATGCGCGAAATGCCTTAAAAATGGCTTTAAAATGGATTTGGAGCATGGAGACGATTATCTCGGGATTGCAAGATAACCAAACAAAACTTTTAGTGGATTTCTACTTATTTTATTAAATATCATCTCCACCAAACAGGACAAGCTTGCATCTGTTATAGTTTTGGAGAAAAATGTGTTCATTTCATGTATGCGCGAAATGCCTTAAAAATGGCTTTAAAATGGATTTGGAGCATGGAGACGATTATCTCGGGATTGCAAGATAACCAAACAAAACTTTTAGTGGATTTCTACTTATTTTATTAAATATCATCTCCACCAAACAGGACAAGCTTGCATCTGTTATAGTTTTGGAGAAAAATGTGTTCATTTCATGTATGCGCGAAATGCCTTAAAAATGGCTTTAAAATGGATTTGGAGCATGGAGACGATTATCTCGGGATTGCAAGATAACCAAACAAAACTTTTAGTGGATTTCTACTTATTTTATTAAATATCATCTCCACCAAACAGGACAAGCTTGCATCTGTTATAGTTTTGGAGAAAAATGTGTTCATTTCATGTATGCGCGAAATGCCTTAAAAATGGCTTTAAAATGGATTTGGAGCATGGAGACGATTATCTCGGGATTGCAAGATAACCAAACAAAACTTTTAGTGGATTTCTACTTATTTTATTAAATATCATCTCCACCAAACAGGACAAGCTTGCATCTGTTATAGTTTTGGAGAAAAATGTGTTCATTTCATGTATGCGCGAAATGCCTTAAAAATGGCTTTAAAATGGATTTGGAGCATGGAGACGATTATCTCGGGATTGCAAGATAACCAAACAAAACTTTTAGTGGATTTCTACTTATTTTATTAAATATCATCTCCACCAAACAGGACAAGCTTGCATCTGTTATAGTTTTGGAGAAAAATGTGTTCATTTCATGTATGCGCGAAATGCCTTAAAAATGGCTTTAAAATGGATTTGGAGCATGGAGACGATTATCTCGGGATTGCAAGATAACCAAACAAAACTTTTAGTGGATTTCTACTTATTTTATTAAATATCATCTCCACCAAACAGGACAAGCTTGCATCTGTTATAGTTTTGGAGAAAAATGTGTTCATTTCATGTATGCGCGAAATGCCTTAAAAATGGCTTTAAAATGGATTTGGAGCATGGAGACGATTATCTCGGGATTGCAAGATAACCAAACAAAACTTTTAGTGGATTTCTACTTATTTTATTAAATATCATCTCCACCAAACAGGACAAGCTTGCATCTGTTATAGTTTTGGAGAAAAATGTGTTCATTTCATGTATGCGCGAAATGCCTTAAAAATGGCTTTAAAATGGATTTGGAGCATGGAGACGATTATCTCGGGATTGCAAGATAACCAAACAAAACTTTTAGTGGATTTCTACTTATTTTATTAAATATCATCTCCACCAAACAGGACAAGCTTGCATCTGTTATAGTTTTGGAGAAAAATGTGTTCATTTCATGTATGCGCGAAATGCCTTAAAAATGGCTTTAAAATGGATTTGGAGCATGGAGACGATTATCTCGGGATTGCAAGATAACCAAACAAAACTTTTAGTGGATTTCTACTTATTTTATTAAATATCATCTCCACCAAACAGGACAAGCTTGCATCTGTTATAGTTTTGGAGAAAAATGTGTTCATTTCATGTATGCGCGAAATGCCTTAAAAATGGCTTTAAAATGGATTTGGAGCATGGAGACGTTTATCTCGGGATTGCAAGATAACCAAACAAAACTTTTAGTGGATTTCTACTTATTTCATTAAATATCATCTCCACCAAACAGGACAAGCTTGCATCTGTTATAGTTTTGGAGAAAAATGTGTTCATTTCATGTATGCGCGAAATGCCTTAAAAATGGCTTTAAAATGGATTTGGAGCATGGAGACGATTATCTCGGGATTGCAAGATAACCAAACAAAACTTTTAGTGGATTTCTACTTATTTTATTAAATATCATCTCCACCAAACAGGACAAGCTTGCATCTGTTATAGTTTTGGAGAAAAATGTGTTCATTTCATGTATGCGCGAAATGCCTTAAAAATGGCTTTAAAATGGATTTGGAGCATGGAGACGATTATCTCTGAAACTTTTACTGGATTTCCACTTACTTTATCAAATCTCATCTCCACCACACAGGACAAGTTTGCATCTGTTATAGTTTTGGAGAAAATTGTGGTCATTACATTTTTGCGCGAATGTGTTCAGATTCCTTTTTTATTGCATTTGGCACATGGTGACGATTATCTCAAGAGTGCAAAGTAGCCAAATGAAACTTTTACTGGATTTCCACTTACTTTATCAAATCTCATCTCCACCACACAGGACAAGTTTGCATCTGTTATAGTTTTGGAGAAAATTGTGGTCATTTCATTTTTGCGCGAATGTGTTCAGATTCCTTTTTTATTGCATTTGGCACATGGTGACGATTATCTCGAGAGTGCAAAGTAGCCAAATGAAACTTTTACTGGATTTCCACTTACTTTATCAAATCTCATCTCCACCACACAGGACAAGTTTGCATCTGTTATAGTTTTGGAGAAAATTGTGGTCATTTCATTTTTGCGCGAATGTGTTCAGATTCCTTTTTTATTGCATTTGGCACATGGTGACGATTATCTCGAGAGTGCAAAGTAGCCAAATGAAACTTTTACTGGATTTCCACTTACTTTATCAAATCTCATCTCCACCACACCGGACAAGTTTGCATCTGTTATAGTTTTGGAGAAAATTGTGGTCATTTCATTTTTGCGCGAATGTGTTCAGATTCCTGTTTTAATATTGCATTTGGCACATGGTGACGATTATCTCGAGAGTGCAAAGTAGCCAAATGAAACTTTTACTGGATTTCCACTTACTTTATCAAATCTCATCTCCACCACACAGGACAAGTTTGCATCTGTTATAGTTTTGGAGAAAATTGTGGTCATTTCATTTTTGCGCGAATGTGTTCAGATTCCTTTTTTATTGCATTTGGCACATGGTGACGATTATCTCGAGAGTGCAAAGTAGCCAAATGAAACTTTTACTGGATTTCCACTTACTTTATCAAATCTCATCTCCATCTCCACCACACAGGACAAGTTTGCATCTGTTATAGTTTTGGAGAAAATTGTGGTCATTTCATTTTTGCGCGAATGTGTTCAGATTCCTTTTTTATTGCATTTGGCACATGGTGACGATTATCTCGAGAGTGCAAAGTAGCCAAATGAAACTTTTACTGGATTTCCACTTACTTTATCAAATCTCATCTCCACCACACAGGACAAGTTTGCATCTGTTATAGTTTTGGAGAAAATTGTGGTCATTTCATTTTTGCGCGAATGTGTTCAGATTCCTGTTTTAATATTGCATTTGGCACATGGTGACGATTATCTCGAGAGTGCAAAGTAGCCAAATGAAACTTTTACTGGATTTCCACTTACTTTATCAAATCTCATCTCCACCACACAGGACAAGTTTGCATCTGTTATAGTTTTGGAGAAAATTGTGGTCATTTCATTTTTGCGCGAATGTGTTCAGATTCCTTTTTTATTGCATTTGGCACATGGTGACGATTATCTCGAGAGTGCAAAGTAGCCAAATGAAACTTTTACTGGATTTCCACTTACTTTATCAAATCTCATCTCCACCACACAGGACAAGTTTGCATCTGTTATAGTTTTGGAGAAAATTGTGGTCATTTCATTTTTGCGCGAATGTGTTCAGATTCCTGTTTTAATATTGCATTTGGCACATGGTGACGATTATCTCGAGAGTGCAAAGTAGCCAAATGAAACTTTTACTGGATTTCCACTTACTTTATCAAATCTCATCTCCACCACACAGGACAAGTTTGCATCTGTTATAGTTTTGGAGAAAACTGTGGTCATTTCATTTTTGCGCGAATGTGTTTAGATTACTGTTTTAATATTGCATTTGGCACATGGTGACGATTATCTCAAGAGTGCAAAGTAGCCAAATGAAACTTTTACTGGATTTCCACTTACTTTATCAAATCTCATCTCCACCACACAGGACAAGTTTGCATCTGTTATAGTTTTGGAGAAAATTGTGGTCATTTCATTTTTGCGCGAATGTGTTCAGATTCCTTTTTTATTGCATTTGGCACATGGTGACGATTATCTCGAGAGTGCAAAGTAGCCAAATGAAACTTTTACTGGATTTCCACTTACTTTATCAAATCTCATCTCCACCACACAGGACAAGTTTGCATCTGTTATAGTTTTGGAGAAAATTGTGGTCATTTCATTTTTGCGCGAATGTGTTCAGATTCCTGTTTTAATATTGCATTTGGCACATGGTGACGAGTATCTCGAGAGTGCAAAGTAGCCAAATGAAACTTTTACTGGATTTCCACTTACTTTATCAAATCTCATCTCCACCACACAGGACAAGTTTGCATCTGTTATAGTTTTGGAGAAAATTGTGGTCATTTCATTTTTGCGCGAATGTGTTCAGATTCCTTTTTTTTGCATTTGGCACATGGTGACGATTATCTCGAGAGTGCAAAGTAGCCAAATGAAACTTTTACTGGATTTCCACTTACTTTATCAAATCTCATCTCCACCACACAGGACAAGTTTGCATCTGTTATAGTTTTGGAGAAAATTGTGGTCATTTCATTTTTGCGCGAATGTGTTCAGATTCCTTTTTTATTGCATTTGGCACATGGTGACGATTATCTCGAGAGTGCAAAGTAGCCAAATGAAACTTTTACTGGATTTCCACTTACTTTATCAAATCTCATCTCCACCACACAGGACAAGTTTGCATCTGTTATAGTTTTGGAGAAAATTGTGGTCATTTCATTTTTGCGCGAATGTGTTCAGATTCCTGTTTTAATATTGCATTTGGCACATGGTGACGATTATCTCGAGAGTGCAAAGTAGCCAAATGAAACTTTTACTGGATTTCCACTTACTTTATCAAATCTCATCTCCACCACACAGGACACGTTTGCATCTGTTATAGTTTTGGAGAAAATTGTGGTCATTTCATTTTTGCGCGAATGTGTTCAGATTACTGTTTTAATATTGCATTTGGCACATGGTGACGATTATCTCGAGAGTGCAAAGTAGCCAAATGAAACTTTTACTGGATTTCCACTTACTTTATCAAATCTCATCTCCACCACAAAGGACAAGTTTGCATCTGTTATAGTTTTGGAGAAAATTGTGGTCATTTAATTTTTGCGCGAATGTGTTCAGATTCCTTTTTTATTGCATTTGGCACATGGTGACGATTATCTCGAGAGTGCAAAGTAGCCAAATGAAACTTTTACTGGATTTCAACTTACTTTATCAAATCTCATCTCCACCACACAGGACAAGTTTGCATCTGTTATAGTTTTGGAGAAAATTGTGGTCATTTCATTTTTGCGCGAATGTGTTCAGATTCCTTTTTTATTGCATTTGGCACATGGTGACGATTATCTCGAGAGTGCCAAGTAGCCAAATGAAACTTTTACTGGATTTCCACTTACTTTATCAAATCTCATCTCCACCACACAGGACAAGTTTGCATCTGTTATAGTTTTGGAGAAAATTGTGGTCATTTCATTTTTGCGCGAATGTGTTCAGATTCCTGTTTTAATATTGCATTTGGCACATGGTGACGATTATCTCGAGAGTGCAAAGTAGCCAAATGAAACTTTTACTGGATTTCCACTTACTTTATCAAATCTCATCTCCACCACACAGGACAAGTTTGCATCTGTTATAGTTTTGGAGAAAATTGTGGTCATTTCATTTTTGCGCGAATGTGTTCAGATTCCTTTTTTATTGCATTTGGCACATGGTGACGATTATCTCGAGAGTGCAAAGTAGCCAAATGAAACTTTTACTGGATTTCCACTTACTTTATCAAATCTCATCTCCACCACACAGGACAAGTTTGCATCTGTTATAGTTTTGGAGAAAATTGTGGTCATTTCATTTTTGCGCGAATGTGTTCAGATTACTGTTTTAATATTGCATTTGGCACATGGTGACGATTATCTCGAGAGTGCAAAGTAGCCAAATGAAACTTTTACTGGATTTCCACTTACTTTTTCAAATCTCATCTCCACCACACAGGACAAGTTTGCATCTGTTATAGTTTTGGAGAAAATTGTGGTCATTTCATTTTTGCGCGAATGTGTTCAGATTCCTGTTTTAATATTGCATTTGGCACATGGTGACGATTATCTCGAGAGTGCAAAGTAGCCAAATGAAACTTTTACTGGATTTCCACTTACTTTATCAAATCTCATCTCCACCACACAGGACAAGTTTGCATCTGTTATAGTTTTGGAGAAAATTGTGGTCATTTAATTTTTGCGCGAATGTGTTCAGATTCCTTTTTTATTGCATTTGGCACATGGTGACGATTATCTCGAGAGTGCAAAGTAGCCAAATGAAACTTTTACTGGATTTCCACTTACTTTATCAAATCTCATCTCCACCACACAGGAGAAGTTTGCATTCTGTTATAGTTTTGGAGAAAATTGTGGTCATTTCATTTTTGCGCGAATGTGTTCAGATTCCTTTTTTATTGCATTTGGCACATGGTGACGATTATCTCGAGAGTGCAAAGTAGCCAAATGAAACTTTTACTGGATTTCCACTTACTTTATCAAATCTCATCTCCACCACACAGGACAAGTTTGCATCTGTTATAGTTTTGGAGAAAATTGTGGTCATTTCATTTTTGCGCGAATGTGTTCAGATTACTGTTTTAATATTGCATTTGGCACATGGTGACGATTATCTCGAGAGTGCAAAGTAGCCAAATGAAACTTTTACTGGATTTCCACTTACTTTATCAAATCTCATCTCCACCACAAAGGACAAGTTTGCATCTGTTATAGTTTTGGAGAAAATTGTGGTCATTTAATTTTTGCGCGAATGTGTTCAGATTCCTTTTTTATTGCATTTGGCACATGGTGACGATTATCTCGAGAGTGCAAAGTAGCCAAATGAAACTTTTACTGGATTTCCACTTACTTTATCAAATCTCATCTCCACCACACAGGACAAGTTTGCATCTGTTATAGTTTTGGAGAAAATTGTGGTCATTTCATTTTTGCGCGAATGTGTTCAGATTCCTTTTTTATTGCATTTGGCACATGGTGACGATTATCTCGAGTGCCAAGTAGCCAAATGAAACTTTTACTGGATTTCCACTTACTTTATCAAATCTCATCTCCACCACACAGGACAAGTTTGCATCTGTTATAGTTTTGGAGAAAATTGTGGTCATTTCATTTTTGCGCGAATGTGTTCAGATTCCTGTTTTAATATTGCATTTGGCACATGGTGACGATTATCTCGAGAGTGCAAAGTAGCCAAATGAAACTTTTACTGGATTTCCACTTACTTTATCAAATCTCATCTCCACCACACAGGACAAGTTTGCATCTGTTATAGTTTTGGAGAAAATTGTGGTCATTTCATTTTTGCGCGAATGTGTTCAGATTCCTTTTTTATTGCATTTGGCACATGGTGACGATTATCTCGAGAGTGCAAAGTAGCCAAATGAAACTTTTACTGGATTTCCACTTACTTTATCAAATCTCATCTCCACCACACAGGACAAGTTTGCATCTGTTATAGTTTTGGAGAAAATTGTGGTCATTTCATTTTTGCGCGAATGTGTTCAGATTACTGTTTTAATATTGCATTTGGCACATGGTGACGATTATCTCGAGAGTGCAAAGTAGCCAAATGAAACTTTTACTGGATTTCCACTTACTTTATCAAATCTCATCTCCACCACACAGGACAAGTTTGCATCTGTTATAGTTTTGGAGAAAATTGTGGTCATTTCATTTTTGCGCGAATGTGTTCAGATTACTGTTTTAATATTGCATTTGGCACATGGTGACGATTATCTCGAGAGTGCAAAGTAGCCAAATGAAACTTTTACTGGATTTCCACTTACTTTATCAAATCTCATCTCCACCACACAGGACAAGTTTGCATCTGTTATAGTTTTGGAGAAAATTGTGGTCATTTCATTTTTGCGCGAATGTGTTCAGATTCCTTTTTTATTGCATTTGGCACATGGTGACGATTATCTCGAGAGTGCAAAGTAGCCAAATGAAACTTTTACTGGATTTCCACTTACTTTATCAAATCTCATCTCCACCACACAGGACAAGTTTGCATCTGTTATAGTTTTGGAGAAAATTGTGGTCATTTCATTTTTGCGCGAATGTGTTCAGATTCCTTTTTTATTGCATTTGGCACATGGTGACGATTATCTCGAGAGTGCAAAGTAGCCAAATGAAACTTTTACTGGATTTCCACTTACTTTATCAAATCTCATCTCCACCACACAGGACAAGTTTGCATCTGTTATAGTTTTGGAGAAAATTGTGGTCATTTCATTTTTGCGCGAATGTGTTCAGATTCCTGTTTTAATATTGCATTTGGCACATGGTGACGATTATCTCGAGAGTGCAAAGTAGCCAAATGAAACTTTTACTGGATTTCCACTTACTTTATCAAATCTCATCTCCACCACACAGGACAAGTTTGCATCTGTTATAGTTTTGGAGAAAACTGTGGTCATTTCATTTTTGCGCGAATGTGTTTAGATTACTGTTTTAATATTGCATTTGGCACATGGTGACGATTATCTCAAGAGTGCAAAGTAGCCAAATGAAACTTTTACTGGATTTCCACTTACTTTATCAAATCTCATCTCCACCACACAGGACAAGTTTGCATCTGTTATAGTTTTGGAGAAAATTGTGGTCATTTCATTTTTGCGCGAATGTGTTCAGATTCCTTTTTTATTGCATTTGGCACATGGTGACGATTATCTCAAGAGTGCAAAGTAGCCAAATGAAACTTTTACTGGATTTCCACTTACTTTATCAAATCTCATCTCCACCACACAGGACAAGTTTGCATCTGTTATAGTTTTGGAGAAAATTGTGGTCATTTCATTTTTGCGCGAATGTGTTCAGATTCCTTTTTTATTGCATTTGGCACATGGTGACGATTATCTCGAGAGTGCAAAGTAGCCAAATGAAACTTTTACTGGATTTCCACTTTATCAAATCTCATCTCCACCACACAGGACAAGTTTGCATCTGTTATAGTTTTGGAGAAAATTGTGGTCATTTCATTTTTGCGCGAATGTGTTCAGATTCCTTTTTTATTGCATTTGGCACATGGTGACGATTATCTCGAGAGTGCAAAGTAGCCAAATGAAACTTTTACTGGATTTCCACTTACTTTATCAAATCTCATCTCCACCACACAGGACAAGTTTGCATCTGTTATAGTTTTGGAGAAAATTGTGGTCATTTCATTTTTGCGCGAATGTGTTCAGATTCCTTTTTTAATATTGCATTTGGCACATGGTGACGAGTATCTCGAGAGTGCAAAGTAGCCAAATGAAACTTTTACTGGATTTCCACTTACTTTATCAAATCTCATCTCCACCACACAGGACAAGTTTGCATCTGTTATAGTTTTGGAGAAAATTGTGGTCATTTCATTTTTGCGCGAATGTGTTCAGATTCCTTTTTTATTGCATTTGGCACATGGTGACGATTATCTCGAGAGTGCAAAGTAGCCAAATGAAACTTTTACTGGATTTCCACTTACTTTATCAAATCTCATCTCCACCACACAGGACAAGTTTGCATCTGTTATAGTTTTGGAGAAAATTGTGGTCATTTCATTTTTGCGCGAATGTGTTCAGATTCCTTTTTTATTGCATTTGGCACATGGTGACGATTATCTCGAGAGTGCAAAGTAGCCAAATGAAACTTTTACTGGATTTCCACTTACTTTATCAAATCTCATCTCCACCACACAGGACAAGTTTGCATCTGTTATAGTTTTGGAGAAAATTGTGGTCATTTCATTTTTGCGCGAATGTGTTCAGATTCCTGTTTTAATATTGCATTTGGCACATGGTGACGATTATCTCGAGAGTGCAAAGTAGCCAAATGAAACTTTTACTGGATTTCCACTTACTTTATCAAATCTCATCTCCACCACACAGGACAAGTTTGCATCTGTTATAGTTTTGGAGAAAATTGTGGTCATTTAATTTTTGCGCAAATGTGTTCAGATTCCTTTTTTATTGCATTTGGCACATGGTGACGATTATCTCGAGAGTGCAAAGTAGCCAAATGAAACTTTTACTGGATTTCCACTTACTTTATCAAATCTCATCTCCACCACACAGGACAAGTTTGCATCTGTTATAGTTTTGGAGAAAATTGTGGTCATTTCATTTTTGCGCGAATGTGTTCAGATTCCTTTTTTATTGCATTTGGCACAGGGTGACGATTATCTCGAGAGTGCAAAGTAGCCAAATGAAACTTTTACTGGATTTCCACTTACTTTATCAAATCTCATCTCCACCACACAGGACAAGTTTGCATCTGTTATAGTTTTGGAGAAAATTGTGGTCATTTCATTTTTGCTCGAATGTGTTCAGATTCCTGTTTTAATATTGCATTTGGCACATGGTGACGATTATCTCGAGAGTGCAAAGTAGCCAAATGAAACTTTTACTGGATTTCCACTTACTTTATCAAATCTCATATCCACCACACAGGACAAGTTTGCATCTGTTATAGTTTTGGAGAAAATTGTGGTCATTTCATTTTTGCGCGAATGTGTTCAGATTCCTGTTTTAATATTGCATTTGGCACATGGTGACGATTATCTCGAGAGTGCAAAGTAGCCAAATGAAACTTTTACTGGATTTCCACTTACTTTATCAAATCTCATCTCCACCACACAGGACAAGTTTGCATCTGTTATAGTTTTGGAGAAAACAGTGGTCATTTCATTTTTGCGCGAATGTGTTCAGATTCCTTTTTTATTGCATTTGGCACATGGTGACGATTATCTCGAGAGTGCAAAGTAGCCAAATGAAACTTTTACTGGATTTCCACTTACTTTATCAAATCTCATCTCCACCACACAGGACAAGTTTGCATCTGTTATAGTTTTGGAGAAAATTGTGGTCATTTCATTTTTGCGCGAATGTGTTCAGATTACTGTTTTAATATTGCATTTGGCACATGGTGACGATTATCTCGAGAGTGCAAAGTAGCCAAATGAAACTTTTACTGGATTTCCACTTACTTTATCAAATCTCATCTCCACCACACAGGACAAGTTTGCATCTGTTATAGTTTTGGAGAAAATTGTGGTCATTTCATTTTTGCGCGAATGTGTTCAGATTCCTTTTTTATTGCATTTGGCACATGGTGACGATTATCTCGAGAGTGCAAAGTAGCCAAATGAAACTTTTACTGGATTTCCACTTACTTTATCAAATCTCATCTCCACCACACAGGACAAGTTTGCATCTGTTATAGTTTTGGAGAAAATTGTGGTCATTTCATTTTTGCGCGAATGTGTTCAGATTACTGTTTTAATATTGCATTTGGCACATGGTGACGATTATCTCGAGAGTGCAAAGTAGTCAAATGAAACTTTTACTGGATTTCCACTTACTTTATCAAATCTCATCTCCACCACACAGGACAAGTTTGCATCTGTTATAGTTTTGGAGAAAATTGTGGTCATTTCATTTTTGCTCGAATGTGTTCAGATTCCTGTTTTAATATTGCATTTGGCACATGGTGACGATTATCTCGAGAGTGCAAAGTAGCCAAATGAAACTTTTACTGGATTTCCACTTACTTTATCAAATCTCATATCCACCACACAGGACAAGTTTGCATCTGTTATAGTTTTGGAGAAAATTGTGGTCATTTCATTTTTGCGCGAATGTGTTCAGATTCCTGTTTTAATATTGCATTTGGCACATGGTGACGATTATCTCGAGAGTGCAAAGTAGCCAAATGAAACTTTTACTGGATTTCCACTTACTTTATCAAATCTCATCTCCACCACACAGGACAAGTTTGCATCTGTTATAGTTTTGGAGAAAACAGTGGTCATTTCATTTTTGCGCGAATGTGTTCAGATTCCTTTTTTATTGCATTTGGCACATGGTGACGATTATCTCGAGAGTGCAAAGTAGCCAAATGAAACTTTTACTGGATTTCCACTTACTTTATCAAATCTCATCTCCACCACACAGGACAAGTTTGCATCTGTTATAGTTTTGGAGAAAATTGTGGTCATTTCATTTTTGCGCGAATGTGTTGAGATTCCTGTTTTAATATTGCATTTGGCACATGGTGACGATTATCTCGAGAGTGCAAAGTAGCCAAATGAAACTTTTACTGGATTTCCACTTACTTTATCAAATCTCATCTCCACCACACAGGACAAGTTTGCATCTGTTATAGTTTTGGAGAAAATTGTGGTCATTTCATTTTTGCGCGAATGTGTTCAGATTCCTTTTTTATTGCATTTGGCACATGGTGACGATTATCTCGAGAGTGCAAAGTAGCCAAATGAAACTTTTACTGGATTTCCACTTACTTTATCAAATCTCATCTCCACCACACAGGACAAGTTTGCATCTGTTATAGTTTTGGAGAAAATTGTGGTCATTTCATTTTTGCGCGAATGTGTTGAGATTCCTGTTTTAATATTGCATTTGGCACATGGTGACGATTATCTCGAGAGTGCAAAGTAGCCAAATGAAACTTTTACTGGATTTCCACTTACTTTATCAAATCTCATCTCCACCACACAGGACAAGTTTGCATCTGTTATAGTTTTGGAGAAAATTGTGGTCATTTCATTTTTGCGCGAATGTGTTCAGATTCCTTTTTTATTGCATTTGGCACATGGTGACGATTATCTCGAGAGTGCAAAGTAGCCAAATGAAACTTTTACTGGATTTCCACTTACTTTATCAAATCTCATCTCCACCACACAGGACAAGTTTGCATCTGTTATAGTTTTGGAGAAAATTGTGGTCATTTCATTTTTTCGCGAATGTGTTCAGATTACTGTTTTAATATTGCATTTGGCACATGGTGACGATTATCTCGAGAGTGCAAAGTAGCCAAATGAAACTTTTACTGGATTTCCACTTACTTTATCAAATCTCATCTCCACCACACAGGACAAGTTTGCATCTGTTATAGTTTTGGAGAAAATTGTGGTCATTTCATTTTTGCGCGAATGTGTTCAGATTCCTTTTTTATTGCATTTGGCACATGGTGACGATTATCTCGAGAGTGCAAAGTAGCCAAATGAAACTTTTACTGGATTTCCACTTACTTTATCAAATCTCATCTCCACCACACAGGACAAGTTTGCATCTGTTATAGTTTTGGAGAAAATTGTGGTCATTTCATTTTTGCGCGAATGTGTTCAGATTACTGTTTTAATACTGCATTTGGCACATGGTGACGATTATCTCGAGAGTGCAAAGTAGCCAAATGAAACTTTTACTGGATTTCCACTTACTTTATCAAATCTCATCTCCACCACACAGGAGAAGTTTGCATCTGTTATAGTTTTGGAGAAAATTGTGGTCATTTCATTTTTGCGCGAATGTGTTCAGATTCCTTTTTTATTGCATTTGGCACATGGTGACGATTATCTCGAGAGTGCAAAGTAGCCAAATGAAACTTTTACTGGATTTCCACTTACTTTATCAAATCTCATCTCCACCACACAGGACAAGTTTGCATCTGTTATAGTTTTGGAGAAAATTGTGGTCATTTCATTTTTGCGCGAATGTGTTCAGATTCCTTTTTTATTGCATTTGGCACATGGTGACGATTATCTCGAGAGTGCAAAGTAGCCAAATGAAACTTTTACTGGATTTCCACTTACTTTATCAAATCTCATCTCCACCACACAGGACAAGTTTGCATCTGTTATAGTTTTGGAGAAAATTGTGGTCATTTCATTTTTGCGCGAATGTGTTCAGATTACTGTTTTAATATTGCATTTGGCACATGGTGACGATTATCTCGAGAGTGCAAAGTAGCCAAATGAAACTTTTACTGGATTTCCACTTACTTTATCAAATCTCATCTCCACCACACAGGACAAGTTTGCATCTGTTATAGTTTTGGAGAAAATTGTGGTCATTTCATTTTTGAGCGAATGTGTTCAGATTCCTTTTTTATTGCATTTGGCACATGGTGACGATTATCTCAAGAGTGCAAAGTAGCCAAATGAAACTTTTACTGGATTTCCACTTACTTTATCAAATCTCATCTCCACCACACAGGACAAGTTTGCATCTGTTATAGTTTTGGAGAAAATTGTGGTCATTTCATTTTTGCGCGAATGTGTTCAGATTACTGTTTTAATAATGCATTTGGCACATGGTGACGATTATCTCGAGAGTGCAAAGTAGCCAAATGAAACTTTTACTGGATTTCCACTTACTTTATCAAATCTCATCTCCACCACACAGGACAAGTTTGCATCTGTTATAGTTTTGGAGAAAATTGTGGTCATTTCATTTTTGCGCGAATGTGTTCAGATTCCTTTTTTATTGCATTTGGCACATGGTGACGATTATCTCGAGAGTGCAAAGTAGCCAAATGAAACTTTTACTGGATTTCCACTTACTTTATCAAATCTCATCTCCACCACACAGGACAAGTTTGCATCTGTTATAGTTTTGGAGAAAATTGTGGTCATTTCATTTTTGCGCGAATGTGTTCAGATTCCTGTTTTAATATTGCATTTGGCACATGGTGACGATTATCTCGAGAGTGCAAAGTAGCCAAATGAAACTTTTACTGGATTTCCACTTACTTTATCAAATCTCATCTCCACCACACAGGACAAGTTTGCATCTGTTATAGTTTTGGAGAAAATTGTGGTCATTTCATTTTTGCGCGAATGTGTTCAGATTCCTTTTTTATTGCATTTGGCACATGGTGACGATTATCTCGAGAGTGCAAAGTAGCCAAATGAAACTTTTACTGGATTTCCACTTACTTTATCAAATCTCATCTCCACCACACAGGACAAGTTTGCATCTGTTATAGTTTTGGAGAAAATTGTGGTCATTTCATTTTTGCGCGAATGTGTTCAGATTCCTTTTTTATTGCATTTGGCACATGGTGACGATTATCTCGAGAGTGCAAAGTAGCCAAATGAAACTTTTACTGGATTTCCACTTACTTTATCAAATCTCATCTCCACCACACAGGACAAGTTTGCATCTGTTATAGTTTTGGAGAAAATTGTGGTCATTTCATTTTTGCGCGAATGTGTTCAGATTACTGTTTTAATATTGCATTTGGCACATGGTGACGATTATCTCGAGAGTGCAAAGTAGCCAAATGAAACTTTTACTGGATTTCCACTTACTTTATCAAATCTCATCTCCACCACACAGGACAAGTTTGCATCTGTTATAGTTTTGGAGAAAATTGTGGTCATTTCATTTTTGCGCGAATGTGTTCAGATTCCTGTTTTAATATTGCATTTGGCACATGGTGACGATTATCTCGAGAGTGCAAAGTAGCCAAATGAAACTTTTACTGGATTTCCACTTACTTTATCAAATCTCATCTCCACCACACAGGACAAGTTTGCATCTGTTATAGTTTTGGAGAAAATTGTGGTCATTTCATTTTTGCGCGAATGTGTTCAGATTCCTTTTTTATTGCATTTGGCACATGGTGACGATTATCTCGAGAGTGCAAAGTAGCCAAATGAAACTTTTACTGGATTTCCACTTACTTTATCAAATCTCATCTCCACCACACAGGACAAGTTTGCATCTGTTATAGTTTTGGAGAAAATTGTGGTCATTTCATTTTTGCGCGAATGTGTTCAGATTCCTGTTTTAATATTGCATTTGGCACATGGTGACGATTATCTCGAGAGTGCAAAGTAGCCAAATGAAACTTTTACTGGATTTCCACTTACTTTATCAAATCTCATCTCCACCACACAGGACAAGTTTGCATCTGTTATAGTTTTGGAGAAAATTGTGGTCATTTCATTTTTGCGCGAATGTGTTCAGATTACTGTTTTAATATTGCATTTGGCACATGGTGACGATTATCTCGAGAGTGCAAAGTAGCCAAATGAAACTTTTACTGGATTTCCACTTACTTTATCAAATCTCATCTCCACCACACAGGACAAGTTTGCATCTGTTATAGTTTTGGAGAAAATTGTGGTCATTTCATTTTTGCGCGAATGTGTTCAGATTCCTTTTTTATTGCATTTGGCACATGGTGACGATTATCTCGAGAGTGCAAAGTAGCCAAATGAAACTTTTACTGGATTTCCACTTACTTTATCAAATCTCATCTCCACCACACAGGACAAGTTTGCATCTGTTATAGTTTTGGAGAAAATTGTGGTCATTTCATTTTTGCGCGAATGTGTTCAGATTCCTGTTTTAATATTGCATTTGGCACATGGTGACGATTATCTCGAGAGTGCAAAGTAGCCAAATGAAACTTTTACTGGATTTCCACTTACTTTATCAAATCTCATCTCCACCACACAGGACAAGTTTGCATCTGTTATAGTTTTGGAGAAAATTGTGGTCATTTCATTTTTGCGCGAATGTGTTCAGATTCCTTTTTTATTGCATTTGGCACATGGTGACGATTATCTCGAGAGTGCAAAGTAGCCAAATGAAACTTTTACTGGATTTCCACTTACTTTATCAAATCTCATCTCCACCACACAGGACAAGTTTGCATCTGTTATAGTTTTGGAGAAAATTGTGGTCATTTCATTTTTGCGCGAATGTGTTCAGATTCCTTTTTTATTGCATTTGGCACATGGTGACGATTATCTCGAGAGTGCAAAGTAGCCAAATGAAACTTTTACTGGATTTCCACTTACTTTATCAAATCTCATCTCCACCACACAGGACAAGTTTGCATCTGTTATAGTTTTGGAGAAAATTGTGGTCATTTCATTTTTGCGCGAATGTGTTCAGATTACTGTTTTAATATTGCATTTGGCACATGGTGACGATTATCTCGAGAGTGCAAAGTAGCCAAATGAAACTTTTACTGGATTTCCACTTACTTTATCAAATCTCATCTCCACCACACAGGACAAGTTTGCATCTGTTATAGTTTTGGAGAAAATTGGGGTCATTTCATTTTTGCGCGAATGTGTTCAGATTCCTTTTTTATTGCATTTGGCACATGGTGACGATTATCTCGAGAGTGCAAAGTAGCCAAATGAAACTTTTACTGGATTTCCACTTACTTTATCAAATCTCATCTCCACCACACAGGACAAGTTTGCATCTGTTATAGTTTTGGAGAAAATTGTGGTCATTTCATTTTTGCGCGAATGTGTTCAGATTACTGTTTTAATATTGCATTTGGCACATGGTGACGATTATCTCGAGAGTGCAAAGTAGCCAAATGAAACTTTTACTGGATTTCCACTTACTTTATCAAATCTCATCTCCACCACACAGGACAAGTTTGCATCTGTTATAGTTTTGGAGAAAATTGTGGTCATTTCATTTTTGCGCGAATGTGTTCAGATTCCTTTTTTATTGCATTTGGCACATGGTGACGATTATCTCGAGAGTGCAAAGTAGCCAAATGAAACTTTTACTGGATTTCCACTTACTTTATCAAATCTCATCTCCACCACACAGGACAAGTTTGCATCTGTTATAGTTTTGGAGAAAATTGTGGTCATTTCATTTTTGCGCGAATGTGTTCAGATTACTGTTTTAATATTGCATTTGGCACATGGTGACGATTATCTCGAGAGTGCAAAGTAGCCAAATGAAACTTTTACTGGATTTCCACTTACTTTATCAAATCTCATCTCCACCACACAGGACAAGTTTGCATCTGTTATAGTTTTGGAGAAAATTGTGGTCATTTCATTTTTGCGCGAATGTGTTCAGATTCCTTTTTTATTGCATTTGGCACATGGTGACGATTATCTCGAGAGTGCAAAGTAGCCAAATGAAACTTTTACTGGATTTCCACTTACTTTATCAAATCTCATCTCCACCACACAGGACAAGTTTGCATCTGTTATAGTTTTGGAGAAAATTGTGGTCATTTCATTTTTGCGCGAATGTGTTCAGATTCCTGTTTTAATATTGCATTTGGCACATGGTGACGATTATCTCGAGAGTGCAAAGTAGCCAAATGAAACTTTTACTGGATTTCCACTTACTTTATCAAATCTCATCTCCACCACACAGGACAAGTTTGCATCTGTTATAGTTTTGGAGAAAATTGTGGTCATTTCATTTTTGCGCGAATGTGTTCAGATTCCTTTTTTATTGCATTTGGCACATGGTGACGATTATCTCGAGAGTGCAAAGTAGCCAAATGAAACTTTTACTGGATTTCCACTTACTTTATCAAATCTCATCTCCACCACACAGGACAAGTTTGCATCTGTTATAGTTTTGGAGAAAATTGTGGTCATTTCATTTTTGCGCGAATGTGTTCAGATTCCTTTTTTATTGCATTTGGCACATGGTGACGATTATCTCGAGAGTGCAAAGTAGCCAAATGAAACTTTTACTGGATTTCCACTTACTTTATCAAATCTCATCTCCACCACACAGGACAAGTTTGCATCTGTTATAGTTTTGGAGAAAATTGTGGTCATTTCATTTTTGCGCGAATGTGTTCAGATTCCTGTTTTAATATTGCATTTGGCACATGGTGACGATTATCTCGAGAGTGCAAAGTAGCCAAATGAAACTTTTACTGGATTTCCACTTACTTTATCAAATCTCATCTCCACCACACAGGACAAGTTTGCATCTGTTATAGTTTTGGAGAAAATTGTGGTCATTTCATTTTTGCGCGAATGTGTTCAGATTCCTTTTTTATTGCATTTGGCACATGGTGACGATTATCTCGAGAGTGCAAAGTAGCCAAATGAAACTTTTACTGGATTTCCACTTACTTTATCAAATCTCATCTCCACCACACAGGACAAGTTTGCATCTGTTATAGTTTTGGAGAAAATTGTGGTCATTTCATTTTTGCGCGAATGTGTTCAGATTACTGTTTTAATATTGCATTTGGCACATGGTGACGATTATCTCGAGAGTGCAAAGTAGCCAAATGAAACTTTTACTGGATTTCCACTTACTTTATCAAATCTCATCTCCACCACACAGGACAAGTTTGCATCTGTTATAGTTTTGGAGAAAATTGTGGTCATTTCATTTTTGCGCGAATGTGTTCAGATTCCTTTTTTATTGCATTTGGCACATGGTGACGATTATCTCGAGAGTGCAAAGTAGCCAAATGAAACTTTTACTGGATTTCCACTTACTTTATCAAATCTCATCTCCACCACACAGGACAAGTTTGCATCTGTTATAGTTTTGGAGAAAATTGTGGTCATTTCATTTTTGCGCGAATGTGTTCAGATTACTGTTTTAATATTGCATTTGGCACATGGTGACGATTATCTCGAGAGTGCAAAGTAGCCAAATGAAACTTTTACTGGATTTCCACTTACTTTATCAAATCTCATCTCCACCACACAGGACAAGTTTGCATCTGTTATAGTTTTGGAGAAAATTGTGGTCATTTCATTTTTGCGCGAATGTGTTCAGATTCCTGTTTTAATATTGCATTTGGCACATGGTGACGATTATCTCGAGAGTGCAAAGTAGCCAAATGAAACTTTTACTGGATTTCCACTTACTTTATCAAATCTCATCTCCACCACACAGGACAAGTTTGCATCTGTTATAGTTTTGGAGAAAATTGTGGTCATTTCATTTTTGCGCGAATGTGTTCAGATTCCTTTTTTATTGCATTTGGCACATGGTGACGATTATCTCGAGAGTGCAAAGTAGCCAAATGAAACTTTTACTGGATTTCCACTTACTTTATCAAATCTCATCTCCACCACACAGGACAAGTTTGCATCTGTTATAGTTTTGGAGAAAATTGTGGTCATTTCATTTTTGCGCGAATGTGTTCAGATTCCTTTTTTATTGCATTTGGCACATGGTGACGATTATCTCGAGAGTGCAAAGTAGCCAAATGAAACTTTTACTGGATTTCCACTTACTTTATCAAATCTCATCTCCACCACACAGGACAAGTTTGCATCTGTTATAGTTTTGGAGAAAATTGTGGTCATTTCATTTTTGCGCGAATGTGTTCAGATTACTGTTTTAATATTGCATTTGGCACATGGTGACGATTATCTCGAGAGTGCAAAGTAGCCAAATGAAACTTTTACTGGATTTCCACTTACTTTATCAAATCTCATCTCCACCACACAGGACAAGTTTGCATCTGTTATAGTTTTGGAGAAAATTGTGGTCATTTCATTTTTGCGCGAATGTGTTCAGATTCCTTTTTTATTGCATTTGGCACATGGTGACGATTATCTCGAGAGTGCAAAGTAGCCAAATGAAACTTTTACTGGATTTCCACTTACTTTATCAAATCTCATCTCCACCACACAGGACAAGTTTGCATCTGTTATAGTTTTGGAGAAAATTGTGGTCATTTCATTTTTGCGCGAATGTGTTCAGATTACTGTTTTAATATTGCATTTGGCACATGGTGACGATTATCTCGAGAGTGCAAAGTAGCCAAATGAAACTTTTACTGGATTTCCACTTACTTTATCAAATCTCATCTCCACCACACAGGACAAGTTTGCATCTGTTATAGTTTTGGAGAAAATTGTGGTCATTTCATTTTTGCGCGAATGTGTTCAGATTCCTGTTTTAATATTGCATTTGGCACATGGTGACGATTATCTCGAGAGTGCAAAGTAGCCAAATGAAACTTTTACTGGATTTCCACTTACTTTATCAAATCTCATCTCCACCACACAGGACAAGTTTGCATCTGTTATAGTTTTGGAGAAAATTGTGGTCATTTCATTTTTGCGCGAATGTGTTCAGATTCCTTTTTTATTGCATTTGGCACATGGTGACGATTATCTCGAGAGTGCAAAGTAGCCAAATGAAACTTTTACTGGATTTCCACTTACTTTATCAAATCTCATCTCCACCACACAGGACAAGTTTGCATCTGTTATAGTTTTGGAGAAAATTGTGGTCATTTCATTTTTGCGCGAATGTGTTCAGATTACTGTTTTAATATTGCATTTGGCACATGGTGACGATTATCTCGAGAGTGCAAAGTAGCCAAATGAAACTTTTACTGGATTTCCACTTACTTTATCAAATCTCATCTCCACCACACAGGACAAGTTTGCATCTGTTATAGTTTTGGAGAAAATTGTGGTCATTTCATTTTTGCGCGAATGTGTTCAGATTCCTTTTTTATTGCATTTGGCACATGGTGACGATTATCTCGAGAGTGCAAAGTAGCCAAATGAAACTTTTACTGGATTTCCACTTACTTTATCAAATCTCATCTCCACCACACAGGACAAGTTTGCATCTGTTATAGTTTTGGAGAAAATTGTGGTCATTTCATTTTTGCGCGAATGTGTTCAGATTCCTGTTTTAATATTGCATTTGGCACATGGTGACGATTATCTCGAGAGTGCAAAGTAGCTAAATGAAACTTTTACTGGATTTCCACTTACTTTATCAAATCTCATCTCCACCACACAGGACAAGTTTGCATCTGTTATAGTTTTGGAGAAAATTGTGGTCATTTCATTTTTGCGCGAATGTGTTCAGATTCATTTTTTATTGCATTTGGCACATGGTGACGATTATCTCGAGAGTGCAAAGTAGCCAAATGAAACTTTTACTGGATTTCCACTTACTTTATCAAATCTCATCTCCACCACACAGGACAAGTTTGCATCTGTTATAGTTTTGGAGAAAATTGTGGTCATTTCATTTTTGCGCGAATGTGTTCAGATTACTGTTTTAATATTGCATTTGGCACATGGTGACGATTATCTCGAGAGTGCAAAGTAGCCAAATGAAACTTTTACTGGATTTCCACTTACTTTATCAAATCTCATCTCCACCACACAGGACAAGTTTGCATCTGTTATAGTTTTGGAGAAAATTGTGGTCATTTCATTTTTGCGCGAATGTGTTCAGATTCCTGTTTTAATATTGCATTTGGCACATGGTGACGATTATCTCGAGAGTGCAAAGTAGCCAAATGAAACTTTTACTGGATTTCCACTTACTTTATCAAATCTCATCTCCACCACACAGGACAAGTTTGCATCTGTTATAGTTTTGGAGAAAATTGTGGTCATTTCATTTTTGCGCGAATGTGTTCAGATTCCTTTTTTATTGCATTTGGCACATGGTGACGATTATCTCGAGAGTGCAAAGTAGCCAAATGAAACTTTTACTGGATTTCCTACTTTATCAAATCTCATCTCCACCACACAGGACAAGTTTGCATCTGTTATAGTTTTGGAGAAAATTGTGGTCATTTCATTTTTGCGCGAATGTGTTCAGATTACTGTTTTAATATTGCATTTGGCACATGGTGACGATTATCTCGAGAGTGCAAAGTAGCCAAATGAAACTTTTACTGGATTTCCACTTACTTTATCAAATCTCATCTCCACCACACAGGACAAGTTTGCATCTGTTATAGTTTTGGAGAAAATTGTGGTCATTTCATTTTTGCGCGAATGTGTTCAGATTCCTTTTTTATTGCATTTGGCACATGGTGACGATTATCTCGAGAGTGCAAAGTAGCCAAATGAAACTTTTACTGGATTTCCACTTACTTTATCAAATCTCATCTCCACCACACAGGACAAGTTTGCATCTGTTATAGTTTTGGAGAAAATTGTGGTCATTTCATTTTTGCGCGAATGTGTTCAGATTCCTGTTTTAATATTGCATTTGGCACATGGTGACGATTATCTCGAGAGTGCAAAGTAGCTAAATGAAACTTTTACTGGATTTCCACTTACTTTATCAAATCTCATCTCCACCACACAGGACAAGTTTGCATCTGTTATAGTTTTGGAGAAAATTGTGGTCATTTCATTTTTGCGCGAATGTGTTCAGATTCATTTTTTATTGCATTTGGCACATGGTGACGATTATCTCGAGAGTGCAAAGTAGCCAAATGAAACTTTTACTGGATTTCCACTTACTTTATCAAATCTCATCTCCACCACACAGGACAAGTTTGCATCTGTTATAGTTTTGGAAAAAAATTGTGGTCATTTCATTTTTGCGCGAATGTGTTCAGATTACTGTTTTAATATTGCATTTGGCACATGGTGACGATTATCTCGAGAGTGCAAAGTAGCCAAATGAAACTTTTACTGGATTTCCACTTACTTTATCAAATCTCATCTCCACCACACAGGACAAGTTTGCATCTGTTATAGTTTTGGAGAAAATTGTGGTCATTTCATTTTTGCGCGAATGTGTTCAGATTCCTTTTTTATTGCATTTGGCACATGGTGACGATTATCTCGAGAGTGCAAAGTAGCCAAATGAAACTTTTACTGGATTTCCACTTACTTTATCAAATCTCATCTCCACCACACAGGACAAGTTTGCATCTGTTATAGTTTTGGAGAAAATTGTGGTCATTTCATTTTTGCGCGAATGTGTTCAGATTCCTTTTTTATTGCATTTGGCACATGGTGACGATTATCTCGAGAGTGCAAAGTAGCCAAATGAAACTTTTACTGGATTTCCACTTACTTTATCAAATCTCATCTCCACCACACAGGACAAGTTTGCATCTGTTATAGTTTTGGAGAAAATTGTGGTCATTTCATTTTTGCGCGAATGTGTTCAGATTCCTGTTTTAATATTGCATTTGGCACATGGTGACGATTATCTCGAGAGTGCAAAGTAGCCAAATGAAACTTTTACTGGATTTCCACTTACTTTATCAAATCTCATCTCCACCACACAGGACAAGTTTGCATCTGTTATAGTTTTGGAGAAAATTGTGGTCATTTCATTTTTGCGCGAATGTGTTCAGATTCCTTTTTTATTGCATTTGGCACATGGTGACGATTATCTCGAGAGTGCAAAGTAGCCAAATGAAACTTTTACTGGATTTCCACTTACTTTATCAAATCTCATCTCCACCACACAGGACAAGTTTGCATCTGTTATAGTTTTGGAGAAAATTGTGGTCATTTCATTTTTGCGCGAATGTGTTCAGATTACTGTTTTAATATTGCATTTGGCACATGGTGACGATTATCTCGAGAGTGCAAAGTAGCCAAATGAAACTTTTACTGGATTTCCACTTACTTTATCAAATCTCATCTCCACCACACAGGACAAGTTTGCATCTGTTATAGTTTTGGAGAAAATTGTGGTCATTTCATTTTTGCGCGAATGTGTTCAGATTCCTTTTTTATTGCATTTGGCACATGGTGACGATTATCTCGAGAGTGCAAAGTAGCCAAATGAAACTTTTACTGGATTTCCACTTACTTTATCAAATCTCATCTCCACCACACAGGACAAGTTTGCATCTGTTATAGTTTTGGAGAAAATTGTGGTCATTTCATTTTGCGCGAATGTGTTCAGATTCCTTTTTTATTGCATTTGGCACATGGTGACGATTATCTCGAGAGTGCAAAGTAGCCAAATGAAACTTTTACTGGATTTCCACTTACTTTATCAAATCTCATCTCCACCACACAGGACAAGTTTGCATCTGTTATAGTTTTGGAGAAAATTGTGGTCATTTCATTTTTGCGCGAATGTGTTCAGATTCCTGTTTTAATATTGCATTTGGCACATGGTGAGGATTATCTCGAGAGTGCAAAGTAGCCAAATGAAACTTTTACTGGATTTCCACTTACTTTATCAAATCTCATCTCCACCACACAGGACAAGTTTGCATCTGTTATAGTTTTGGAGAAAATTGTGGTCATTTCATTTTTGCGCGAATGTGTTCAGATTCCTTTTTTATTGCATTTGGCACATGGTGACGATTATCTCGAGAGTGCAAAGTAGCCAAATGAAACTTTTACTGGATTTCCACTTACTTTATCAAATCTCATCTCCACCACACAGGACAAGTTTGCATCTGTTATAGTTTTGGAGAAAATTGTGGTCATTTCATTTTTGCGCGAATGTGTTCAGATTACTGTTTTAATATTGCATTTGGCACATGGTGACGATTATCTCGAGAGTGCAAAGTAGCCAAATGAAACTTTTACTGGATTTCCACTTACTTTATCAAATCTCATCTCCACCACACAGGACAAGTTTGCATCTGTTATAGTTTTGGAGAAAATTGTGGTCATTTCATTTTTGCGCGAATGTGTTCAGATTCCTTTTTTATTGCATTTGGCACATGGTGACGATTATCTCGAGAGTGCAAAGTAGCCAAATGAAACTTTTACTGGATTTCCACTTACTTTATCAAATCTCATCTCCACCACACAGGACAAGTTTGCATCTGTTATAGTTTTGGAGAAAATTGTGGTCATTTCATTTTTGCGCGAATGTGTTCAGATTCCTGTTTTAATATTGCATTTGGCACATGGTGACGATTATCTCGAGAGTGCAAAGTAGCCAAATGAAACTTTTACTGGATTTCCACTTACTTTATCAAATCTCATCTCCACCACACAGGACAAGTTTGCATCTGTTATAGTTTTGGAGAAAATTGTGGTCATTTCATTTTTGCGCGAATGTGTTCAGATTCCTTTTTTATTGCATTTGGCACATGGTGACGATTATCTCGAGAGTGCAAAGTAGCCAAATGAAACTTTTACTGGATTTCCACTTACTTTATCAAATCTCATCTCCACCACACAGGACAAGTTTGCATCTGTTATAGTTTTGGAGAAAATTGTGGTCATTTCATTTTTGCGCGAATGTGTTCAGATTACTGTTTTAATATTGCATTTGGCACATGGTGACGATTATCTCGAGAGTGCAAAGTAGCCAAATGAAACTTTTACTGGATTTCCACTTACTTTATCAAATCTCATCTCCACCACACAGGACAAGTTTGCATCTGTTATAGTTTTGGAGAAAATTGTGGTCATTTCATTTTTGCGCGAATGTGTTCAGATTCCTTTTTTATTGCATTTGGCACATGGTGACGATTATCTCGAGAGTGCAAAGTAGCCAAATGAAACTTTTACTGGATTTCCACTTACTTTATCAAATCTCATCTCCACCACACAGGACAAGTTTGCATCTGTTATAGTTTTGGAGAAAATTGTGGTCATTTCATTTTTGCGCGAATGTGTTCAGATTCCTTTTTTATTGCATTTGGCACATGGTGACGATTATCTCGAGAGTGCAAAGTAGCCAAATGAATCTTTTACTGGATTTCCACTTACTTTATCAAATCTCATCTCCACCACACAGGACAAGTTTGCATCTGTTATAGTTTTGGAGAAAATTGTGGTCATTTCATTTTTGCGCGAATGTGTTCAGATTCCTGTTTTAATATTGCATTTGGCACATGGTGACGATTATCTCGAGAGTGCAAAGTAGCCAAATGAAACTTTTACTGGATTTCCACTTACTTTATCAAATCTCATCTCCACCACACAGGACAAGTTTGCATCTGTTATAGTTTTGGAGAAAATTGTGGTCATTTCATTTTTGCGCGAATGTGTTCAGATTCCTTTTTTATTGCATTTGGCACATGGTGACGATTATCTCGAGAGTGCAAAGTAGCCAAATGAAACTTTTACTGGATTTTTACTTACTTTATCAAATCTCATCTCCACCACACAGGACAAGTTTGCATCTGTTATAGTTTTGGAGAAAATTGTGGTCATTTCATTTTTGCGCGAATGTGTTCAGATTACTGTTTTAATATTGCATTTGGCACATGGTGACGATTATCTCGAGAGTGCAAAGTAGCCAAATGAAACTTTTACTGGATTTCCACTTACTTTATCAAATCTCATCTCCACCACACAGGACAAGTTTGCATCTGTTATAGTTTTGGAGAAAATTGTGGTCATTTCATTTTTGCGCGAATGTGTTCAGATTCCTTTTTTATTGCATTTGGCACATGGTGACGATTATCTCGAGAGTGCAAAGTAGCCAAATGAAACTTTTACTGGATTTCCACTTACTTTATCAAATCTCATCTCCACCACACAGGACAAGTTTGCATCTGTTATAGTTTTGGAGAAAATTGTGGTCATTTCATTTTTGCGCGAATGTGTTCAGATTACTGTTTTAATATTGCATTTGGCACATGGTGACGATTATCTCGAGAGTGCAAAGTAGCCAAATGAAACTTTTACTGGATTTCCACTTACTTTATCAAATCTCATCTCCACCACACAGGACAAGTTTGCATCTGTTATAGTTTTGGAGAAAATTGTGGTCATTTCATTTTTGCGCGAATGTGTTCAGATTCCTTTTTTATTGCATTTGGCACATGGTGACGATTATCTCGAGAGTGCAAAGTAGCCAAATGAAACTTTTACTGGATTTCCACTTACTTTATCAAATCTCATCTCCACCGCACAGGACAAGTTTGCATCTGTTATAGTTTTGGAGAAAATTGTGGTCATTTCATTTTTGCGCGAATGTTTTCAGATTACTGTTTTAGTATTGCATTTGGCACATGGTGACGATTATCTCGAGAGTGCAAAGTAGCCAAATGAAACTTTTACTGGATTTCCACTTACTTTATCAAATCTCATCTCCACCACACAGGACAAGTTTGCATCTGTTATAGTTTTGGAGAAAATTGTGGTCATTTCATTTTTGCGCGAATGTGTTCAGATTACTGTTTTAATATTGCATTTGGCACATGGTGACGATTATCTCGAGAGTGCAAAGTAGCCAAATGAAACTTTTACTGGATTTCCACTTACTTTATCAAATCTCATCTCCACCACACAGGACAAGTTTGCATCTGTTATAGTTTTGGAGAAAATTGTGGTCATTTCATTTTTGCGCGAATGTGTTCAGATTCCTGTTTTAATATTGCATTTGGCACATGGTGACGATTATCTCGAGAGTGCAAAGTAGCCAAATGAAACTTTTACTGGATTTCCACTTACTTTATCAAATCTCATCTCCACGACACAGGACAAGTTTGCATCTGTTATAGTTTTGGAGAAAATTGTGGTCATTTCATTTTTGCGCGAATGTGTTCAGATTCCTTTTTTATTGCATTTGGCACATGGTGACGATTATCTCGAGAGTGCAAAGTAGCCAAATGAAACTTTTACTGGATTTCCACTTACTTTATCAAATCTCATCTCCACCACACAGGACAAGTTTGCATCTGTTATAGTTTTGGAGAAAATTGTGGTCATTTCATTTTTGCGCGAATGTGTTCAGATTACTGTTTTAATATTGCATTTGGCACATGGTGACGATTATCTCGAGAGTGCAAAGTAGCCAAATGAAACTTTTACTGGATTTCCACTTACTTTATCAAATCTCATCTCCACCACACAGGACAAGTTTGCATCTGTTATAGTTTTGGAGAAAATTGTCATTTCATTTTTGCGCGAATGTGTTCAGATTCCTTTTTTATTGCATTTGGCACATGGTGACGATTATCTCGAGAGTGCAAAGTAGCCAAATGAAACTTTTACTGGATTTCCACTTACTTTATCAAATCTCATCTCCACCACACAGGACAAGTTTGCATCTGTTATAGTTTTGGAGAAAATTGTGGTCATTTCATTTTTGCGCGAATGTGTTCAGATTCCTTTTTTATTGCATTTGGCACATGGTGACGATTATCTCGAGAGTGCAAAGTAGCCAAATGAAACTTTTACTGGATTTCCACTTACTTTATCAAATCTCATCTCCACCACACAGGACAAGTTTGCATCTGTTATAGTTTTGGAGAAAATTGTGGTCATTTCATTTTTGCGCGAATGTGTTCAGATTACTGTTTTAATATTGCATTTGGCACATGGTGACGATTATCTCGAGAGTGCAAAGTAGCCAAATGAAACTTTTACTGGATTTCCACTTACTTTATCAAATCTCATCTCCACCACACAGGACAAGTTTGCATCTGTTATAGTTTTGGAGAAAATTGTGGTCATTTCATTTTTGCGCGAATGTGTTCAGATTCCTTTTTTATTGCATTTGGCACATGGTGACGATTATCTCGAGAGTGCAAAGTAGCCAAATGAAACTTTTACTGGATTTCCACTTACTTTATCAAATCTCATCTCCACCACACAGGACAAGTTTGCATCTGTTATAGTTTTGGAGAAAATTGTGGTCATTTCATTTTTGCGCGAATGTGTTCAGATTCCTGTTTTAATATTGCATTTGGCACATGGTGACGATTATCTCGAGAGTGCAAAGTAGCCAAATGAAACTTTTACTGGATTTCCACTTACTTTATCAAATCTCATCTCCACCACACAGGACAAGTTTGCATCTGTTATAGTTTTGGAGAAAATTGTGGTCATTTCATTTTTGCGCGAATGTGTTCAGATTCCTTTTTTATTGCATTTGGCACATGGTGACGATTATCTCGAGAGTGCAAAGTAGCCAAATGAAACTTTTACTGGATTTCCACTTACTTTATCAAATCTCATCTCCACCACACAGGACAAGTTTGCATCTGTTATAGTTTTGGAGAAAATTGTGGTCATTTCATTTTTGCGCGAATGTGTTCAGATTCCTTTTTTATTGCATTTGGCACATGGTGACGATTATCTCGAGAGTGCAAAGTAGCCAAATGAAACTTTTACTGGATTTCCACTTACTTTATCAAATCTCATCTCCACCACACAGGACAAGTTTGCATCTGTTATAGTTTTGGAGAAAATTGTGGTCATTTCATTTTTGCGCGAATGTGTTCAGATTACTGTTTTAATATTGCATTTGGCACATGGTGACGATTATCTCGAGAGTGCAAAGTAGCCAAATGAAACTTTTACTGGATTCCCACTTACTTTATCAAATCTCATCTCCACCACACAGGACAAGTTTGCATCTGTTATAGTTTTGGAGAAAATTGTGGTCATTTCATTTTTGCGCGAATGTGTTCAGATTCCTGTTTTAATATTGCATTTGGCACATGGTGACGATTATCTCGAGAGTGCAAAGTAGCCAAATGAAACTTTTACTGGATTTCCACTTACTTTATCAAATCTCATCTCCACCACACAGGACAAGTTTGCATCTGTTATAGTTTTGGAGAAAATTGTGGTCATTTCATTTTTGCGCGAATGTGTTCAGATTCCTTTTTTATTGCATTTGGCACATGGTGACGATTATCTCGAGAGTGCAAAGTAGCCAAATGAAACTTTTACTGGATTTCCACTTACTTTATCAAATCTCATCTCCACCACACAGGACAAGTTTGCATCTGTTATAGTTTTGGAGAAAATTGTGGTCATTTCATTTTTGCGCGAATGTGTTCAGATTCCTTTTTTATTGCATTTGGCACATGGTGACGATTATCTCGAGAGTGCAAAGTAGCCAAATGAAACTTTTACTGGATTTCCACTTACTTTATCAAATCTCATCTCCACCACACAGGACAAGTTTGCATCTGTTATAGTTTTGGAGAAAATTGTGGTCATTTCATTTTTGCGCGAATGTGTTCAGATTACTGTTTTAATATTGCATTTGGCACATGGTGACGATTATCTCGAGAGTGCAAAGTAGCCAAATGAAACTTTTACTGGATTTCCACTTACTTTATCAAATCTCATCTCCACCACACAGGACAAGTTTGCATCTGTTATAGTTTTGGAGAAAATTGTGGTCATTTCATTTTTGCGCGAATGTGTTCAGATTCCTTTTTTATTGCATTTGGCACATGGTGACGATTATCTCGAGAGTGCAAAGTAGCCAAATGAAACTTTTACTGGATTTCCACTTACTTTATCAAATCTCATCTCCACCACACAGGACAAGTTTGCATCTGTTATAGTTTTGGAGAAAATTGTGGTCATTTCATTTTTGCGCGAATGTGTTCAGATTCCTGTTTTAATATTGCATTTGGCACATGGTGACGATTATCTCGAGAGTGCAAAGTAGCCAAATGAAACTTTTACTGGATTTCCACTTACTTTATCAAATCTCATCTCCACCACACAGGACAAGTTTGCATCTGTTATAGTTTTGGAGAAAATTGTGGTCATTTCATTTTTGCGCGAATGTGTTCAGATTCCTTTTTTATTGCATTTGGCACATGGTGACGATTATCTCGAGAGTGCAAAGTAGCCAAATGAAACTTTTACTGGATTTCCACTTACTTTATCAAATCTCATCTCCACCACACAGGACAAGTTTGCATCTGTTATAGTTTTGGAGAAAATTGTGGTCATTTCATTTTTGCGCGAATGTGTTCAGATTCCTTTTTTATTGCATTTGGCACATGGTGACGATTATCTCGAGAGTGCAAAGGAGCCAAATGAAACTTTTACTGGATTTCCACTTACTTTATCAAATCTCATCTCCACCACACAGGACAAGTTTGCATCTGTTATAGTTTTGGAGAAAATTGTGGTCATTTCATTTTTGCGCGAATGTGTTCAGATTACTGTTTTAATATTGCATTTGGCACATGGTGACGATTATCTCGAGAGTGCAAAGTAGCCAAATGAAACTTTTACTGGATTTCCACTTACTTTATCAAATCTCATCTCCACCACACAGGACAAGTTTGCATCTGTTATAGTTTTGGAGAAAATTGTGGTCATTTCATTTTTGCGCGAATGTGTTCAGATTCCTTTTTTATTGCATTTGGCACATGGTGACGATTATCTCGAGAGTGCAAAGTAGCCAAATGAAACTTTTACTGGATTTCCACTTACTTTATCAAATCTCATCTCCACCACACAGGACAAGTTTGCATCTGTTATAGTTTTGGAAAAAATTGTGGTCATTTCATTTTTTGCGCGAATGTGTTCAGATTACTGTTTTAATATTGCATTTGGCACATGGTGACGATTATCTCGAGAGTGCAAAGTAGCCAAATGAAACTTTTACTGGATTTCCACTTACTTTATCAAATCTCATCTCCACCACACAGGACAAGTTTGCATCTGTTATAGTTTTGGAGAAAATTGGGGTCATTTCATTTTTGCGCGAATGTGTTCAGATTCCTTTTTTATTGCATTTGGCACATGGTGACGATTATCTCGAGAGTGCAAAGTAGCCAAATGAAACTTTTACTGGATTTCCACTTACTTTATCAAATCTCATCTCCACCACACAGGACAAGTTTGCATCTGTTATAGTTTTGGAGAAAATTGTGGTCATTTCATTTTTGCGCGAATGTGTTCAGATTACTGTTTTAATATTGCATTTGGCACATGGTGACGATTATCTCGAGAGTGCAAAGTAGCCAAATGAAACTTTTACTGGATTTCCACTTACTTTATCAAATCTCATCTCCACCACACAGGACAAGTTTGCATCTGTTATAGTTTTGGAGAAAATTGTGGTCATTTCATTTTTGCGCGAATGTGTTCAGATTCCTTTTTTATTGCATTTGGCACATGGTGACGATTATCTCGAGAGTGCAAAGTAGCCAAATGAAACTTTTACTGGATTTCCACTTACTTTATCAAATCTCATCTCCACCACACAGGACAAGTTTGCATCTGTTATAGTTTTGGAGAAAATTGTGGTCATTTCATTTTTGCGCGAATGTGGTCAGATTCCTTTTTTATTGCATTTGGCACATCGTGACGATTATCTCGAGAGTGCAAAGTAGCCAAATGAAACTTTTACTGGATTTCCACTTACTTTATCAAATCTCATCTCCACCACACAGGACAAGTTTGCATCTGTTATAGTTTTGGAGAAAATTGTGGTCATTTCATTTTTGCGCGAATGTGTTCAGATTCCTGTTTTAATATTGCATTTGGCACATGGTGACGATTATCTCGAGAGTGCAAAGTAGCCAAATGAAACTTTTACTGGATTTCCACTTACTTTATCAAATCTCATCTCCACCACACAGGACAAGTTTGCATCTGTTATAGTTTTGGAGAAAATTGTGGTCATTTCATTTTTGCGCGAATGTGTTCAGATTCCTTTTTTATTGCATTTGGCACATGGTGACGATTATCTCGAGAGTGCAAAGTAGCCAAATGAAACTTTTACTGGATTTCCACTTACTTTATCAAATCTCATCTCCACCACACAGGACAAGTTTGCATCTGTTATAGTTTTGGAGAAAATTGTGGTCATTTCATTTTTGCGCGAATGTGTTCAGATTACTGTTTTAATATTGCATTTGGCACATGGTGACGATTATCTCGAGAGTGCAAAGTAGCCAAATGAAACTTTTACTGGATTTCCACTTACTTTATCAAATCTCATCTCCACCACACAGGACAAGTTTGCATCTGTTATAGTTTTGGAGAAAATTGTGGTCATTTCATTTTTGCGCGAATGTGTTCAGATTCCTTTTTTATTGCATTTGGCACATGGTGACGATTATCTCGAGAGTGCAAAGTAGCCAAATGAAACTTTTACTGGATTTCCACTTACTTTATCAAATCTCATCTCCACCACACAGGACAAGTTTGCATCTGTTATAGTTTTGGAGAAAATTGTGGTCATTTCATTTTTGCGCGAATGTGTTCAGATTACTGTTTTAATATTGCATTTGGCACATGGTGACGATTATCTCGAGAGTGCAAAGTAGCCAAATGAAACTTTTACTGGATTTCCACTTACTTTATCAAATCTCATCTCCACCACACAGGACAAGTTTGCATCTGTTATAGTTTTGGAGAAAATTATGGTCATTTCATTTTTGCGCGAATGTGTTCAGATTCCTTTTTTATTGCATTTGGCACATGGTGACGATTATCTCGAGAGTGCAAAGTAGCCAAATGAAACTTTTACTGGATTTCCACTTACTTTATCAAATCTCATCTCCACCACACAGGACAAGTTTGCATCTGTTATAGTTTTGGAGAAAACTGTGGTCATTTCATTTTTGCGCGAATGTGTTCAGATTACTGTTTTAATATTGCATTTGGCACATGGTGACGATTATCTCGAGAGTGCAAAGTAGCCAAATGAAACTTTTACTGGATTTCCACTTACTTTATCAAATCTCATCTCCACCACACAGGACAAGTTTGCATCTGTTATAGTTTTGGAGAAAATTGTGGTCATTTCATTTTTGCGCGAATGTGTTCAGATTCCTTTTTTATTGCATTTGGCACATGGTGACGATTATCTCAAGAGTGCAAAGTAGCCAAATGAAACTTTTACTGGATTTCCACTTACTTTATCAAATCTCATCTCCACCACACAGGACAAGTTTGCATCTGTTATAGTTTTGGAGAAAATTGTGGTCATTTCATTTTTGCGCGAATGTGTTCAGATTCCTTTTTTATTGCATTTGGCACATGGTGATGATTATCTCGAGAGTGCAAAGTAGCCAAATGAAACTTTTACTGGATTTCCACTTACTTTATCAAATCTCATCTCCACCACACAGGACAAGTTTGCATCTGTTATAGTTTTGGAGAAAATTGTGGTCATTTCATTTTTGCGCGAATGTGTTCAGATTCCTTTTTTATTGCATTTGGCACATGGTGACGATTATGAGATTTGATAAAGTAAGTGGAAATCCAGTAAAAGTTTCATTTGGCTACTTTGCACTCTCGAGATAATCGTCACCATGTGCCAAATGCAATAAAAAAGGAATCTGAACACATTCGCGCAAAAATGAAATGACCACAATTTTCTCCAAAACTATAACAGATGCAAACTTGTCCTGTGTGGTGGAGATGAGATTTGATAAAGGAAGTGGAAATCCAGTAAAAGTTTCATTTGGCTACTTTGCACTCTCGAGATAATCGTCACCATGTGCCAAATGCAATATTAAAACAGGAATCTGAACACATTCGCGCAAAAATGAAATGACCACAATTTTCTCCAAAACTATAACAGATGCAAACTTGTCCTGTGTGGTGGAGATGAGATTTGATAAAGTAAGTGGAAATCCAGTAAAAGTTTCATTTGGCTACTTTGCACTCTCGAGATAATCGTCACCATGTGCCAAATGCAATATTAAAACAGGAATCTGAACACATTCGCGCAAAAATGAAATGACCACAATTTTCTCCAAAACTATAACAGATGCAAACTTGTCCTGTGTGGTGGAGATGAGATTTGATAAAGTAAGTGGAAATCCAGTAAAAGTTTAATTTGGCTACTTTGCACTCTCGAGATAATCGTCACCATGTGCCAAATGCAATATCAAAACAGGAATCTGAACACATTCACGCAAAAATGAAATGACCACAATTTTCTCCAAAACTATAACAGATGCAAACTTGTCCTGTGTGGTGGAGATGAGATTTGATAAAGTAAGTGGAAATCCAGTAAAAGTTTCATTTGGCTACTTTGCACTCTCGAGATAATCGTCACCATGTGCCAAATGCAATAAAAAAGGAATCTGAACACATTCGCGCAAAAATGAAATGACCACAATTTTCTCCAAAACTATAACAGATGCAAACTTGTCCTGTGTGGTGGAGATGAGATTTGATAAAGTAAGTGGAAATCCAGTAAAAGTTTCATTTGGCTACTTTGCACTCTCGAGATAATCGTCACCATGTGCCAAATGCAATATTAAAACAGGAATCTGAACACATTCGCGCAAAAATGAAATGACCACAATTTTCTTCAAAACTATAACAGATGCAAACTTGTCCTGTGTGGTGGAGATGAGATTTGATAAAGTAAGTGGAAATCCAGTAAAAGTTTCATTTGGCTACTTTGCACTCTCGAGATAATCGTCACCATGTGCCAAATGCAATAAAAAAGGAATCTGAACACATTCGCGCAAAAATGAAATGACCACAATTTTCTCCAAAACTATAACAGATGCAAACTTGTCCTGTGTGGTGGAGATGAGATTTGATAAAGTAAGTGGAAATCCAGTAAAAGTTTCATTTGGCTACTTTGCACTCTCGAGATAATCGTCACCATGTGCCAAATGCAATAAAAAAGGAATCTGAACACATTCGCGCAAAAATGAAATGACCACAATTTTCTCCAAAACTATAACAGATGCAAACTTGTCCTGTGTGGTGGAGATGAGATTTGATAAAGTAAGTGGAAATCCAGTAAAAGTTTCATTTGGCTACTTTGCACTCTCGAGATAATCGTCACCATGTGCCAAATGCAATATTAAAACAGGAATCTGAACACATTCGCGCAAAAATGAAATGACCACAATTTTCTCCAAAACTATAACAGATGCAAACTTGTCCTGTGTGGTGGAGATGAGGTTTGATAAAGTAAGTGGAAATCCAGTAAAAGTTTCATTTGGCTACTTTGCACTCTCGAGATAATCGTCACCATGTGCCAAATGCAATATTAAAACAGGAATCTGAACACATTCGCGCAAAAATGAAATGACCACAATTTTCTCCAAAACTATAACAGATGCAAACTTGTCCTGTGTGGTGGAGATGAGATTTGATAAAGTAAGTGGAAATCCAGTAAAAGTTTCATTTGGCTACTTTGCACTCTCGAGATAATCGTCACCATGTGCCAAATGCAATAAAAAAGGAATCTGAACACATTCGCGCAAAAATGAAATGACCACAATTTTCTCCAAAACTATAACAGATGCAAACTTGTCCTGTGTGGTGGAGATGAGGTTTGATAAAGTAAGTGGAAATCCAGTAAAAGTTTCATTTGGCTACTTTGCACTCTCGAGATAATCGTCACCATGTGCCAAATGCAATATTAAAACAGTAATCTGAACACATTCGCGCAAAAATGAAATGACCACAATTTTCTCCAAAACTATAACAGATGCAAACTTGTCCTGTGTGGTGGAGATGAGATTTGATAAAGTAAGTGGAAATCCAGTAAAAGTTTCATTTGGCTACTTTGCACTCTCGAGATAATCGTCACCATGTGCCAAATGCAATAAAAAAGGAATCTGAACACATTCGCGCAAAAATGAAATGACCACAATTTTCTCCAAAACTATAACAGATGCAAACTTGTCCTGTGTGGTGGAGATGAGATTTGATAAAGTAAGTGGAAATCCAGTAAAAGTTTAATTTGGCTACTTTGCACTCTCGAGATAATCGTCACCATGTGCCAAATGCAATAAAAAAGGAATCTGAACACATTCGCGCAAAAATTAAATGACCACAATTTTCTCCAAAACTATAACAGATGCAAACTTGTCCTGTGTGGAGGAGATGAGATTTGATAAAGTAAGTGGAAATCCAGTAAAAGTTTCATTTGGCTACTTTGCACTCTCGAGATAATCGTCACCATGTGCCAAATGCAATAAAAAAGGAATCTGAACACATTCGCGCAAAAATGAAATGACCACAATTTTCTCCAAAACTATAACAGATGCAAACTTGTCCTGTGTGGTGGAGATGAGATTTGATAAAGTAAGTGGAAATCCAGTAAAAGTTTCATTTGGCTACTTTGCACTCTCGAGATAATCGTCACCATGTGCCAAATGCAATATTAAAACAGGAATCTGAACACATTCGCGCAAAAATGAAATGACCACAATTTTCTCCAAAACTATAACAGATGCAAACTTGTCCTGTGTGGTGGAGATGAGATTTGATAAAGTAAGTGGAAATCCAGTAAAAGTTTCATTTGGCTACTTTGCACTCTCGAGATAATCGTCACCATGTGCCAAATGCAATATTAAAACAGGAATCTGAACACATTCGCGCAAAAATGAAATGACCACAATTTTCTCCAAAACTATAACAGATGCAAACTTGTCCTGTGTGGTGGAGATGAGATTTGATAAAGTAAGTGGAAATCCAGTAAAAGTTTCATTTGGCTACTTTGCACTCTCGAGATAATTGTCACCATGTGCCAAATGCAATAAAAAAGGAATCTGAACACATTCGCGCAAAAATGAAATGACCACAATTTTCTCCAAAACTATAACAGATGCAAACTTGTCCTGTGTGGTGGAGATGAGATTTGATAAAGTAAGTGGAAATCCAGTAAAAGTTTCATTTGGCTACTTTGCACTCTCGAGATAATCGTCACCATGTGCCAAATGCAATAAAAAAGGAATCTGAACACATTCGCGCAAAAATGAAATGACCACAATTTTCTCCAAAACTATAACAGATGCAAACTTGTCCTGTGTGGTGGAGATGAGGTTTGATAAAGTAAGTGGAAATCCAGTAAAAGTTTCATTTGGCTACTTTGCACTCTCGAGATAATCGTCACCATGTGCCAAATGCAATATTAAAACAGTAATCTGAACACATTCGCGCAAAAATGAAATGACCACAATTTTCTCCAAAACTATAACAGATGCAAACTTGTCCTGTGTGGTGGAGATGAGATTTGATAAAGTAAGTGGAAATCCAGTAAAAGTTTCATTTGGCTACTTTGCACTCTCGAGATAATCGTCACCATGTGCCAAATGCAATAAAAAAGGAATCTGAACACATTCGCGCAAAAATGAAATGACCACAATTTTCTCCAAAACTATAACAGATGCAAACTTGTCCTGTGTGGTGGAGATGAGATTTGATAAAGTAAGTGGAAATCCAGTAAAAGTTTAATTTGGCTACTTGGCACTCTCGAGATAATCGTCACCATGTGCCAAATGCAATAAAAAAGGAATCTGAACACATTCGCGCAAAAATTAAATGACCACAATTTTCTCCAAAACTATAACAGATGCAAACTTGTCCTGTGTGGTGGAGATGAGATTTGATAAAGTAAGTGGAAATCCAGTAAAAGTTTCATTTGGCTACTTTGCACTCTCGAGATAATCGTCACCATGTGCCAAATGCAATAAAAAAGGAATCTGAACACATTCGCGCAAAAATGAAATGACCACAATTTTCTCCAAAACTATAACAGATGCAAACTTGTCCTGTGTGGTGGAGATGAGATTTGATAAAGTAAGTGGAAATCCAGTAAAAGTTTCATTTGGCTACTTTGCACTCTCGAGATAATCGTCACCATGTGCCAAATGCAATATTAAAACAGGAATCTGAACACATTCGCGCAAAAATGAAATGACCACAATTTTCTCCAAAACTATAACAGATGCAAACTTGTCCTGTGTGGTGGAGATGAGATTTGATAAAGTAAGTGGAAATCCAGTAAAAGTTTCATTTGGCTACTTTGCACTCTCGAGATAATCGTCACCATGTGCCAAATGCAACAAAACAGTAATCTGAACACATTCGCGCAAAAATGAAATGACCACAATTTTCTCCAAAACTATAACAGATGCAAACTTGTCCTGTGTGGTGGAGATGAGATTTGATAAAGTAAGTGGAAATCCAGTAAAAGTTTCATGTGGCTACTTTGCACTCTCGAGATAATCGTCACCATGTGCCAAATGCAAGAAAACAGTAATCTGAACACATTCGCGCAAAAATAAAATGACCACAATTTTCTCCAAAACTATAACAGATGCAAACTTGTCCTGTGTGGTGGAGATGAGATTTGATAAAGTAAGTGGAAATCCAGTAAAAGTTTCATTTGGCTACTTTGCACTCTCGAGATAATCGTCACCATGTGCCAAATGCAATAAAAAAGGAATCTGAACACATTCGCGCAAAAATGAAATGACCACAATTTTCTCCAAAACTATAACAGATGCAAACTTGTCCTGTGTGGTGGAGATGAGATTTGATAAAGTAAGTGGAAATCCAGTAAAAGTTTCATTTGGCTACTTTGCACTCTCGAGATAATCGTCACCATGTGCCAAATGCAATAAAAAAGGAATCTGAACACATTCGCGCAAAAATGAAATGACCACAATTTTCTCCAAAACTATAACAGATGCAAACTTGTCCTGTGTGGTGGAGATGAGATTTGATAAAGTAAGTGGAAATCCAGTAAAAGTTTCATTTGGCTACTTTGCACTCTCGAGATAATCGTCACCATGTGCCAAATGCAATATTAAAACAGGAATCTGAACACATTCGCGCAAAAATGAAATGACCACAATTTTCTCCAAAACTATAACAGATGCAAACTTGTCCTGTGTGGTGGAGATGAGATTTGATAAAGTAAGTGGAAATCCAGTAAAAGTTTCATTTGGCTACTTTGCACTCTCGAGATAATCGTCACCATGTGCCAAATGCAATATTAAAACAGGAATCTAAACACATTCGCGCAAAAATGAAATGACCACAATTTTCTCCAAAACTATAACAGATGCAAACTTGTCCTGTGTGGTGGAGATGAGATTTGATAAAGTAAGTGGAAATCCAGTAAAAGTTTCATTTGGCTACTTTGCACTCTCGAGATAATCGTCACCATGTGCCAAATGCAATAAAAAAGGAATCTGAACACATTTGCGCAAAAATGAAATGACCACAATTTTCTCCAAAACTATAACAGATGCAAACTTGTCCTGTGTGGTGGAGATGAGATTTGATAAAGTAAGTGGAAATCCAGTAAAAGTTTCATTTGGCTACTTTGCACTCTCGAGATAATCGTCACCATGTGCCAAATGCAATATTAAAACAGTAATCTGAACACATTCGCGCAAAAATGAAATGACCACAATTTTCTCCAAAACTATAACAGATGCAAACTTGTCCTGTGTGGTGGAGATGAGATTTGATAAAGTAAGTGGAAATCCAGTAAAAGTTTCATTAGGCTACTTTGCACTCTCGAGATAATCGTCACCATGTGCCAAATGCAATAAAAAAGGAATCTGAACACATTCGCGCAAAAATGAAATGACCACAATTTTCTCCAAAACTATAACAGATGCAAACTTGTCCTGTGTGGTGGAGATGAGATTTGATAAAGTAAGTGGAAATCCAGTAAAAGTTTCATTTGGCTACTTTGCACTCTCGAGATAATCGTCACCATGTGCCAAATGCAATAAAAAAGGAATCTGAACACATTCGCGCAAAAATGAAATGACCACAATTTTCTCCAAAACTATAACAGATGCAAACTTGTCCTGTGTGGTGGAGATGAGATTTGATAAAGTAAGTGGAAATCCAGTAAAAGTTTCATTTGGCTACTTTGCACTCTCGAGATAATCGTCACCATGTGCCAAATGCAATAAAAAAGGAATCTGAACACATTCGCGCAAAAATGAAATGACCACAATTTTCTCCAAAACTATAACAGATGCAAACTTGTCCTGTGTGGTGGAGATGAGATTTGATAAAGTAAGTGGAAATCCAGTAAAAGTTTCATTTGGCTACTTTGCACTCTCGAGATAATCGTCACCATGTGCCAAATGCAATATTAAAACAGGAATCTGAACACATTCGCGCAAAAATGAAATGACCACAATTTTCTCCAAAACTATAACAGATGCAAACTTGTCCTGTGTGGTGGAGATGAGATTTGATAAAGTAAGTGGAAATCCAGTAAAAGTTTCATTTGGCTACTTTGCACTCTCGAGATAATCATCACCATGTGCCTAATGCAATAAAAAAGGAATCTGAACACATTTGCGCAAAAATGAAATGACCACAATTTTCTCCAAAACTATAACAGATGCAAACTTGTCCAGTGTGGTGGAGATGAGATTTGATAAAGTAAGTGGAAATCCAGTAAAAGTTTCATTTGGCTACTTTGCACTCTCGAGATAATCGTCACCATGTGCCAAATGCAATATTAAAACAGTAATCTGAACACATTCGCGCAAAAATGAAATGACCACAATTTTCTCCAAAACTATAACAGATGCAAACTTGTCCTGTGTGGTGGAGATGAGATTTGATAAAGTAAGTGGAAATCCAGTAAAAGTTTCATTAGGCTACTTTGCACTCTCGAGATAATCGTCACCATGTGCCAAATGCAATAAAAAAGGAATCTGAACACATTCGCGCAAAAATGAAATGACCACAATTTTCTCCAAAACTATAACAGATGCAAACTTGTCCTGTGTGGTGGAGATGAGATTTGATAAAGTAAGTGGAAATCCAGTAAAAGTTTCATTTGGCTACTTTGCACTCTCGAGATAATCGTCACCATGTGCCAAATGCAATAAAAAAGGAATCTGAACACATTCGCGCAAAAATGAAATGACCACAATTTTCTCCAAAACTATAACAGATGCAAACTTGTCCTGTGTGGTGGAGATGAGATTTGATAAAGTAAGTGGAAATCCAGTAAAAGTTTCATTTGGCTACTTTGCACTCTCGAGATAATCGTCACCATGTGCCAAATGCAATAAAAAAGGAATCTGAACACATTCGCGCAAAAATGAAATGACCACAATTTTCTCCAAAACTATAACAGATGCAAACTTGTCCTGTGTGGTGGAGATGAGATTTGATAAAGTAAGTGGAAATCCAGTAAAAGTTTCATTTCATTTTTGCGCGAATGTGTTCAGATTACTGTTTTAATATTGCATTTGGCACATGGTGACGATTATCTCGAGAGTGCAAAGTAGCCAAATGAAACTTTTACTGGATTTCCACTTAAATGATAAACTGGCTATGTCCTGGATAGCAAACATGTGTTGAATATTATTTCTCAGATGAAATGGCAAGATAATTTTAGTTGGTTAACTTGTGATGTGCAATCACTGTATACATCCATTCCACATTCTCTTGCCATTTTAGCGTTGAAAGATTTGCTCAAAAAATATTCTGACTACTCACTTGAATTACAGGACTATTTGATTGACGTAACTGAGTTTTTACTCAAAAACAACTATTTTACCTTTTTAAATAAAGGATATATTCAGTTACAGGGATGTTCAATGGGCGCACGGTTTTCCCCCTCTCTAGCAGGCATATTTATGTTTTGGTGGGAAGAACAATATATTTTTAATCAGTGCAATCCTTTTTTCTCGGATATAGTATTATATCTGAGATTTATAGATGATGTACTTATTGTATGGCAAAATCCAAACAAAAAAATTGAGGATTTCATATCATATATTAATAATAATGCCCATAATCTCTTTTTCACTTTTTTTCATGATGTATCAAAAATTAATTTTTTGGATATACAATTCCATGGGAAGAGTGACAATGGAGAAATTAATTGCAGTCTTTATAGAAAACCCATATCAGGCAACTCATTATTACATGCGGGAAGTTGCCATCCAAAGCATGTTATAAATAACATCCCTACAGGTGAATATGTCCGTGCTAGGAGATGTTGCAACACCCAAAATGGTTTTGAGGCAGAATGCAGCACTATTGAAAAAAGGTTTTTGGCAAGAGGGTATAAAATGACAAATCTCCAGAAAGCCAAAACCAAGGCAATCAAAGTGAGTAGGTCACAATATTTGGACATGAATAAAACCAGAGATAATCCCCAGAAAGAATTGTCAGTTGTTTTTTCAACAACATACAGTAAAAATTATTATGATGTAATTAAAATTATTAAAAAATATTTACCCATTTTATCTACAGATGACACATTACACAAAATCTTAAAAAATGGAGTTAAATTTGTTTCAAAAAGGAACATTACATTGGGATCCATGTTATCACCTAGTGATCATATGAATAGGTGCGGTTCCACTAAAAAAAAAACACTGGCAATTGGTTACCCAGCACAGGCTCTTTCAAATGTGGCCACAGATCGTGTGGACTATGCGGTTATATGTCAAATGTGAAAGAATTTTCTTCATTTACAGATAAAAAAACGTATAAAATAATGTCACTCATAAACTGCAGTTCAGACCATGTGGTTTATTTAATATCGTGTACTATTTGCCAGTTACAATATATAGGCAGCACTTGTCATTCTCTCAGAAATAGGATATCTGAACACATTTATGATGTTAATAATGCCACCACCAGAAAATTATCAGGAGCGTCTCAACATTTTTGCGACGCACATGCAGGTAATTTAACAGGCATGAAAGTTAATGCCATTGAAAAAATTCAACTACCTAGAAGGGGTGGAAATTTGAAAGATATCCTCTTTCAGAGAGAAATAAAATGGATGTTTTTAATGGGCACTAGATTTCCGAAAGGTTTAAATAAAAGAAATGAATTGATGTTTGCATATTAATCTGGCTAAAAAACTAAAAAAACTTTGTATATATATATAAGTGTTATAAGCATTATATGGAGTGATATAACTCAAGGGGTTAATGTTTTTGTAATTGTCTTGCTCTCTCCTTGCATTTGATCACATGTTTGGGTTCAGCCCTTTTTAAACAGTTCTGTGACTAGATGGTTTAGAGACTGAATAAGAACTGGATGTTCGAAACGCGTCCTCTCTGACATGGGCTTGACCACCATAGCATGGACTTTTTAATGATAAGAAAATAAAGGAAGTTTTATTTTAAAGAACAAAATGCCTGGAGTTTTGTGCTGGTGAAATCCTTCAACCAATTTCAATGCACATGGACTGGCTCTCCAAACCTCTTCTCCGTGCACAGCCCAGGATTACTGGCTTCCATCACACAGGTGAGCTGGGCAAAAAACCTCTTTCTACCTTCACCTTGAGCTGCTATACCCGTGCTCCCTGTGATTCATGAATAGGAACTGTCAGTAAGTCAATTATCATTGTTTTGGATCTTTTCAATAAGAGACATTGTATACTTTATATGATGAAATTGCATGACTTATAGTTCCTTATAAAAAATTCTGTCATAAAATGGAAGACCAGATGAATGAAGCTAATAGCAATCAGATTTTTGTTACTTCAGACAGACTACGTATGGAGAGAGCAGCAAAAATGTTTTCATTGAATAAACAAGGTACCCCCTTGGAAACGCACACAGAAATGAATCAAATTATGTGGGAATTAGAAAAAGTGATGTCAGCGAGAATTCGTACCTGGTGGGACAGCGAAACCTTGCAAGCATATCTTGACAAAAATATGGTTCCCAGGGGACTTCGGCTGAACAAAAGACCCACAGTTGAATTTAATCAAGAATTTGTTGCAAAATGGGACACTATCTTATCTGAATGCTCCAAAAGACTTATTCAATTAATTATAGAACAAGAACGAAATAAAATAGGTGTGTTGGAGAATAAAATTAAAGAAATTGAAGTTTCCCTTGCACAATATTCAGGTCTGGATGCTTATAAGACCACGAAAGACCAGATAAACACTAAAATCATTGCCCTTGAGGATACAATCACTGCATTCAAAGAAAAAAAGTTTGTTCGTGATTTAAGGGACTATGAGGATAATAAAATCTACAATTGGCATAATTCCAGGAGATTTTTCCAAGCTGGTCCCAGATCCATATTGAAAAATCATAAAAGACGTAACAATTCTACTCGTGTCAATTTTTCTTCTACGGACTTTGAAACGACTGATGTGGACTCTACAGACTATAATACTGACACGTCCGATAATAATTTTGACACCCCATCCACTTCTTCAAGTGTGTCAAAAAACTTGAAAAATCAGCCGTTTTTTCAAAAAAATCGAAAAAAACAAGGAGGAGCGGCCGCAAACATAGAAAGTCATGTGTACCAACACAATCATTTCACGAGGGGGAAAAGGAAATGAATATTGATAATAATAATTTTTCTGTTATAAATATGTCGGCATGCATTTTAAACAGCAGTGAAATTAGTGTTTTGAAAAGGGGTTTAAATTTTGTTCCCAACAAGAGGTTTGATCTTTTTAAAACAATACTAGATGTTAATAAGTTTATCCGAAAATTAACAGTAAAAAAACACTTCTTTCACGATGAAAATGAGGTTAATGTTCCTAATGTTTCAAATGCATCAGCTGACATTTTTTTCTCTCCTATGTCATTTAAAGAACAAATGGCTTTACAAGATTTGCATGATTTGTCAAGTGATAGTGGTGCCGGACCCAATCCACATTGTGTGGTTTCCCACTTTAATGTTCCTAATCCCAGTTTTTATCCCATACCTTCGAGGTGTGATCAGATGACTGATTTCCAGAACATAGTAGAAAAGGAATTAACTGCTCTTTCTCATTTACAAGAACCAATGGTTCAAAATTTGTCTAAGACTGAGAAGGATGCGATTATTTCCTTGCAAAAAAACTCTAACATCATAATAAAAAATTCTGACAAGGGGGGGGCAGTCGTAGTTTTGGATACTGGACTTTATGAAAGGGAGGTATTGACTATGTTACAGGATTGTGATACCTACAGGAGAGTCGATCATGACCCCTCTGCAGATATAAAAAAATCCTTGGAAAAAATTCTAGAAGAAGGCTTACATTTGGGTTTAATTGATGAAAAATTGAGAGATTATCTTAATCCATCTTATTGTTTAATACCATTATTACATGCCTTACCCAAGTCACATAAAAACCAATTTCCCCCAAAAATGAGACCGATTGTCTCAGGTATAGATTCTTATACTGAACATCTAGCAGAGTGGTTGGATAACCACCTTCAATTTCTTCCTAAAATGTCTCCTGGCTATGTCCTGGATAGCAAACATGTGTTGAATATTATTTCTCAGATGAAATGGCAAGATAATTTTAGTTGGTTAACTTGTGATGTGCAATCACTGTATACATCCATTCCACATTCTCTTGCCATTTTAGCGTTGAAAGATTTGCTCAAAAAATATTCTGACTACTCACTTGAATTACAGGACTATTTGATTGACGTAACTGAGTTTTTACTCAAAAACAACTATTTTACCTTTTTAAATAAAGGATATATTCAGTTACAGGGATGTTCAATGGGCGCACGGTTTTCCCCCTCTCTAGCAGGCATATTTATGTTTTGGTGGGAAGAACAATATATTTTTAATCAGTGCAATCCTTTTTTCTCGGATATAGTATTATATCTGAGATTTATAGATGATGTACTTATTGTATGGCAAAATCCAAACAAAAAAATTGAGGATTTCATATCATATATTAATAATAATGCCCATAATCTCTTTTTCACTTTTTTTCATGATGTATCAAAAATTAATTTTTTGGATATACAATTCCATGGGAAGAGTGACAATGGAGAAATTAATTGCAGTCTTTATAGAAAACCCATATCAGGCAACTCATTATTACATGCGGGAAGTTGCCATCCAAAGCATGTTATAAATAACATCCCTACAGGTGAATATGTCCGTGCTAGGAGATGTTGCAACACCCAAAATGGTTTTGAGGCAGAATGCAGCACTATTGAAAAAAGGTTTTTGGCAAGAGGGTATAAAATGACAAATCTCCAGAAAGCCAAAACCAAGGCAATCAAAGTGAGTAGGTCACAATATTTGGACATGAATAAAACCAGAGATAATCCCCAGAAAGAATTGTCAGTTGTTTTTTCAACAACATACAGTAAAAATTATTATGATGTAATTAAAATTATTAAAAAATATTTACCCATTTTATCTACAGATGACACATTACACAAAATCTTAAAAAATGGAGTTAAATTTGTTTCAAAAAGGAACATTACATTGGGATCCATGTTATCACCTAGTGATCATATGAATAGGTGCGGTTCCACTAAAAAAAACACTGGCAATTGGTTACCCAGCACAGGCTCTTTCAAATGTGGCCACAGATCGTGTGGACTATGCGGTTATATGTCAAATGTGAAAGAATTTTCTTCATTTACAGATAAAAAAACGTATAAAATAATGTCACTCATAAACTGCAGCTCAGACCATGTGGTTTATTTAATATCGTGTACTATTTGCCAGTTACAATATATAGGCAGCACTTGTCGTTCTCTCAGAAAGAGGATATCTGAACACATTTATGATGTTAATAATGCCACCACCAGAAAATTATCAGGAGCGTCTCAACATTTTCGCGACGCACATGCAGGTAATTTAACAGGCATGAAAGTTAATGCCATTGAAAAAATTCAACTACCTAGAAGGGGTGGAAATTTGAAAGATATCCTCTTTCAGAGAGAAATAAAATGGATGTTTTTAATGGGCACTAGATTTCCGAAAGGTTTAAATAAAAGAAATGAATTGATGTTTGCATATTAATCTGGCTAAAAAACTAAAAAAACTTTGTATATATATATAAGTGTTATAAGCATTATATGGAGTGATATAACTCAAGGGGTTAATGTTTTTGTAATTGTCTTGCTCTCTCCTTGCATTTGATCACATGTTTGGGTTCAGCCCTTTTTAAACAGTTCTGTGACTAGATGGTTTAGAGACTGAATAAGAACTGGATGTTCGAAACGCGTCCTCTCTGACATGGGCTTGACCACCATAGCATGGACTTTTTAATGATAAGAAAATAAAGGAAGTTTTATTTTAAAGAACAAAATGCCTGGAGTTTTGTGCTGGTGAAATCCTTCAACCAATTTCAAACCACAAGGAAGGGGTATACCGGGTGGTACAGGAGTATGAGCGGGTTTTTAGCAAGCACCCTCTAGATTTTGGGCAGATTAAAGGGGTTCAACACCACATCCCTACCGGTACACACTCCCCTATTAAAGAGAGATACAGGCCTATTCCCCCTGCGCACTACCAATGCGCCAAAGACATGTTGAGGAACATGAAGGAGGCAGGGGTTATTAGGGACAGCTGTAGTCCCTGGGCCGCTCCGTTGGTGCTGGTTAAGAAGAAGGATGGCACCATGCGGATGTGTGTGGATTACCGGAAGATTAACCAGATAACGCATAAGGATGCTTACCCTCTGCCCCGCATCAAAGAGTCCCTGGCCTCGCTGAGAACCGCTAACTACTTCTCCACCCTTGACCTCACCAGCGGGTACTGGCAGGTGGCCGTGGCACCGGAAGACCGAGAGAAGACTGCCTATGGGACCATTTTGCTGTACTTGGATGATGTGATTGTGTACTCACAGACGTATGAAGCCCACCTGGAGCACCTAGCCGAGGTGTTCGCGTCCCTTGCCAAGTATGGGATGAAGTTGAAGCCCTCAAAGTGTCATCTGCTGAAACCCAGAGTGCAGTACCTAGGACATGTGGTTGGTGCGGAAGGTGTCGCCCCCAACCCCGAGAAGATCACCGCCATCCAAGACTGGCCGAGACCGACCACAGTGAGGGAAGTGAGGCAGTTTCTGGGCCTGGTGGGATATTACCGTCGCTTCATTAAGGGGTACACAAAGATGGCTGCCCCCATGCAAGACCTCCTCGCAGGACAGACCAAGGGTGGTAGATCCCTAGTAGCCCCATTGGTGTGGGAAGAAAAGCATGAGGAATCCTTCCGCCAGCTGAGAACAGCCCTGACAGGAGAGGAAATCCTAGCGTACCCTGACTACAGCCGCCCATTCATCCTCTACACCGACGCCAGCAATGTGGGCTTGGGGGCTGTTCTATCCCAGGTCCAAGACAGAAGGGAAAAGGTAATAGCTTATGCTAGCCGAAAACTCCGACCGACTGAGAGGAACCCTGAGAACTACATCTCCTTCAAGCTTGAGCTCTTGGCACTGGTGTGGGCTATCACCGAGCGGTTCCGTCATTACCTGGCAGCAGCCAAGTTCACCGCGTACACAGACAATAACCTGCTGACCCATCTAGATACGGCCAAGCTGGGCGCGTTGGAGCAGCGGTGGGTGACCAGGTTAGCCAACTACGATTTCACCATCAAGTACCGGGCCGGCCGTACCAACGTCAATGCCAATGCACTCTCCCGGATGCCCCACCTGTCGGAAGAGGGGCCAGAGGATGATGACCTCGAAGAGATCGAGTTGCCTGCATTTCACCGGCCATTCACTGAGAAGGTGCACGTCTACCAACAACGGGTGAACCTGGATCCGCTGCCCCGACAGGACTGGCAGGAAGCTCAGGACCAGGCACCTGCTGTCCGCCTGGTCAAGACTCTAGTGGAACAGGGTTCTGCTGGGATAGACCCTGCTGCCCCTGCCGAAGCCCAACGTCTGTGGCAAGAACGGAACCGGCTATACCTACACCAGGGGAAGTTGTATCGCGAGCTGATTAATCCAAAGACTCACGAGAAGATCCGCCAGCTGGTGATTCCCCAGGCTAACGTACCCACCGTCCTGCAAGCATACCATGATGGTGCAGTGCACTTCGGGTGGAAGAAGCTAGAGATGTTGTTAAGAGAGCGGTTCTATTGGAGTGGAATGCGGGAATCTGTGGAGGCCTGGTGCCGAGAATGTGGCCCTTGCGCATTGAGAAGGAAGGACGAGGCCAGCCAGAAGGCACCCCTACACCCGATCATTACACACCAACCGCTGGAGCTGGTTGCCCTTGACCATGTAAAGCTCACCCCCAGCCGAAGTGGGTACACCTACGCTCTGACCATCGTAGACCACTACTCGAGGTTCCTGGTGGTTGTCCCAGTTAAGGACTTAACCGGCCGCACCGCTGCTAAGGCTTTCCAGGCTTATTTCTGTTGACCGCATTGGTACCCGGAGAGGGTGCTTACCGACCAGGGTCCGGCCTTTGAAGCAGAGGTATTCCAGGAATTCTGCCAGTTGTACGGCTGCAAGAAAATCCGGACCACGCCTTACCACGCCCAAACCAATGGCATTTGTGAAAAGATGAACCACTTGGTCCTGGGCCTCCTCAAGACGTTACCACTGGAAGAGCGGAACCTGTGGCTGGAGAAGCTACCTGACCTGGTCGATATGTACAACAACATCCCTTCCAGCTCTACGAAATGCACTCCAGCATACCTGATGAGAGCTCGTCCCGGCCGGCTACCAGTGGATCTGGAAATGGGCTTGGAAGCTTCAGAAGCACTCCTGTCGACAGCTGAATGGGACACTCGGCGGAGGACACAGTACCGACAGGTCCAGGAGTATGTTGAAAAGAACTTGTGCCGGAGTCGGGGACAACAGGAGCAGTGCTTCAACAAGAAGGCGCCTGCCGGTTCCTTCCAACCTGGGGATGTAGTGCTGAAGCGGGAGGGCCCACAAGCTGGATGATCAATGGGAAAAAACCCCGTATGTAGTCCAGCCCACAGGATGGGAGAATGGGAAGGCCTACCAGATCAGCCGTGACCAGGGGGGGACTTTGGCCACGGTTTCCCGAGACCACCTGAAGAAGTGCCCACCAGCATTGAGAGTAGCGGATGAGGCTCCAGTTCCCAGTCCAGTGGAGAAGGAAAAAGAGGTAATCCACACCATGATGGGTGATTTTCCAGCAGACTGGCCTACACAGAACGGTGCGGTGATCCTTCCAGTGATACTGTTCCCACAACCCGTGGATGAAGAAATGATGGAAACGGTTAACCGCGAGCCAGTGCCCAGGGATGTACCTGTACCCAGCTCCCCTACGCCTCCGCCTGCCCCACATGATAGCAGGGAGGAGGAACTGACTGTTCCCTCTGCCCCACTGCCTGTCACCACTGACACCGGACCCCGAAGGTCCACTCGCCCCAACCTAGGTAGACCCCCACTTAGGTACAGGGAAACTACTCTTTAAAAGGGGGGGGCTTTATGTGTTGAGTGTACCAGTTTGAAAGTTTTAAATGATAAGTAAAGATGATCAACCAAAGAAGTTTACCTGATTGAACCGTGATTAAACCGGCCGTTGCCGGCAACTGTTGTCCCCGTAGGGACTGTGCAACCATTGCGTAAGGAACTGCTTACGGACAAGCCCGAGAACTTGCAGGGCAACCACAAACTTAGTGCAATGTAAATAAAAATGTTTGTTGGCTTGACACCGTTACCGCCTCCGGAGAGGCTGATTTGGGAGGATGGGCCTGGAGGAAAGGGATGGCCTAGGCCCGCCACTACCGTAACCAGTGGCGATCCTCCGGGGGTTCAGGGGTCCCCTTGGACGTGGGCCCCCTGAAAGAGACAGAACCCGCTCGGGCAACTTGGTGCTGGACTGGGGTCAAGGGGTGCTGCCCGCTTCTTAGGGGCAGCATCAGGGCCAGGTTGTTTGGGTGGGAGAAGAGCGGAAGCTGTACCGTTGTAAAATGTTTATGATGCTTTTACATGTTTTACCGTTTTATTCTTTTTCAGTTGTGAAAATAAAACCGGTGATGGACGGGCAGCCCGCGGACGGTCTGCATTTTACTATAGGGGAATGTGGCGCCCTGGACAAGCCAGGTCGTCACAGGTACTACACCAACACACTCTACACTCCGGCTAGGCACACCGAAGCTAAACACAAATCCTAGTTGCCTTCCTCCAGGGGCTGATGTCCACACCAGGGGGTGGGCCAGGCGGTTGATCCCACCCACCGAGGAGTTCACAGTCCTGGAGGCGGGAAAAGGAGTCAGATTAGAGATCAGTTTTGGAGTTAGAGAAGTGAAGAGGAGAGGAGACTGACCGTGTCCGGGTGTGTGGCCCGGGCACTCAGCAAGGTTGGCAGACGGTGGTGACCTTCTGCAGGAGAGGCTGATTGGAGTGAACCGTACGGACCGGGGATGGGCGGTGGCCCGCCGGTACCAGATCGGGGAGTGAAGAGAAGCCAGCACCATCCGGCAGGGCCTACGGACCCCGACCAGTCTAGGAGTCGCCGTAAAACCGGTCAAATCCGTTAGCGACAGGAACCTCAAGGGTTTCCCAGCAGTCAAGACCCGATTGAAGGCAACAGCTCACACCGTAGAGGGAAGCACAGTCACCGCCAAGGCTACAGTTCCCAGGGCCAGAGCCTGCGGGCAAAAGGGGCTGCCTCAGCATCCATCCAAGCTGGGGAGCGGGTTACCGGTGGGAAGCCCGCTAGATTTTGGGGGAATAAAAGGGGTCCAACACCACATCCCCACAGGTGCACACCCACCCATCAAAGAGAGCTATAAGCCAATACCACCTTCACATTGCCAGTGTACCAAGGACATGTTGAGCAACATGAAGGCGGCTGGGGTTATCCGTGACAGTTGTAGCCTTTGGGCAGCTCTGTTGATCCTGTTAAAAAAGAAGGACGGCACCACTCCCCGTATTGAGGAATCGCTAGCTGCATTGAGAACTGCAAATTATTTTTCTACCCTTGATCTCACTAGTCACTATTGGCAAGTGTCCGTTGCTGAGGCAGACCGGGAGAAGACCGCCTTCGCCACCCCTATGGGTCTCTGCGAGTTCAAAAGCATGCCCTTCGAGCTGTGCAATGCGCCAGGAATCTTCCAGAGGCTGATGGAATGCTGCTTGGGACAAGATTTTAGGGTGTATAAAAAGGGAGATTAGATCCCGTGATCCCAACGTATTGTTACACCTCTATAAATCACTTGTAAGGCTACATCTGGAATATGGGAACCAGTTTTGGGCTCCACATTTTAAAAAGGACATTCAGAAGTTAGAGTCAGTTCAAAGGTGGGCAACTAGACTACTACAAGGAATGGAAGGCCTCCCATATGATGACAAGTTGAAAAAGTTATTAAGTGATTATTGGCTGCAATGGGGCTTTCTGGCTGGTGCCAGCCTCTCTTCTTAGCACACAGGAACCACAATCCCTACACCATGCTTCAATGGATTCTCTCATCCCAGCCCAGTAAAACTACATATTTTACACAGTCATAAGCAGCCCATGGGCATTCACCTGCATTCAAACCAATAACAGCTCATAGACCAGACAATCCATCTACCACTGGACCAAAGACAGGAAGTTAAATCCACTGCCTGCGGTAACCAACTTAATCCTATAGGCTACTCACACAACAAACCCAACAGAAAGGAAAAAAACATGGCTTCGATTATCCATCCAATGAAAACGCATAACCATTGTGAGCCATTGGACAATGCAATTGGACACATGGTGACTTGGTGCACGGCCCAATGAATCAAGTCTTTACTTCATATTCACGGTTTAAGCCCTTGGGTTCTAATGTGCCCAGAGTACATATCCAGAAAGATTCTCTTTCTTTGAGCTAAACACAAGTCAACAATACATTGTAAGCAGATTCTATTACCAGTCCCACACCATTTTGTGACGCATAATCACACAGTGATCCAATTAAGATTCCAAGTCATCGAACATGTCCAAGCCATACGCAGAGGAGGCAATAGAATTAGGAAGCTCAAAGAAAGGGAATCTTTCTGGATATATACTCTGAGCACATTGGAACCCAAAGGCTTAAACCATGAATATGAAGTACAGACTTGATTCATTGGGCCATGCATGGACATAATGGACATAATTCTTATAGGCAGGACAGGTAATAAGGAGCACAAGGGATATGCTAAAATGTGTTGTGTGACAAGACAGACACAGGAAAGGAGATGATAACAGGTGTAGGGACCAACAAGGTGAGACAAGGGGTATCAGGATAGGGTCAAGTAGGTATGAATGTAGTAATGGGGCAGGCATAGAGAATTGTATGCGAATGTGAATTACAATAAGTCACTAAGGAAAGGAATATGTGAGTGTGTGCCTAATGTAAACTAATATTGTACTGGCAAAATTATAGATGGAAAGGGAGAAGGGGAGAGGGGAGAGAGGAGGCTGTAATTGACTACAAGGGTATGAGTTATGAGTGATCATAGGGATAGTGCTACATAAGTGGAAATACCTATGGAGGACCGGATGTGTAAGCGCATACCTTATACAAACCTATAGAGTGCTGATGGGTGAGAGTGTGATGTTAGATATAAGACATCCTATAGTGAATAGTGAGCCGTAATCAAGTGCAACAGGGATATTTCACGTGACTATGGGAACCTGGAAGGTAAAGAAAGGTGAGAAAAAACTGTTAGACAAGGTAATCAGACAAACATGACAAATAAAAAACAAGGAAGAATGGAACTCCATACATAGTGGAACCATATATAGTGTGAACACGAAAAAGAACCGGGCGTTAGAAAAAATGTGCACGGCCCAATGAATCAAGTCGGTTCTTCATATTCATGGTTTAAGCCCTTGGGTTCCAACGTGCCCAGAGTATATATCCAGAAAGATTCCCTTTCTTTGAGCTTCCTAATTCTATCGCCTCCTCTGCGTATGGCTGGGACATGTTCGATGACTTGGAATCTTAATTGGGCCACTGTGCGATTATGCGTCACAAAATGGTGTGGGACTGGTAATAGAATCTGCTTACAACATATTGTTGATTTGTGCTTAGCACAAAGAAAGGGAATCTTTCTGGATATGTACTCTGGACACATTAGAACCCAAGGGCTTAAACCGTGAATATGAAGTACAGACTTGATTCATTGGGCCGTGCACCATGTCACCATGTGTGCAATTGCATTGTCCAATGGCTCACAATGGTTATGCGTTTTCATTGGATGGATAATCGAAGCCATGTTTTTTTCCTTTCTCTTGGGTTTGTTGTGTGAGTAGACTATAGGATTAAGTTAGTTACCGCAGGCAGTGGATTTAGCTTCCTGTCTTTGGTCCAGTGGTAGATTGATTGTTTGGTCTATGAGCTGTTATGGGTTTTAATCCAGGTGAATGCCCATGGGCTGCTTATAACTGTGTGAAATATGTAGTTTTACTGGGCTGGGATGAGAGAATCCATCGAAGCATGGTGTAGGGATTGTGGTTCCTGTGTGCTAAGAAGAAAGGCTGGCACCAGCCAGAAAGCCCCATTACAGCCAATAATCAACCGCTAGCCGCTGGAACTCGTTGCTCTAGATCATGTCAAACTCACACCAAGCAGGAATAGATACATTAGCCCACCATCCCACCCAAAGAGCAACTTCTGCTGCGCAGCTGGCTTTCTAGGCAGCAGCGCTATTGTGATGTCAGCGGGGGACATTGTGACAAGCCAGTGTTCCGTCACTTCATGTTGTGCACTGTTCAAACGGAAAATACATCAACAGGCAGACTACAGAAAAGCTTACTAACAAAGGTTAGAGAGGGGCTTTCTCAGAGGGCTTTTTACAGTTTGTCTATTCCCAATTAGCCGTTTAAGTATGCTTAATGAAAGTACTAATTCTTTCATAGGCCGCCCATTCTTAGTATTTGACGTTCCTTATATTGCGGTATCAGGCTTCGCAGCAGGTTGCAAAACATTCATCACCCATGACTGTCCCCAATTGGGCTCAGAAGCTAAATGTCTATCATGACCTCTCTTTTTGAAAGTCCAAGAGCAAGCAAACTCTTCCTCCAGGAGAGGGAGCCAACAGATCACTAAAGACATCATCATTGCTCAAAGAAAACACCGAAAAACAATGGAAGCTTTAATTGGAGTGGAATCTGATAGACAGCACCTGATGCCAAGTCTGCATCTTCTAACACCTGCAGTCACTGCAGCAGCTGAATCCAATGTGTCCAAAAGGGATCTATTCTATTCAATTGCAAATGATCTAGATAAGACTGAGAATAAGATACTGCACGGGACATAGCAGAGTTGGTCAAGTTGAGTGGAGATGAGTTTGCTATTTGGCACAGCTTTTGCATCAATAAAGCAAGTAAAAGGTGTGAAAGATAAAAAAAAGGGTGAAAGTGTGAAAAGTGAATTGGCCAAATTGAGGTGCATATAAAGTTTTTGCTTTCTTTCAATTCACTAATGGGGCTCATTTGAATCAGGTGAATTGAGTTCTGCTTTTGGAAACTGGGTTAAGAAGGGGTGCACCGGTCCTGGAGGTACTGCAATACCAGGTCAATGCGTGGAGTGGACAGAGCAAGATTTTTTCCATCTCCTTGTTCTAAAAATCCATTTAATATATGGTCCCCAGAGAGGGGACGTATCAGATATTAAACTGATAAGAACAGATTTAATTTTTTTTTTTTTCTGTTTATCAGTAGGACTTCAAAATAACAAAGGTGATCGCCTCCCGTTGCCTGGGAACCGTCCAGGCACAAGAGGGCTATGTGTCACCAGAAGGCGCACACACTTCCTCAAGGCCGGCAGACGTGCAATCCCAGGCACCTTCCAGTACCGACCAAGGTAGCGTCCTCCGAAACTACACTTGATCTTAGCCAAAAGGCCGAGAAGCTATAACCCGAATTGGTTACGGCCTTGAGTGGCACCCTGGCCTATACCGGACACATCTTAGGGAGAGGGAGACAAACCCACGCCTACAGAAGACATTTTGTCACCCAAGCCAACCCTTGAAAAGGCTGTTTTGCAGAGCAAAAACAAGAAGAATGATGCTTTTTGCAGCCGCCGCCCACTGCAATTAATCTGAATAACTCCTCCTCCTCCAAGCACCTCCCCTCCCCCTTGCAGTCTTTCCAATTCATGATACAAAAAGACGGACGGACAGGACAGGACAGGACAGGCTGCCTGACTTTCCGTCACTGCCACCTTTTGCCATCCTTGCCCGTAGAAAGCCCTTTCATCATCCCCAAACCCTAATCTTTTCCCTTCCCTTCCCAGCTGCGTCTCACTCCCTTTCATTAGGAAGTGAGCGCAGCCTTTTCTCCGTTCTGCACATGCGCGACGTTAAACACAAATGCGCAGGCGTGCGTTCCATTAGCCTCACTGCATTCCACTCCCATACAGGAAGTGGGCGCAGCTATTACTACGGTCGCACATAAAAGAACCCACGGCCACCACTGCACACAGCTGACTCCACCACAGGACACCCACTTCTACACCAACGCAGGTAAGACAGGATCGGCACCTCTATGCTCCCGTTACAATCAGGCTCAGTCACCATGTGATAACGCTCTCAACTCTTTAGTTGCAGGCTCCCCTTGCTTCACCTCCACTGGCTGTGCTGCCATTTCCTCTCCCACCTGGAAGGTATACTTTATTCCACTATTTTCCTGTTTCTCTCTTCCCCCTTTTCCCATAACCTACTTTTATCTGCATTTGTGGGGTATCTATATGCTATTTACATCATAGTTTTATTCATTAATATGGAAGGGAAGAGTGCCCATGAGAGTGTTGAACTGCGGAGAGCAAGAGATTAAGCTGCTCCGATTTGCCACCATTGATAAGCTGTTCTCAGTAGATACACATGCTATCCAAACAGCAGCATCCACCATTGCTTCAGCCCACCCATTCAGTGACAGCTCACCAAGTCAGCCAGAGGAGTGGTGTAAGGAATTACACGTAGGCACTGACTCCACACCTTCACATCACAAGAAGGGGGTCTACAGGCTAGTGCAAGAATACGAGCAAGTCTTCAGCAAACATCCGCTAGACTTTTGAAGAATAAAAGGGGTCAAACACTACATCCCCACAAGTGCACACCCACCCATCAAAGAGAGATATAAGCCAAAACTACCTGCACATTACCAGTGTACCAAGGACATGTTGAGCAACATGAAGGAGGCTGGGGTTATCCGTGACAGTTGTAGCCTCTGGGCAGCTCCGTTGGTCCTGTTAAAGAAGAAGGACAGCACCACTCCCCTGTATTGAGGAATAGCTAGCTGCATTGAGAACTGCAAATTATTTTTCTACCCTTGATCTCACTAGTCGCTATTGGCAAGTGTCCGTTGCTGAGGCAGACCGGGAGAAGACCGCCTTTGCCACCCCGATGGGTCTCTGCGAGTTCAAAAGCATGCCCTTCGAGCTGTGCAATTTGCCAGGAACCTTCCAGAGGCTGATGGAATGCTGCTTGGGACACCGAAACTTTGAAACGGTACTGCTATACCTTTATGATGTTATTGTTTATTCTAAAGCAAACAAGATTTTAGGGTGTATAAAAAGGGAGATTAGATCCGGTGATCCCAACGTATTGTTAACCCTCTATAAATCACTTGTAAGGCCACATCTGGAATATGGGGTAAAGTCCTGAGCAGGTTGATAACCATTGGTTTGAGCATGGTAGGGTGTAGTGCGCATCTTCCTGCATCGGTAAAAGCTGCAGAAGTCCTTGAAGATTTCCGCTTCAAAGGCAGTGCCTTGATCTGTGAGGACTCTCTCTGAGTAGCCATGAGGTCTGCATAAGTGTGCTTGGAAGACCTTCGCTGCAGTATGGGCCATTAGATCTTTGACTTGTACCACAACCATAAATCTCGAGTAGTTGTCTACCATCGTAAGTGCATACGTGAGCTCGCCTCGATATTCTGCAACAAAACTCCCTTTTTCGATTTCAGTTTCAGCAAACACTCCTCTTCCTGTAGAAAATATTTATCATTACCTAAGACAGTCATTCTAATGCATGACAATATTAAGGCAATTTAGTTAAAACTTGTTTTAACTCACCTTTAAGGGGATTGATGTATTTCATGGTCAATCCAGGTTTGTCAGTGATGGCACTGACATAATGTATGGCGTCTTTTTCGGGCGTTATCCTTTGCCTTTTCATTGTGAAAATCCAGTTGCCTATATCAAAGCAAATTCTACTACTTGTAAAGTATGCAGAAAATGAAATGTAGAACATATAACATCAACTGCTTAGGAACGCATCATAGGTTAGTACTTAAAAGGATATTGTCATGTTCTAGTCATAATGCAAGCTGGACATTTTTCATGTTACCCTGTAATCGCCGGCCTGTTCTAATGCTCACAAGCCAAGATATAGGCTCAGCTGCTAAGGCTTCCCTCTGCCTTCTGAATGAAACTTGAATATGTCTGGCTCACTGTGTATATAGCAGGTGCTCAGAAAAAATAAGAGTCAATTCAATAGAAATAGCTCTGGCACACTATAGTGATCAATAACGTAAGAAAAGAACTCTTGGAATGCTGAAAATTCTTTATTTGTGCAAAAGGATAATTCATCCAACGTTTCGACCTTGTTTTTAGGTCTTTATCAAGGATAAAGTTATCTAAGATCATAAAGGGTTACAAAACCATATAAACACGTAATTAGTACATAGTACAACATAACAGTACAATATATTGCTACTTGAGAGTACAATGGGTCAAATGACCATGATGCACATACAAAAAATTTTTCCAAAGCCATAGTGAAAACATTTGTACTGAGGAAAGAAAATTTCCACATGACCTATCTGGAGAAACATTCTGGATCAAACAACCAAAAATAGTCAAGCAGGTAAATACACACCTATATGGATAACAGGATGATATGTGTTCAATTGTATAGCGTCATTGCCATTAAGGTACAAATGGAAAACTTGCAATCCTATATAGTGAAGGAAATGAACACATATCATATCAAAGAACACAGGAACATGGGTGTGAGAAAAACCTCAATGTTTATACTTTGTTCTTTATAATGGTGTGAACATGTATATGTCTCAGTACCTTATGCACTTGAGAATTCTAGTGAGTAGATCATGAAAGCCTATTTCAGAACTGGAATCGGTAAATAATTGTAGGTGGAATCTAAATGAAAAGATGGTACAAGTGTTATCATGACACGTGGGCTATAACACAATGGACCGTGTGACAAAGAAGAAAGGAGAGAAAGAAGAGGAAGAAAATGCAACTACCTGTAACATTACGTGATAGTCACTGGTAAGTATCACTTGACAATTCAAGTGAAAAAGGATTCCTTTATTAAAGGGTTCTCAGTCGCCTCAGGATCATGAAATACTAGGGTAAATGATATGAGAATGGGTAAGAAGCACCACTAAAGGAAATATGAGATGCAGGACATATATCTATAAACCCCTGAACTACATGATAGAAATAAAAAGAAGAAAAAAGAAAAAAAGAAGAAAGAAGAAGAACACATAGAATGCGGAAAGAGAATGGGTACAACTACCTGAGTTACTGCAGGGAGGCCCCTGGTTGGTATTGTGAGGGTTAGTGGAATTCCTTCACTGAAGGGTTCTCAGTTGCCTCAGGTTCGTGAAAAATGCTATAGACAAATAATGCCCGGAGAAAAGGGGTTCATATACAGCGAATAATGGTAATACAAGGTACATGTGTCACATGTAATAGTATATATATATATATTGTACTAAGCTCTACACCAGAAATAGAAAGTAGTCCCTCTGCCTTCTGTCTAGGTGCCCTGAGTTATGTCCTGTAAACTGTCACAGCGACCCAGACACACATGTGTAGTAGGGGAATATCCCTGCTGAGATGCCAGTGCTAGAGCACTCGTTTGCTGTGGATTTGAACGCTATGTGAGCAGTTCTTACCTTCAATGAGCAGAAGTCTCTTTTTTCAGATTTCAATATCTCTGTGGGTATCTGGCAGAAATATGGAATACTCTTTACTGCTAAGACCCTGTACACCACTCCCACTAAAGGGGGCTTTACACGCTGCGACATCGCTAATGCGGAGTCGTTGGGGTCACGGAATTTGTGACGCACATCCGGCCGCATTAGCGATGTTGCTGCGTGTGACACCGTTGCAAAAACGTGCAAAATCGCTCATCGGTGACATGGGTCTCCATTCTCGATTATCGTTACTGCAGCAGTAACGATGTAGTTCGTCGCTCCTGCGGCAGCACACATTGCTCCGTGTGACACTGCAGAAACGAGGAACCTCTCCTTACCTGCCTCCCAGCCGCTATGAGGAAGGAAGGAGATGGGCGGGATGTTCCGGCCACTCATCTCCGCCCCTCCACTGCTATTGGGCGGTTGCTCAGTGACGTTGCTGTGACGCCGCACGGACCGCCCCCTTAGAAAGGAGGCGGTTCGCCGGTCACAGCGACGTCGCCGGGCAGGTAAGTATGTGTGACTGGTTCTGTTCGGTGTTGTGCAGCATGGGCAGCGATTTGCCCGTGTCGCGCAACAGATGGGGGCGGGTACCCACACTAGCCATATCAGGACCGATATCGCAGTGTGTAAAGTAGCCTTTAGTCACATGACCAAGACTGTATCTGTGTCCCTACAACACACTTGAGACAAATGTGTGTGTGAGCCTGCATTGTGGGGTATATATAATATATTATAGAGCTGGGAAGGATCATTCTAAGCAGTGAGCTGTTCCAGTATTTGTAGGAAAATACCCAGTAGAAGCATCAAACACAGCACCAATACCTCCCATCAGTATCCCACCACAGTGCCATGTAACCCATGCCCTACACTCCCATCTACACCAATACTATACAGGCACAAACTAGTATATCTGACTAAAAACCCCCAAAATATGAAGAACGGCCTATAGTTGAGTGTGGATATAAAATCTATGGGAGCAGAGCTAGAATAGAAATCACTGATCGCATTGAAGTCATTCTGACCATAAATCACCATGATATCAAGGTGAGGAGTTGTGTGTTACTGCTGGGAGGAAAGGGTTAACAGTGGAATATTAAGGTGCATTTCTGTGTGCAGTGTTACTAGTCAATGTAACAATTCAGTATGAGCTGCTCTTGGTGCCGGGGGAGGGAGATGCTCTCCTGAGCAAGATAGATGGGGAATGAACATGATATCTATATAGTGTAAGGCAGGGGGTCTCAAACTCGGCTGGGTGTATGGGCCGCACAGAGGAAAAAAATAATGTGGGGGGCTGCATTCTTTGCAGGACAAAGTGACATTTTTATTGGTACCATATATATATTTTTTTTTCACACACCTTTGGATGACTGATTTTCAACATTTTTCACTTGTTTATTATAACAAATGTGCACATTCTTTGGTTAAATCTAAAAAAAAAAAATTGATGTTAAAAAAAAGTTATGCCTTATTTTGTTTTTTTTACATTTTATCCCTTTCTTTTAACTAATAGTGTTACAATTATGACGCTAGCGTTTTGTGAAGGGAATGCTTTGCCTACTTCCGTGACTATGGCCTTCCAGAACTGCTGCATTTTGGCTGACCTCTCCGCCTCGGGAATAAGAGACATAAAGTTCTCCTTGTAGCGTGGGTCTAACAGTGTTACCAACCAGTAATGATTGTCGGCCAAGATGTTCTTAACGCGAGGGTCACGAGACAGGCAGCTTACCATAAAGTCATCCATGTGCGCCAGACTCTTAACAGCCATCACTTCAATATCCAGACCAACACGATGACTGAACATGCTGTCCTCCTCCTTCTCCTCCTCCTCCTCCTCATCTACCCTGTCCTCTGGCCAGCCACGCTGAACTGAGCATATGACTGGTATGCATGTCATATCCTCAATTTGGTCGGAGAGTTGCTCCATGTCTTCATCTTCCTCCTCGTCATAGTCCTCCACTGCACGTTGTGATGAGACGAGGCTGGGCTGTGTGTTATCACCCACACCCACTACTGTTTCTTGCTCCAACTCATCGTGTTCCGCCTGCAATGCATCATGTTTGGTTTTGAGCAGAGACCGTTTTAGAAGGCAGAGAAGCGGTATGGTGACGCTAATAATGGCGTCATCGCCGCTCACCATCTTGGTGGAGTCCTCAAAGTTTTGGAGGATGGTACATAGGTCGGACATCCATCTCCACTCCTCAGGTGTTATGTGTGGAGTTTGACCCATTTCCCGATGGCTTAGGTGATGCAGGTACTCAACAACTGCCCTCTTCTGCTCACATATCCTGATCAACATGTGCAGAGTTGAATTCCAATGCGTGGGGACATCACACACCAGTCTGTGAGCCGGAAGATGCAAATGACGCTGAAAGCCGGCAAGGCCGGCTGAAGCAGTAGGTGACTTTCGAAAATGTGCAGACAGGCGGTGAACTTTTACCAGCAGATCAGACAGCTCTGGGTATGAGTTTAGAAACCGCTGAACCACGAGGTTGAGCACATGGGCCACGCATGGAACATGTGTCAGCTGGCCTCGCCTCAAAGCCGCCACCAGGTTACGGCCATTGTCACACACAACCTTTCCTGGCTTTAGGTTCAGAGGTGTGAGCCAGTGATCTGCATGCTGTTTTAGAGCTGTCCACACCTCTTCTGCATTGTGGGGTTTGTCACCTATGCAGATTAGCTGCAGCACAGCCTGTTGCCGCTTCGCCGAGGCAGTGCTGCAGTGCTTCCAGCTTGGGACTGGTGTGGAGGGTAAAGTGGATGAGGATGCGCAGGAGGAGGAGGAGGCTGAAGAGCATGACATTCCGGAGCTGTAGAGTGTGGGTGAAACCCTGGCTGAGGTAGGGCCTGCAAACCTTGGTGTGGGAAGGACTTGTTCCGTTCCTCGCTCAAACTGGGTCCCAGCTGGGCTGGGCTGGGTCCCTACCCGGCTGGGTAGGGCGTTGTGGGGGGTTTGTCTATCTCCGTTTGAGGTGAGTTTGTTTAAGTTAGCCTTTTCTTTGGCGTTTTTTGGAGCCCTGCGGGTTGGGGAGTTGGTATCGCCCAGTAAGGCGTTCCCCGGGGGCTTGGATTGGGGTGACATTATGTCAGTGGAAAACGGAGTTGAATTTTGGATTAGGAAATCGAAAACTGATCAGAGAGGTGTGGGTAGACTAGTCCGTTTGGGGATGGTTGTGGCATCTGATATGTGCCCGTTCAAGTGTCTCGGGAATTTTCAACAGATCCGTCCGAAGGTGGATGGCCCCTTATTACATATATCTTTTTATCGAGATACCAATTTGTGAGTGTTTTTAGGGCATGTTTGAAGTCGTTGGGGTTAGATCCGAAGTCTTTCGGATTGGGGCAGCGACGAAGGCCTCTATATGCGGCCTACCGGAGGAGACAGTTAAGCAGATTGGTAGGTGGAAGTCGCAGCGCTTTAAGTCGTATGTACGTCCCCAGGTGGTTGTTGGCAATTGAGGGGAAAAGGGGGGGGGGTATTAGGGTATTAGGGTAGCAATGGGGGAGGTGAGAGTGTGTGTTTTTTGTCAATTTGGTTTGGTGAGGCAATAAAATGGTGTCGTCTGTACATTTTGTATTGCAGAAGCACCCCCCCTTCCTTCCCTGGTCTGGATCCTTGGCCACTCTTATGTGTATTGGGGAGCCCGACGAGCGGACGCGAGATGGAACTGGAGACAGCTAGGTTTTGAGAAAGACCTGGCTCTCGTGCGATGGCTCGGTGTTCGGGGGTTAGGGTGCAGGAGGTGCATAGATACGCCCGGTTGGACAGACCTCCTGACATCTTAGTGTTGCATGCCGGGGGGAATGATTTGGGTGGGCGTCCTTTTCGAATCTTGATAAAGGACATCAAACATGATTTGTTACGGTTATGGGTGTCGTTTCCAGGTCTAACGATAGTCTGGTCGGAGATAGTAGCGAGAAAGAGTTGGCAGAAAGCGCGGTCAGTTGACAGGTTGAACAAGGCGCGGGCGAAGGTTAATAGGGCGATCTCGAAGTTTGTTAGTCGGAACGGGGGTATAGCAATACGGCATGTTGAGTTGGAAAGGACGGAAGAGGAATTTTGGTTGGCTAACGGGGTACACCTTAATGCGGTGGGAACTGACTTATGGGCTCTTGGCTTGCAGGGAAGTATTAAGAGGGCCCTTTGGTTGCGGGGGGTCTCAGGCACTTGAAGGGTTTCAAGGTGCCTTCGTTGTGGTGTTGTTTATTGGTGGGTCCTTGAAGTTGGTTTAAAATTGGTTCGGGGATTCATCCGGGTATGGATCCCCTCATTGGCAGAATTGATGGTCCCCTGGTGATTTTGGGGGGGAACCCCGACGGGGTATGTCGGGGCCCCTGGGGGTGTGGTTGGGGTTGACGGAGGATTAACCCTTATAATTTGGTGCTCCTGAGCCAGTGTGGGTAACGGCTGGGAGCAAGTTGAGGTTTTTTATTGCTCGGTTATGGGAATCACCAGGGTTTTGGTAGCTTCAAGGACCTTACCACATTGCAAATTTAATTGGTTATGTATTCTTGTTAATAAAATGGCTGCTATGGCCAAAATTATCCAAAGATAAATTTGTGTCTGTGTAATTACTTTTAAATAAGAAATGGGAATGGAGGTGTGGGGTATGAAAGGAAGACCGGAGTCAACAATTCCAGGGTCAAGCATGTTTATTTGCGTAAGCTTCGTTCCAGAGTAGAAAGGGTAAGAGTGCCTTTCAGAATTCGAAGTGGTCAGACTGTACGGACCACCAATAACTGCAGGAGAGCTTGAACATCTTCCCATGGATTTGCGACATCCTCCCTCATCAGTTACGTAGGTAAGCAGGTTCTCAGCATTGCAGCCCATTTGTTGTCTTAAGTTAGTTAAGCGGGGTTAACTAACCTGTCAGTTCAGCCTCAGGTCTAAAGCAGAGGCCTGGACTCCACTCCTTACTCCTCACTCCACAACTCTCCTTAAAAACAACTGACTCCTTTTTCCTGCCCCGGGGTCTCCAGACCCCTAGGTGGGCGTTTCCTTCCGTCTGGTCCTGCCCACTGGTGTGCCTGTCTTTCCCTAGGGGAGGTGACTAGGGTTTTCTGGTTGGCTTTGTGTGACTTAGGTGAGGGAAGTTGTTATGCGGGGGCCTATGTGTGACTATCTGCAGTGTCAGGGCGTCACATATGTATGTGTGTATGTCTGCTAAAGGAATCCGCACCGTCATATTTACAAACACAAAATTTTGCAGACACCTCATGTGACTCAGGGAACGTTGTAGACTATGTTTTAACAGGAATATTTAACCTTTACAGTTACTCTCCAAAAAACCTGCCTCCATTAAACTGAATGGAGCTGGGAGCTGCAAGTTATTAATAGCAGCTGTGATTGGTTGCTATAGGAACAAAGGACATTCATAGTATAAGAAGCTTATGTGTGAGATAATATGATGTCAGTGGGGAGACAGATAGAGAGAGACAGACACAGACTGAGAGACAAACAGACAGAGACAGATAGGCATAGACAGACAGGGAAAGAGACAGAGACAAACAGACAGAGGCAGACAGGGAAAGAGACAGACAGAGATAGACAGGGAAAAAAGGCAGACAGACAGAGACAGAGAAAGAGACAGAGGCAGATAGGGAAACAGACAAAGACAAACATACAGAGACAGGCAGGAGAAAAGGCAGACCGACAGGGAAACAGACAGACAGGGGAAGAGACAGACAGAGAGAGACAGACAGATAGAGACAGACAAAGAAATACAGAGATAGACAGGGAAAGAGACAAACGGGGAATGAGTCAGACAGAGAGAGACAAAGAGAGACAGGCAGAGAGAGACAGGGAAAGAGACAGACAGGGGAAGAGACAGACAAAGAAATACAGAGACAGACAGGGGAAAAGACAGACAGGGGAAGAGACAGACAGGGGAAGAGACAGACAGACAGGGAAAGAGACAGACCTGGAAAAGAGACAGACCTGGAAAAGAGACAGACAGACATAGAAACAGACAGCCACAAAGAGAGAAAGACAGACAGACACAGAGAGACAGACAGAGATAGAGAGACAGACAGACATGGATAGAGATAGAGACACACAGAGACAGACAGATGACAGAGACTGGGAGAGAGACAGACAGAAGCATAAATCCCTAACTAAAACTTAACATTTAATGATAGTTTTAAAAGGTAAAAAAACACAAATCATGTAAATAGAATGACTCTCTTCTGTGCATAGAGTCAAAATTTTGTGTTTGTAAATATGACGGTGCGGATTCCTTTAGCAGACATACACACATACATATGTGACGCCCTGACACTGCAGGTAGTCACACATAGGCCCCCGCATAACAACTTCCCTCACCTAAGTCACACAAAGCCAACCAGAAAACCCTAGTCACCTCCCCCAGGGAAAGACAGGCACACCAGTGGGCAGGACCAGACGGAAGGAAACGCCCACCTAAGGGTCTGGAGACCCCGGGGCAGGAAAAAGGAGTCAGTTGTTTTTAAGGAGAGTTGTGGAGTGAGGAGTAAGGAGTGGAGTCCAGGCCTCTGCTTTAGACCTGAGGCTGAACTGACAGGTTAGTTAACCCCGCTTAACTAACTTAAGACAACAAATGGGCTGCAATGCTGAGAACCTGCTTACCTACGTAACTGATGAGGGAGGATGTCGCAAATCCATGGGAAGATGTTCAAGCTCTCCTGCAGTTCTTGGTGGTCCGTACAGTCCGACCACTTCGAATTCTGAAAGGCACTCTTACCCTTTCTACCCTGGAACGAAGCTTACGCAAATAAACATGCTTGACCCTGGAATTGTTGACTCCGGTCTTCCTTTCATACCCCACACCTCCATTCCCATTTCTTATTTAAAAGTAATTACACAGACACAAATTTATCTTTGGATAATTTTGGCCATAGCAGCCATTTTATTAACAAGAATACATAACCAATAAAATTTGCAATGTGGTAAGGTCCTTGAAGCTACCAAAACCCTGGTGATTCCCATAACCGAGCAATAAAAAACCTCAACTTGCTCCCAGCCGTTACCCACACTGACTCAGGAGCACCAAATGGTAAGGGTTAATCCTCCGTCAACCCCAACCACACCCCCAGGGGCCCCGACATACCCCGTCGGGGTTCCCCCCCAAAATCACTAGGGGACCATCAATTCTGCCAATGAGGGGATCCATACCCGGATGAATCCCCGAACCAATTTTAAACCAACTTCAAGGACCCACCAATAAACAACACCACAACGAAGGCACCTTGAAACCCTTCAAGTGCCTGAGACCCCCCGCAAGCAAAGGGCCCTCTCAAAACCTCCCTGCAAGCCAAGAGCCCATAAGTCAGTTCCCACCGCATTAAGGTGTACCCCGTCAGCCAACCAAAATTCCTCTTCCGTCCTTTCCAACTCAACATGCCGTATTGCTATACCCCCGTTCCGACTAACAAACTTCGAGATCGCCCTATTAACCTTCGCCCGCGCCTTGTTCAACCTGTCAACTGACCGCGCTTTCTGCCAACTCTTTCTCGCTACTATCTCCGACCAGACTATCGTTAGACCTGGAAACGACACCCATAACCGTAACAAATCATGTTTGATGTCCGTTATCAAGATTCGAAAAGGACGCCCACCCAAATCATTCCCCCCGGCATGCAACACTAAGATGTCAGGAGGTCTGTCCAACCGGGCGTATCTATGCACCTCCTGCAACACCCTGTTCCACCCTAACCCCCGAACACCGAGCCATCGCACGAGAGCCAGGTCCTTCTCAAAACCTAGCTGTCTCCCGTTCCATCTCGCGTCCGCTCGTCGGGCTCCCCAATACACATAAGAGTGGCCAAGGATCCAGACCAGGGAAGGAAGGGGGGGTGCTTCTGCAATACAAAATGTACAGACGACACCATTTTATTGCCTCACCAAACCAAATTGACAAAAAACACACACTCTCACCCCCCCCCATTGCTACCCTAATACCCCCCCCTTTTCCCCTCAATTGCCAACAACCACCTGGGGACGTACATACGACTTAAAGCGCTGCGACTTCCACCTACCAATCTGCTTAACTGTCTCCTCCGGTAGGCCGCATATAGAGGCCTCCTTCGCTGCCCCAATCCGAAAGACTTCGGATCTAACCCCAACGACTTCAAACATGCCCTAAAAACACTCACAAATTGGTATCTCGATAAAAAGGACCCATCCTCGTGACATAATAAGGGGCCATCCACCTTCGGACGGATCTGTTGAAAATTCCCGAGACACTTGAACGGGCACATATCAGATGCCACAACCATCCCCAAACGGACTAGTTTACCCACACCTCTCTGATCAGTTTTCGATTTCCTAATCCAAAATTCAACTCCGTTTTCCACTGACATAATGTCACCCCAATCCAAGCCCCCGGGGAACGCCTTACTGGGCGATACCAACTCCCCAACCCGCAGGGCTCCAAAAATCGCCAAAGAAAAGGCTAACTTAAACAAACTCACCTCAAACGGAGATAGACAAACCCCCCACAACGCCCTACCCAACCGGGTAGGGACCCAGCCCAGCCCAGCTGGGACCCAGTTTGAGCGAGGAACGGAACAAGTCCTTCCCACACCAAGGTTTGCAGGCCCTACCTCAGTCAGGGTTTCACCCACACTCTACAGCTCCGGAATGTCATGCTTTTCAGCCTCCTCTTCCTCCTGCGCATCCACATCCACTTTACCCTCCACACCAGTCCCAAGCTGGAAGCACTGCAGCACTGCCTCGGCGAAGCGGCAACAGGCTGTGCTGCAGCTAATCTGCATAGGTGACAAACCCCACAATGCAGAAGAGGTGTGGACAGCTCTAAAACAGCATGCAGATCACTGGCTCACACCTCTGAACCTAAAGCCAGGAAAGGTTGTGTGTGACAATGGCCGGAACCTGGTGGCGGCGCCAGCTGACACATGTTCCATGCATGGCCCATGTGCTCAACCTCGTGGTTCAGCGGTTTCTAAAGTCATACCCAGAGCTGTCTGATCTGCTGGTAAAAGTTCGCCGCCTGTCTGCACAGTTTCGAAAGTCACCTACTGCTTCAGCCGGCCTTGCCGGCTTTCAGCGTCGTTTGCATCTTCCGGCTCACAGACTGGTGTGTGATGTCCCCACGCGTTGGAATTCAACTCTGCACATGTTGATCAGGATATGTGAGCAGAAGAGGGCAGTTGTTGAGTACCTGCATCACCTAAGTCGTCGGGAAATGGGTCAAACTCCACACATAACACCTGAGGAGTGGAGATGGATGTCCGACCTATGTACCATCCTCCAAAACTTTGAGGACTCCACCAAGATGGTGAGCGGCGATGACGCCATTATTAGCGTCACCATACTAAAATGGTGTCGTCTGTACATTTTGTATTGCAGAAGCACCCCCCCTTCCTTCCCTGGTCTGGATCCTTGGCCACTCTTATGTGTATTGGGGAGCCCGGCGAGCGGACGCGAGATGGAACGGGAGACAGCTAGGTTTTGAGAAGGACCTGGCTCTTGTGCGATGGCTCGGTGTTCGGGGGTTAGGGTGGAACAGGGTGTTGCAGGAGGTGCATAGATACGCCCGGTTGGACAGACCTCCTGACATCTTAGTGTTGCATGCCGGGGGGAATGATTTGGGTGGGCGTCCTTTTCGAATCTTGATAAAGGACATCAAACATGATTTGTTACGGTTATGGGTGTCGTTTCCAGGTCTAACGATAGTCTGGTCGGAGATAGTAGCGAGAAAGAGTTGGCAGAAAGCGCGGTCAGTTGACAGGTTGAACAAGGCGCGGGCGAAGGTTAATAGGGCGATCTCGAAGTTTGTTAGTCGGAACGGGGGTATAGCAATACGGCATGTTGAGTTGGAAAGGACGGAAGAGGAATTTTGGTTGGCTGACGGGGTACACCTTAATGCGGGGGGAACTGACTTATGGGCTCTTGGCTTGCAGGGAGGTATGGAGAGGGCCCTTTGGTTGCGGGGGGTCTCAGGCACTTGAAGGGTTTCAAGGTGCCTTCGTTGTGGTGTTGTTTATTGGTGGGTCCTTGAAGTTGGTTTAAAATTGGTTCGGGGATTCATCCGGGTATGGATCCCCTCATTGGCAGAATTGATGGTCCCCTGGTGATTTTGGGGGGGAACCCCGACGGGGTATGTCGGGGCCCCTGGGGGTGTGGTTGGGGTTGACGGAGGATTAACCCTTACCATTTGGTGCTCCTGAGCCAGTGTGGGTAACGGCTGGGAGCAAGTTGAGGTTTTTTATTGCTCAGTTATGGGAATCACCAGGGTTTTGGTAGCTTCAAGGACCTTATTACATTGCAAATTTTATTGGTTATGTATTCTTGTTAATAAAATGGCTGCTATGGCCAAAATTATCCAAAGATAAATTTGTGTCTGTGTAATTACTTTTAAATAAGAAATGGGAATGGAGGTGTGGGGTATGAAAGGAAGACCGGAGTCAACAATTCCAGGGTCAAGCATGTTTATTTGCGTAAGCTTCGTTCCAGGGTAGAAAGGGTAAGAGTGCCTTTCAGAATTCGAAGTGGTCGGACTGTACGGACCACCAAGAACTGCAGGAGAGCTTGAACATCTTCCCATGGATTTGCGACATCCTCCCTCATCAGTTACGTAGGTAAGCAGGTTCTCAGCATTGCAGCCAATTTGTTGTCTTAAGTTAGTTAAGCGGGGTTAACTAACCTGTCAGTTCAGCCTCAGGTCTAAAGCAGAGGCCTGGACTCCACTCCTTACTCCTCACTCCACAACTCTCCTTAAAAACAACTGACTCCTTTTTCCTGCCACCGGGGTCTCCAGACCCCTAGGTGGGCGTTTCCTTCCGTCTGGTCCTGCCCACTGGTGTGCCTGTCTTTCCCTGGGGGAGGTGACTAGGGTTTTCTGGTTGGCTTTGAGAGACAAAGAGAGACAGGCAGAGAGAGACAGGGAAAGAGACAGACAGGGGAAGAGACAGACAGAGACAGACAAAGAAATACAGAGACAGACAGGGGAAGAGACAGACAGGGGAAGAGACAGACAGGGGAAGAGACAGACAGACAGGGAAAGAGACAGACCTGGAAAAGAGACAGACCTGGAAAAGAGACAGACCTGGAAAAGAGACAGACAGACATAGAAACAGACAGCCACAAAGAGAGAGAGACAGACAGACACAGAGAGACCGACAGAGATAGAGAGACAGACAGACATGGATAGAGATAGAGACACACAGAGACAGACAGATGACAGAGACTGGGAGAGAGACAGACAGAAGCATAAATCCCTAACTAAAACTTAACATTTAACGATAGTTTTAAAAAGTAAAAAAACACAAATCATGTAAATAGAATGACTCTCTTCTGTGCATAGAGTCAAAATTTTGTGTTTGTAAATATGACGGTGCGGATTCCTTTAGCAGACATACACACATACATATGTGACGCCCTGACACTGCAGGTAGTCACACATAGGCCCCCGCATAACAACTTCCCTCACCTAAGTCACACAAAGCCAACCAGAAAACCCTAGTCACCTCCCCCAGGGAAAGACAAGCACACCAGTGGGCAGGAACAGACGGAAGGAAACGCCCACCTAGGTGTCTGGAGACCCCGGGGCAGGAAAAAGGAGTCAGTTGTTTTTAAGGAGAGTTGTGGAGTGAGGAGTAAGGAGTGGAGTCCAGGCCTCTGCTTTAGACCTGAGGCTGAACTGACAGGTTAGTTAACCCCGCTTAACTAACTTAAGACAACAAATGGGCTGCAATGCTGAGAACCTGCTTACCTACGTAACTGATGAGGGAGGATGTCGCAAATCCATGGGAAGATGTTCAAGCTCTCCTGCAGTTCTTGGTGGTCCGTACAGTCCGACTACTTCGAATTCTGAAAGGCACTCTTACCCTTTCTACCCTGGAACGAAGCTTACGCAAATAAACATGCTTGACCCTGGAATTGTTGACTCCGGTCTTCCTTTCATACCCCACACCTCCATTCCCATTTCTTATTTAAAAGTAATTACACAGACACAAATTTATCTTTGGATAATTTTGGCCATAGCAGCCATTTTATTAACAAGAATACATAACCAATAAAATTTGCAATGTGGTAAGGTCCTTGAAGCTACCAAAACCCTGGTGATTCCCATAACCGAGCAATAAAAAACCTCAACTTGCTCCCAGCCGTTACCCACACTGGCTCAGGAGCACCAAATGGTAAGGGTTAATCCTCCGTCAACCCCAACCACACCCCCAGGGGCCCCGACATACCCCGTCGGGGTTCCCCCCCAAAATCACCAGGGGACCATCAATTCTGCCAATGAGGGGATCCATACCCGGATGAATCCCCGAACCAATTTTAAACCAACTTCAAGGACCCACCAATAAACAACACCACAACGAAGGCACCTTGAAACCCTTCAAGTGCCTGAGACCCCCCGCAACCAAAGGGCCCTCTTAATACTTCCCTGCAAGCCAAGAGCCCATAAGTCAGTTCCCACCGCATTAAGGTGTACCCCGTTAGCCAACCAAAATTCCTCTTCCGTCCTTTCCAACTCAACATGCCGTATTGCTATACCCCCGTTCCGACTAACAAACTTCGAGATCGCCCTATTAACCTTCGCCCGCGCCTTGTTCAACCTGTCAACTGACCGCGCTTTCTGCTAACTCTTTCTCGCTACTATCTCCGACCAGACTATCGTTAGACCTGGAAACGACACCCATAACCGTAACAAATCATGTTTGATGTCCTTTATCAAGATTCGAAAAGGACGCCCACCCAAATCATTCCCCCCGGCATGCAACACTAAGATGTCAGGAGGTCTGTCCAACCGGGCGTATCTATGCACCTCCTGCAACACCCTGTTCCACCCTAACCCCCGAACACCGAGCCATCGCACGAGAGCCAGGTCCTTCTCAAAACCTAGCTGTCTCCCGTTCCATCTCACGTCCGCTCGTCGGGCTCCCCAATACACATAAGAGTGGCCAAGGATCCAGACCAGGGAAGGAAGGGGGGGTGCTTCTGCAATACAAAATGTACAGACGACACCATTTTATTGCCTCACCAAACCAAATTGACAAAAAACACACACTCTCACCCCCCCCCCCATTGCTACCCTAATACCCCCCCCCCTTTTCCCCTCAATTGCCAACAACCACCTGGGGACGTACATACGACTTAAAGCGCTGCGACTTCCACCTACCAATCTGCTTAACTGTCTCCTCCGGTAGGCCGCATATAGAGGCCTCCGTCGCTGCCCCAATCCGAAAGACTTCGGATCTAACCCCAACGACTTCAAACATGCCCTAAAAACACTCACAAATTGGTATCTCGATAAAAAGGACCCATCCTCGTGACATAATAAGGGGCCATACACCTTCGGACGGATCTGTTGAAAATTCCCGAGACACTTGAACGGGCACATATCAGATGCCACAACCATCCCCAAACGGACTAGTCTACCCACACCTCTCTGATCAGTTTTCGATTTCCTAATCCAAAATTCAACTCCGTTTTCCACTGACATAATGTCACCCCAATCCAAGCCCCCGGGGAATGCCTTACTGGGCGATACCAACTCCCCAACCCGCAGGGCTCCAAAAAACGCCAAAGAAAAGGCTAACTTAAACAAACTCACCTCAAACGGAGATAGACAAACCCCCCACAACGCCCTACCCAGCCGGGTAGGGACCCAGCCCAGCCCAGCTGGGACCCAGTTTGAGCGAGGATCGGAACAAGTCCTTCCCACACCAAGGTTTGCAGGCCCTACCTCAGTCAGGGTTTCACCCACACTCTACAGCTACGGAATGTCATGCTCTTCAGCCTCCTCCTCCTCCTGCGCATCCTCATCCACTTTACCCTCCACACCAGTCCCAAGCTGGAAGCACTGCAGCACTGCCTTGGCGAAGCGGCAACAGGCTGTGCTGAAGCTAATCTGCATAGGTGACAAACCCCACAATGCAGAAGAGGTGTGGACAGCTCTAAAACAGCATGCAGATCACTGGCTCACACCTCTGAACCTAAAGCCAGGAAAGGTTGTGTGTGACAATGGCCGGAACCTGGTGGCGGCTTTGAGGCGAGGCCAGCTGACACATGTTCCATGCTTGGCCCATGTGCTCAACCTCGTGGTTCAGCGGTTTCTAAAGTCATACCCAGAGCTGTCTGATCTGCTGGTAAAAGTTCGCCGCCTTTCTGCACATTTTCGAAAGTCACCTACTGCTTCAGCCGGCCTTGCCGGCTTTCAGCGTCGTTTGCATCTTCCGGCTCACAGACTGGTGTGTGATGTCCCAACGAGTTGGAATTCAACTCTGCACATGTTGATCAGGATATGTGAGCAGAAGAGGGCAGTTGTTGAGTACCTGCATCACCTAAGCCGTCGGGAAATGGGTCAAACTCCACACATAACACCTGAGGAGTGGAGATGGATGTCCGACCTATGTACCATCCTCCAAAACTTTGAGGACTCCACCAAGATGGTGAGCGGCGATGACGCCATTATTAGCGTCACCATACCGCTTCTCTGCCTTCTAAAACGGTCTCTGCTCAAAACCAAACATGATGCATTGCAGGCGGAACACGATGAGTTGGAGCAAGAAACAGTAGTGGGTGTGGGTGATAACACACAGCCCAGCCTCGTCTCATCACAACGTGCAGTGGAGGACTATGACGAGGAGGAGGATGAAGACATGGAGCAACTCTCCGGCCAAATTGAGGATATGACATGCATACCAGTCATATGCTCAGTTCAGCGTGGCTGGCCAGAGGACAGGGTAGATGAGGAGGAGGAGGAGGAGGAGAAGGAGGAGGACAGCATGTTCAGTCATCGTGTTGGTCTGGATACTGAAGTGATGGCTGTTAAGAGTCTGGCACACATGGATGACTTTATGGTAAGCTGCCTGTCTCGTGACCCTCGCGTTAAGAACATCTTGGCCGACAATCATTACTGGTTGGTAACACTGTTAGACCCACGCTACAAGGAGAACTTTATGTCTCTTATTCCCGAGGCGGAGAGGTCAGCCAAAATGCAGCAGTTCCGGAAGGCCATAGTCACGGAAGTAGGCAAAGCATTCCCTTCACAAAACGCTAGCGTCATAATTGTAACACTATTAGTTAAAAGAAAGGGATAAAATGTAAAAAAAAAACAAAATAAGGCATGACTTTTTTTTAACATCAAATTTTTTTTTTTTAGATTTAACCAAAGAATGTGCACATTTGAAAAATGTTGAAAATCAGTCATCCAAAGGTGTGTGAAAAAAATATATATATATGGTACCAATAAAAATGTCACTTTGTCCTGCAAAGAATGCAGCCCCCCAAATTATTTTTTTCCTCTGTGCGGCCCATACACCCAGCCGAGTTTGAGACCCCCTGCCTTACACTATATAGATATCATGTTCATTCCCCATCTATCTTGCTCAGGAGAGCATCTCCCTCCCCCGGCACCAAGAGCAGCTCATACTGAATTGTTACATTGACTAGTAACACTGCACACAGAAATGCACCTTAATATTCCACTGTTAACCCTTTCCTCCCAGCAGTAACACACAACTCCTCACCTTGATATCATGGTGATTTATGGTCAGAATGACTTCAATGCGATCAGTGATTTCTATTCTAGCTCTGCTCACATAGATTTTATATCCACACTCAACTATAGGCCGTTCTTCATATTTTGGGGGCTTTTAGTCAGATATACTAGTTTGTGCCTGTATAGTATTGGTGTAGATGGGAGTGTAGGGCATGGGTTACATGGCACTGTGGTGGGATACTGATGGGAGGTATTGGTGCTGTGTTTGAGGCTTCTACTGGGTATTTTCCTACAAATACTGGAACAGCTCACTGCTTAGAATGATCCTTCCCAGCTCTATAATATATTATATATACCCCACAATGCAGGCTCACACACACATTTGTCTCAAGTGTGTTGTAGGGACACAGATACAGTCTTGGTCATGTGACTAAAGGCTACTTTACACACTGCGATATCGGTCCCGATATCGCTAGTGTGGGTACCCGCCCCCATCTGTTGCGCGACACGGGCAAATCGCTGCCCATGCCGCACAACACCGACCAGACCCGTCACACATACTTACCTGCCCGGCGACGTCGCTGTGACCGGCGAACCGCCTCCTTTCTAAGGGGGCAGTCCGTGCGGCGTCACAGCGACGTCACTGAGCGACCGCCCAATAGCAGCGGAGGGGCGGAGATGAGTGGCCGGAACATCCCGCCCACCTCCTTCCTTCCTCATAGCGGCTGGGAGGCAGGTAAGGAGAGGTTCCTCGTTTCTGCGGTGTCACACGGAGCGATGTGTGCTGCCGCAGGAGCGACGAACTACATCGTTACTGCTACAGTAACGATAATCGAGAATGGAGACCCATGTCACCGATGAGCGATTTTGCACGTTTTTGCAACGATGCAAAATCGCTCATCGGTGTCACACGCAGCAACATCGCTAATGCGGCCGGATGTGCGTCACAAATTCCGTGACCCCAACGACTCCGCATTAGCGATGTCGCAGCGTGTAAAGCCCCCTTTAGTGGGAGTGGTGTACAGGGTCTTAGCAGTAAAGAGTATTCCATATTTCTGCCAGATACCCACAGAGATATTGAAATCTGAAAAAAGAGACTTCTGCTTATTGAAGGTAAGAACTGCTCACATAGCGTTCAACTCCACAGCAAACGAGTGCTCTAGCACTGGCATCTCAGCAGGGATATTCCCCTACTACACATGTGTGTCTGGTTCGCTGTGACAGTTTACAGGACATAACTCAGGGCACCTAGACAGAAGGCAGAGGGACTACTTTCTATTTCTGGTGTAGAGCTTAGTACAATATATATATATATACTATTACATGTGACACATGTACCTTGTATTACCATTATTCGCTGTATATGAACCCCTTTTCTCCGGGCATTATTTGTCTATAGCATTTTTCACGAACCTGAGGCAACTGAGAACCCTTCAGTGAAGGAATTCCACTAACCCTCACAATACCAACCAGGGGCCTCCCTGCAGTAACTCAGGTAGTTGTACCCATTCTCTTTCCGCATTCTATGTGTTCTTCTTCTTTCTTCTTTTTTTTCTTTTTTCTTCTTTTTATTTCTATCATGTAGTTCAGGGGTTTATAGATATATGTCCTGCATCTCATATTTCCTTTAGTGGTGCTTCTTACCCATTCTCATATCATTTACCCTAGTATTTCATGATCCTGAGGCGACTGAGAACCCTTTAATAAAGGAATCCTTTTTCACCTGAATTGTCAAGTGATACTTACCAGTGACTATCATGTAATGTTACAGGTAGTTCCATTTTCTTCCTCTTCTTTCTCTCCTTTCTTCTTTGTCACACGGTCCATTGTGTTATAGCCCACGTGTCATGATAACACTTGTACCATCTTTTCATTTAGATTCCACCTACAATTATTTACCGATTCCAGTTCTGGAATAGGCTTTCATCATCTACTCACTAGAATTCTCAAGTACATAAGGTACTGAGACATATACATGTTCACACCATTATAAAGAACAAAGTATAAACATTGAGGTTTTTCTCACACCCATGTTCCTGTGTTCTTTGATATGATATGTGTTCATTTCCTTCACTATATAGGATTGCAAGTTTTCCATTTGTACCTTAATGGCAATGACGCTATACAATTGAACACATATCATCCTGTTATCCATATAGGTGTGTATTTACCTGCTTGACTATTTTTGGTTGTTTGATCCAGAATGTTTCTCCAGATAGGTCATGTGGAAATTTTCTTTCCTCAGTACAAATGTTTTCACTATGGCTTTGGAAAAAATTTTTGTATGTGCATCATGGTCATTTGACCCATTGTACTCTCAAGTAGCAATATATTGTACTGTTATGTTGTACTATGTACTAATTACGTGTTTATATGGTTTTGTAACCCTTTATGATCTTAGATAACTTTATCCTTGATAAAGACCTAAAAACAAGGTCGAAACGTTGGATGAATTATCCTTTTGCACAAATAAAGAATTTTCAGCATTCCAAGAGTTCTTTTCTTACGTTATTGATCACTATAGTGTGCCAGAGCTATTTCTATTGAATTGACTCTTATTTTTTCTGAGCACCTGCTATATACACAGTGAGCCAGACATATTCAATTTTCATTCAGAAGGCAGAGGGAAGCCTTAGCAGCTGAGCCTATATCTTGGCTTGTGAGCATTAGAACAGGCCGGCGATTACAGGGTAACATGAAAAATGTCCAGCTTGCATTATGACTAGAACATGAGAATATCCTTTTAAGTACTAACCTATGATGCGTTCCTAAGCAGTTGATGTTATATGTTCTACATTTCATTTTCTGCATACTTTACAAGTAAAATTAACACACAAAAGGTCTTCAAGTTATCGGACACTCCCATGATACTTTATAGCAACATCATGAAAAAACATATATCATATTTCTTCAAAAAAGGAGCATAGAGATCCAAAATCATAAATAGTAATCTTTATTACACAAAAGAACACAACAATTAAAAAGATGTGTACAGTAAACAGACGAGCTGTAGCAGCATAATATTGCACATCACGAAATCAATCCAAGGAAAAGATGACATATTTTGGTGCAGTCCAAAAAAAGTTGGAAAATACTGTTATCATCAACAAAGTTATATTCTGACTGGCAAAAAAATGGCTATAACAAGATAGGGAGCTTGAATATCCAAATTACATTCCACCATGGGATATCTACTTTCAAGTCCCACTGCTACCACTCACGTAAACTTCATCCTATTGCCAATGCATTATCACCTGTACAGTAGCGATAAATTATACAGGACTACAACCACTTCATATTAACAAGGATAAGTAAGTAATGAGTGACGGATCAGCTTTATAGTCCGAACATACCAGTTGCTAAAGGCTCGGGGTAATCACACTACGGGGATATCTCCGCTATGCCATCTGTATACGCTATACTGGTCAATAATCAATTATTGACCAGTATAGCGTATACAGATGGCATAGCGGAGATATCCCCGTAGTGTGATTACCCCGAGCCTTTAGCAACTGGTATGTTCGGACTATAAAGCTGATCCGTCACTCATTACTTACTTATCCTTGTTAATATGAAGTGGTTGTAGTCCTGTATAATTTATCGCTACTGTACAGGTGATAATGCATTGGCAATAGGATGAAGTTTACGTGAGTGGTAGCAGTGGGACTTGAAAGTAGATATCCCATGGTGGAATGTAATTTGGATATTCAAGCTCCCTATCTTGTTATAGCCATTTTTTTGCCAGTCAGAATATAACTTTGTTGATGATAACAGTATTTTCCAACTTTTTTTGGACTGCACCAAAATATGTCATCTTTTCCTTGGATTGATTTCGTGATGTGCAATATTATGCTGCTACAGCTCGTCTGTTTACTGTACACATCTTTTTAATTGTTGTGTTCTTTTGTGTAATAAAGATTACTATTTATGATTTTGGATCTCTATGCTCCTTTTTTGAAGAAATATGATATATGTTTTTTCATGATGTTGCTATACTTTACAAGTAGTAGAATTTGCTTTGATATAGGCAACTGGATTTTCACAATGAAAAGGCAAAGGATAACGCCCGAAAAAGACGCCATACATTATGTCAGTGCCATCACTGACGAACCTGGATTGACCATGAAATACATCAATCCCCTTAAAGGTGAGTTAAAACAAGTTTTAACTAAATTGCCTTAATATTGTCATGCATTAGAATGACTGTCTTAGGTAATGATAAATATTTTCTACAGGAAGAGGAGTGTTTGCTGAAACTGAAATCGAAAAAGGGAGTTTTGTTGCAGAATATCGAGGCGAGCTCACGTATGCACTTACGATGGTAGACAACTACTCGAGATTTATGGTTGTGGTACAAGTCAAAGATCTAATGGCCCATACTGCAGCGAAGGTCTTCCAAGCACACTTATGCAGACCTCATGGCTACTCAGAGAGAGTCCTCACAGATCAAGGCACTGCCTTTGAAGCGGAAATCTTCAAGGACTTCTGCAGCTTTTACCGATGCAGGAAGATGCGCACTACACCCTACCATGCTCAAACCAATGGTTATCAACCTGCTCAGGACTTTACCCCATATTCCAGATGTGGCCTTACAAGTGATTTATAGAGGGGTAACAATACGTTGGGATCACCGGATCTAATCTCCCTTTTTATACACCCTAAAATCTTGTTTGCTTTAGAATAAACAATAACATCATAAAGGTATAGCAGTACCGTTTCAAAGTTTCGGTGATCCAAGCAGCATTCCATCAGCCTCTGGAAGGTTCCTGGCAAATTGCACAGCTCGAAGGGCATGCTTTTGAACTCGCAGAGACCCATCGGGGTGGCAAAGGCGGTCTTCTCCCGGTCTGCCTCAGCAACGGACACTTGCCAATAGTTGCTTCTTCTGCTCATACCCCCTCCACCATCCGGGCCGTACCGACTGGCCAGTTCCTCAGGATGAAGCGAATTTGTTCGTCAGACACTGCTTTTGAACAACAGTCTGTCGACCTCCAGCGCCATAGGGGTGGTGAAGGCGGTCTTCTCCCGGTCTGCCTCAGCAACGGACACTAGCCAATAGTGACTAGTGAGATCAAGGGTAGAAAAATAATTTGCAGTTCTCAATGCAGCTAGCGATTCCTCAATACGGGGGAGTTGTGCCGTCCTTCTTCTTTAACAGGACCAACGGAGCTGCCCAAAGGCTACAACTGTCACGGATAACCCCAGCCGCCTTCATGTTGCTCAACATGTCCTTGGTACACTGGTAATGTGAAGGTGGTATTGGCTTATAGCTCTCTTTGATGGGTGGGTGTGCACCTGTGGGGATGTAGTAATGGACCCCTTTTATTCCCCCAAAATCTAGCGGATGTTTGCTGAAGACTTGCTTGCTCGTATTCTTGCACTACCCTGTGGACCCGCTTCTTGTGATGTGAAGGTGTGGAGTCAGTGCCTACGTGTAATTCCTGACACCACTCCTCTGGCTGACTTGGTGAGCAGTCACTGACTGGGTGGGGTGCAGTAATAGTGGATGCTGCTACTTGGATAGCATGTGTATCTACTGTGAACAGCTTATCAATGGTGGCAAGTCGGGGCAGCTTAACCTCCTGCTCTCCGCAGTTTAACACTCTCACGGGCACTCTTCCCTTCCGCATTAATGAATAAAACTATGATGTAAATATCATATAGATACCCCACAATTGTAAATAAAGGTAGGTTATGGGAAAAGGGGGAACAGGGAAAGAGGAAAATAGTGTAATAAAGTATACCTTCTGGGGGTGAGAGGAAATGGCAGCACAGCCAGTGGAGGTGAAGCAAAAGGAAGCCTGCAACTAAAGAGTTGAGAGCGTTATCACATGGTGACTGAGCCTGATTGTAAAGGGAGCATAGAGTGGAGCATACTCTGGGCACGTTAGAACCCAAGTTCTTAAACCATGAATATGGACCCCTTTTATTCTCCCAAAGTCTAGCGGATGTTTGCTGAAGACTTGCTCGTATTCTTGCACTACCCTGTGGACCCGCTTCTTGTGATGTGAAGGTGTGGAGTCAGTGCCTACGTGTAATTCCTTACACCACTCCTCTGGTTGACTTGGTGAGCTGTCACTGAATGGGTGTGGTGAAGTAACGGTGGATGCTGTGGCTTGGATATCATATTAAATATAGGGACCCCCATACAGTAGTATGAGAAATTTTTTTGTATTCAATGATCGGTATTACCTTCAGGGGCGCGGCACGTGGACGTGCGTTCCATTAGCCTCACTGCATTCCACTCCCATACAGGAAGTGGGCGCAGCTATTACTACGGTCGCACATAAAAGAACCCACAGCCACCACTGCACACACGGTAGGTTTTTTAACTGCATGAGAGGACACACACAAGCTAGGGACCCCAACGTAGAGAAATACTTTGGCGTAGTGTTGGGGCTCTATTGCATTGATCAATTCAGTAGCTAAATTTCTCTTGATTCATATGTTCATGGCAGTAATGCAGATTCCATTTTTCACATATTCACTCTTGCATATAGCTATTGGATTTTTCAAGTCAGTATTCACACAGCAGTTTCTGCTATTTCATGTATTCCCCTTACATAGTCACTGGTGTGCATACCTTATCTCCCCATAGTGATGTTTTTTTAGGTTTTTGCACCCAGTTCGGACTTAGAATGGTGTTCCAAACGTTATTCCTATTTGTTAGTATTTTTTCGTTTGGGAACCCTCCCCAACCACACCTATTGCCAATCCATAGCATACGCATAAATAGCCTGGGTCTCAGCTTCCCATACACGGTAGGTTTTTTAACTGCATGAGAGGACACACACAAGCTAGGGACCCCAACGTAGAGAAATACTTTGGCGTAGTGTTGGGGCTCTATTGCATTGATCAATTCAGTAGCTAAATTTCTCTTGATTCATATGTTCATGGCAGTAATGCAGATTCCATTTTTCACATATTCACTCTTGCATATAGCTATTGGATTTTTCAAGTCAGTATTCACACAGCAGTTTCTGCTATTTCATGTATTCCCCTTACATAGTCACTGGTGTGCATACCTTATCTCCCCATAGTGATGTTTTTTTAGGTTTTTGCACCCAGTTCGGACTTAGAATGGTGTTCCAAACGTTATTCCTATTTGTTAGTATTTTTTCGTTTGTGAACCCTCCCCAACCACACCTATTGCCAATCCATATCATACGCATAAATAGCCTGGGTCTCAGCTTCCCATACACGGTAGGTTTCTTAACTGCATGAGAGGACACACACAAGCTAGGGACCCCAACGTAGAGAAATACTTTGGCGTAGTGTTGGGGCTCTATTGCATTGATCAATTCAGTAGCTAAATTTCTCTTGATTCATATGTTCATGGCAGTAATGCAGATTCCATTTTTCACATATTCACTCTTGCATATAGCTATTGGATTTTTCAACTCAGTATTCACACAGCAGTTTCTGCTATTTCATGTATTCCCCTTACATAGTCACTGGTGTGCATACCTTATCTCCCCATAGTGCCTGGGAGCTGACCCAGACACTAGCAGTTTTGCACTCCTACCCAAAACTGGGCTCCTCACTGAACTCACTACCTCCACGGTTCAACTCTAAACTGAACTTCAACTAACTGACTGGTTTATCCACCTCCAGGCCTGTGAACTCCTTGGTGGGTGGGGCCAACCACCTGGCTCCGCCCCACCTGGTGTGGACATCAGCCCCTGGAGGGAGGCAACAACGGTTTTGTGTCTGACTAGTGTAACTATCCGGGAAAGGGGGTGTGTGTGTGTTATGTCTGTGACTAACTGGCTAGTCCAGGGCGTCACACTTGCACTACCCTGTAGACCCCCTTCTTGTGATGTGAAGGTGTGGAGTCAGTGCCTACGTGTAATTCCTGACACCACTCCTCTGGCTGACTTGGTGAGCTGTCACTGAATGGGTGTGGTGAAGTAACGGTGGATGCTGTGGCTTGGATATCATATTAAATATAGGGACCCCCATACAGTAGTATGAGAAATTTTTTTGTATTCAATGATCGGTATTACCTTCAGGGGCGCGGCACGTGGACGTGCGTTCCATTAGCCTCACTGCATTCCACTCCCATACAGGAAGTGGGCGCAGCTATTACTACGGTCGCACATAAAAGAACCCACAGCCACCACTGCACACACGGTAGGTTTTTTAACTGCATGAGAGGACACACACAAGCTAGGGACCCCAACGTAGAGAAATACTTTGGCGTAGTGTTGGGGCTCTATTGCATTGATCAATTCAGTAGCTAAATTTCTCTTGATTCATATGTTCATGGCAGTAATGCAGATTCCATTTTTCACATATTCACTCTTGCATATAGCTATTGGATTTTTCAACTCAGTATTCACACAGCAGTTTCTGCTATTTCATGTATTCCCCTTACATAGTCACTGGTGTGCATACCTTATCTCCCCATAGTGCCTGGGATCTGACCCAGACACTAGCAGTTTTGCACTCCTACCCAAAACTGGGCTCCTCACTGAACTCACTACCTCCACGGTTCAACTCTAAACTGAACTTCAACTAACTGACTGGTTTATCCACCTCCAGGCCTGTGAACTCCTTGGTGGGTGGGGCCAACCACCTGGCTCCGCCCCACCTGGTGTGGACATCAGCCCCTGGAGGGAGGCAACAACGGTTTTGTGTCTGACTAGTGTAACTATCCGGGAAAGGGTGTGTGTGTGTGTTATGTCTGTGACTAACTGGCTAGTCCAGGGCGTCACACTTGCACTACCCTGTAGACCCCCTTCTTGTGATGTGAAGGTGTGGAGTCAGTGCCTACGTGTAATTCCTGACACCACTCCTCTGGCTGACTTGGTGAGCTGTCACTGACTGGGTGGGGTGCAGTAATGGTGGATGCTGCTGCTGCTTGGATAGCATGTGTATTTACTGTGAACAGCTTATCAATGGTGGCAAGTCGGGGCAGCTTAACCTCTTGCTTTCCGCAGTTCAACACTCTCACGCGCACTCTTCCCTTCCGTATTAATGAATAAAACTGTGATATAAATAGTATATAGATACCCCACAAATGCAGATAAAGGTAGGTTATGGGAAAAGGGAGAAGAGGGAAACAGGAAAATAGTGTAATAAAGTACACCTTCCAGGGGGGAGAGGAAATGGCAGCACAGCCAGTGGAGGTGAAGCAAGGGGAAGCCTGCAACTAAATTGTTGAGAGCATTATCACATGGTGACTGAGCCTGATTGTAACGGGAGCATAGAGGTGCCGATCCTGTCTTACCTGCGTTGGTGTAGAAGTGGGTTTCCAGTGGTGGAGTCAGCTGTGTGCAGTGGTGGCTGTGGGTTCTTTTATGTGCGACCGTAGTAATAGCTGCGCCCACTTCCTGTATGGGAGTGGAACGCAGTGAGGCTAATGGAACGCACGTCCACGTGCCGCGCCCCTGAAGGTAATACCGATCATTGAATACAAAAAAATTTCTCATACTACTGTATGGGGGTCCCTATATTTAATATGATATCCAAGCCACAGCATCCACCGTTACTTCACCACACCCATTCAGTGACAGCTCACCAAGTCAGCCAGAGGAGTGGTGTAAGGAATTACACGTAGGCACTGACTCCACACCTTCACATCACAAGAAGCGGGTCCACAGGGTAGTGCAAGAATATGAACAAGTCTTCAGCAAACATCCGCTAGGCTTTGGGAGAATAAAAGGGTCCATATTCATGGTTTAAGAACTTGGGATCTAACGTGCCCAGAGTATGCTCCACTCTATGCTCCCTTTACAATCAGGCTCAGTCACCATGTGATAACGCTCTCAACTCTTTAGTTGCAGGCTTCCTTTTGCTTCACCTCCACTGGCTGTACTGCCATTTCCTCTCACCCCCAGAAGGTATACTTTATTACACTATTTTCCTCTTTCCCTGTTCCCCCTTTTCCCATAACCTACCTTTATTTACATTTGTGGGGTATCTATATGATATTTACATCATAGTTTTACTCATTAATGCGGAAGGGAAGAGTGCCCGTGAGAGTGTTGAACTGCGGAGAGCAGGAGGTTAAGCTGCCCTGACTTGCCACCATTGATAAGCTGTTCACAGTAGATACACATGCTATCCAAGTAGCAGCATCCACCATTACTGCACCCCACCCAGTCAGTGACTGCTCACCAAGTCAGCCAGAGGAGTGGTGTCAGGAATTACACGTAGGCACTGACTCGACACCTTCACATCACAAGAAGGGGGTCTACAGGGTAGTGCAAGAAGACGAGCAAGTCTTCAGCAAACCTCCGCTAGATTTTAGGGGAATAAAAGGGGTCCAACACCACATCCCCACAGGTGCACACCCACCCATCAAAGAGAGCTATAAGCCAATACCACCTTCACATTGCCAGTGTACCAAGGACATGTTGAGCAACATGAAGGCGGCTGGGGTTATCCGTGACAGTTGTAGCCTTTGGGCAGCTCTGTTGATCCTGTTAAAGAAGAAGGACGGCACCACTCCCCGTATTGAGGAATCGCTAGCTGCATTGAGAACTGCAAATTATTTTTCTACCCTTGATCTCACTAGTCACTATTGGCAAGTGTCCGTTGCTGAGGCAGACCGGGAGAAGACCGCCTTCGCCACCCCTATGGGTCTCTGCGAGTTCAAAAGCATGCCCTTCGAGCTGTGCAATGCACCAGGAACCTTCCAGAGGCTGATGGAATGCTGCTTGGGACAAGATTTTAGGGTGTATAAAAAGGGAGATTTGATCCCGTGATCCCAACGTATTGTTACACCTCTATAAATCACTTGTAAGGCCACATCTGGAATATGGGAACCAGTTTTGGGCTCCACATTTTAAAAAGGACATTCAGAAGTTAGAGTCAGTTCAAAGGTGGGCAACTAGACTACTACAAGGAATGGAAGGCCTCCCATATGATGACAAGTTGAAAAAGTTATTAAGTGATTATTGGCTGCAATGGGGCTTTCTGGCTGGTGCCAGCCTCTCTTCTTAGCACACAGGAACCACAATCCCTACACCATGCTTCAATGGATTCTCTCATCCCAGCCCAGTAAAACTACATATTTTACACAGTCATAAGCAGCCCATGGGCATTCACCTGCATTCAAACCAATAACAGCTCATAGACCAGACAATCCATCTACCACTGGACCAAAGACAGGAAGTTAAATCCACTGCCTGCGGTAACCAACTTAATCCTATAGGCTACTCACACAACAAACCCAACAGAAAGGAAAAAAACATGGATTCGATTATCCATCCAATGAAAATGCATAACCATTGTGAGCCATTGGACAATGCAATTGGACACTTGGTGACATGGTGCACGGCCCAATGAATCAAGTCTTTACTTCATATTCACGGTTTAAGCCCTTGGGTTCTAATGTGCCCAGAGTACATATCCAGAAAGATTCTCTTTCTTTGAGCTAAACACAAGTCAACAATACATTGTAAGCAGATTCTATTACCAGTCCCACACCATTTTGTGACGCATAATCACACAGTGATCGAATTAAGATTCCAAGTCATCGAACATGTCCAAGCCATACGCAGAGGAGGCAATAGAATTAGGAAGCTCAAAGAAAGGGAATCTTTCTGGATATATACTCTGGGCACATTGGAACCCAAAGGCTTAAACCATGAATATGAAGTACAGACTTGATTCATTGGGCCATGCATGGACATAATGGACATAATTCTAATAGGCAGGACAGGTAATAAGGAGCACAAGGGATATGCTAAAATGTGTTGTGTGACAAGACAGACACAGGAAAGGACATGATAACAGGTGTAGGGACCAACAAGGTGAGACAAGGGGTATCAGGATATTGTCAAGTAGGTATGAATGTAGTAATGGGGCAGGCATAGAGAATTGTATGTGAATGTGAATTACAATAAATCACTAAGGAAAGGAATATGTGAGTGTGTGCCTAATGTAAACTAATATTGTACTGGCAAAATTATAGATGGAAAGGGAGAAGGGGAGGGGGGGAGAGAGGAGGCTGTAATTGACTACAAGGGTATGAGTTATGAGTGATCATAGGGATAGTGTTACATAAGTGGAAATACCTATGGAGGACCGGATGTGTAAGCGCATACCTTATACAAACCTATAGAGTGCTGATGGGTGAGAGTGTGATGTTAGATATACGACATCCTATAGTGAATAGTGAGCCGTAATCAAGTGCAACAGGGATATTTCACGTGACTATGGGAACATGGAAGGTAAAGAAAGGGGAGAAAAAACTGTTAGACAAGGTAATCAGACATAATGTAACCAGTTGATCAGACATGACAAACATGACAAATAAAAAACAAGGAAGAATGGAACTCCATACATAGTGGAACCATATATAGTGTGAACACGAAAAAGAACCGGGCGTTAGAAAAAATGTGCACGGCCCAATGAATCAAGTCGGTTCTTCATATTCATGGTTTAAGCCCTTGGGTTCCAACGTGCCCAGAGTATATATCCAGAAAGATTCCCTTTCTTTGAGCTTCCTAATTCTATTGCCTCCTCTGCGTATGGCTGGGACATGTTCGATGACTTGGAATCTTAATTGGGCCACTGTGTGATTATGCGTCACAAAATGGTGTGGGACTGGTAATAGAATCTGCTTACAATGTATTGTTGACTTGTGCTTAGCACAAAAAAAGGGAATCTTTCTGGATATGTACTCTGGACACATTAAAACCCAAGGGCTTAAACCGTGAATATGAAGTACAGACTTGATTCATTGGGCCGTGCACCATGTCACCATGTGTGCAATTGCATTGTCCAATGGCTCACAATGGTTATGCGTTTTCATTGGATGGATAATCGAAGCCATGTTTTTTTCCTTTCTCTTGGGTTTGTTGTGTGAGTAGCCTATAGGATTAAGTTAGTTACCGCAGGCAGTGGATTTAGCTTCCTGTCTTTGGTCCAGTGGTAGATTGATTGTTTGGTCTATGAGCTGTTATGGGTTTTAATCCAGGTGAATGCCCATGGGCTGCCTATAACTGTGTGAAATATGTAGTTTTACTGGGCTGGGATGAGAGAATCCATCGAAGCATGGTGTAGGGATTGTGGTTCCTGTGTGCTAAGAAGAAAGGCTAGCACCAGCCAGAAAGCCCCATTACAGCCAATAATCAACCGCTAGCCGCTGGAACTCGTTGCTCTAGATCATGTCAAACTCTCACCAAGCAGGAATAGATACATTAGCCCACCATCCCACCCAAAGAGCAACTTCTGCTGCGCAGCTGGCTTTCTAGGCAGCAGCGCTATTGTGATGTCAGCGGGGGACATTGTGACAAGCCAGTGTTCCGTCACTTCATGTTGTGCACTGTTCAAACGGAAAATACATCAACAGGCAGACTACAGAAAAGCTTACTGACAAAGGATAGAGAGGGGCTTTCTCAGAGGGCTTTTTACAGTTTGTCTATTCCCAATTAGCCGTTTAAGTATGCTTAATGAAAGTACTAATTCTTTCATAGGCCGCCCATTCTTAGTATTTGACGTTCCTTATATTGCGGTATCAGGCTTCGCAGCAGGTTGCAAAACATTCATCACCCATGACTGTCCCCAATTGGGCTCAGAAGCTAAATGTCTATCATGACCTCTCTTTTTGAAAGTCCAAGAGCAAGCAAACTCTTCCTCCAGGAGAGGGAGCCAACAGATCACTAAAGACATCATCATTGCTCAAAGAAAACACCGAAAAACAATGGAAGCTTTAATTGGAGTGGAATCTGATAGACAGCACCTGATGCCAAGTCTGCATCTTCTAACACCTGCAGTCACTGCAGCAGCTGAATCCAATGTGTCCAAAAGGGATCTATTCTATTCAATTGCAAATGATCTAGATAAGACTGAGAATAAGATACTGCACGGGACATAGCAGAGTTGGTCAAGTTGAGTGGAGATGAGTTTGCTATTTGGCACAGCTTTTGCATCAATAAAGCAAGTAAAAGGTGTGAAAGATAAAAAAAAAGGGTGAAAGTGTGAAAAGTGAATTGGCCAAATTGAGGTGCATATAAAGTTTTTGCTTTCTTTCAATTAACTAATGAGGCTCATTTGAATCAGGTGAATTGAGTTCTGCTTTTGGAAACTCGGTTAAGAAGGGGTGCACCGGTCCTGGAGGTACTGCAATACCAGGTCAATGCGTGGAGTGGACAGAGCAAGATTTTTTCCATCTCCTTGTTCTAAAAATCCATTTAATATATGGTCCCTAGAGAGGGGACGTATCAGATATTAAACTGATAAGAACAGATTTAATTTTTTTTTTTTCTGTTTATCAGTAGGACTTCAAAATAACAAAGGTGATCGCCTCCCGTTGCCTGGGAACCGTCCAGGCACAAGAGGGCTATGTGTCACCAGAAGGCGCACACACTCCCTCAAGGCCGGCAGACGTGCAATCCCAGGCACCTTCCAGTACCGACCAAGGTAGCGTCCTCCGAAACTACACTTGATCTTAGCCAAAAGGCCGAGAAGCTATAACCCGAATTGGTTACGGCCTTGAGTGGCACCCTGGCCTATACCGGACACATCTTAGGGAGAGGGAGACAAACCCACGCCTACAGAAGACATTTTGTCACCCAAGCCAAACCCTTGAAAAGGCTGTTTTGCAGAGCAAAAACAAGGAGAATGGTGCTTTTTGCAGCCGCCGCCCACTGCAATGAATCTGAATAACTCCTCCTTTTGGGCACAAGCACCTCCCCTCCCCCTTGCAGTCTTTCCAATTCATGATACAAAAAGACGGACGGACAGGACAGGACAGGACCATCTGCCTGACTTTCCGTCACTGCCACCCTTTGTCATCCTTGCCCGTAGAAAGCCCTTTCATCATCCCCAAACCCTAATCTTTTCCCTTCCCTTCCCAGCTGCGTCTCACTCCCTTTCATTAGGAAGTGAGCGCAGCCTTTTCTCCGTTCTGCACATGCGCGACGTTAAACACAAATGCGCAGGCGTGCGTTCCATTAGCCTCACTGCATTCCACTCCCATACAGGAAGTGGGCACAGCTATTACTACGGTCGCACATAAAAGAACCCACGGCCACCACTGCACATAGCTGACTCCACCACAGGACACCCACTTCTACACCAACGCAGGTAAGACAGGATCGGCACCTCTATGCTCCCGTTACAATCAGGCTCAGTCACCATGTGATAACGCTCTCAACTCTTTAGTTGCAGGCTCCCCTTGCTTCACCTCCACTGGCTGTGCTGCCATTTCCTCTCCCACCTGGAAGGTATACTTTATTCCACTATTTTCCTGTTTCTCTCTTCCCCCTTTTCCCATAACCTACTTTTATCTGCATTTGTGGGGTATCTATATGCTATTTACATCATAGTTTTATTCATTAATATGGAAGGGAAGAGTGCCCATGAGAGTGTTGAACTGCGGAGAGCAAAAGATTAAGCTGCTCCGATTTGCCACCATTGATAAGCTGTTCTCAGTAGATACACATGCTATCCAAACAGCAGCATCCACCATTGCTTCAGCCCACCCATTCAGTGACAGCTCACCAAGTCAGCCAGAGGAGTGGTGTAAGGAATTACACGTAGGCACTGACTCCACACCTTCACATCACAAGAAGGGGGTCTACAGGCTAGTGCAAGAATACGAGCAAGTCTTCAGCAAACATCCGCTAGACTTTTGAAAAATAAAAGGGGTCAAACACTACATCCCCACAAGTGCACACCCACCCATCAAAGAGAGATATAAGCCAAATCTACCTGCACATTACCAGTGTACCAAGGACATGTTGAGCAACATGAAGGAGGCTGGGGTTATCCGTGACAGTTGTAGCCTCTGGGCAGCTCCGTTGGTCCTGTTAAAGAAGAAGGACAGCACCACTCCCCTGTATTGAGGAATAGCTAGCTGCATTGACAACTGCAAATTATTTTTCTACCCTTGATCTCACTAGTCACTATTGGCAAGTGTCCGTTGCTGAGGCAGACCGGGAGAAGACCGCCTTTGCCACCCCGATGGGTCTCTGCGAGTTCAAAAGCATGCCCTTCGAGCTGTGCAATTTGCCAGGAACCTTCCAGAGGCTGATGGAATGCTGCTTGGATCACCGAAACTTTGAAACGGTACTGCTATACCTTTATGATGTTATTGTTTATTCTAACGCAAACAAGATTTTAGGGTGTATAAAAAGGGAGATTAGATCCGATGATCCCAACGTATTGTTACCCCTCTATAAATCACTTGTAAGGCCACATCTGGAATATGGGGTAAAGTCCTGAGCAGGTTGATAACCATTGGTTTGAGCATGGTAGGGTGTAGTACGCATCTTCCTGCATCGGTAAAAGCTGCAGAAGTCCTTGAAGATTTCCGCTTCAAAGGCAGTGCCTTGATCTGTGAGGACTCTCTCTGAGTAGCCATGAGGTCTGCATAAGTGTGCTTGGAAGACCTTCGCTGCAGTATGGGCCATTAGATCTTTGACTTGTACCACAACCATAAATCTCGAGTAGTTGTCTACCATCGTAAGTGCATACGTGAGCTCACCTCGATATTCTGCAACAAAACTCCCTTTTTCGATTTCAGTTTCAGCAAACACTCCTCTTCCTGTAGAAAATATTTATCATTACCTAAGACAGTCATTCTAATGCATGACAATATTAAGGCAATTTAGTTAAAACTTGTTTTAACTCACCTTTAAGGGGATTGATGTATTTCATGGTCAATCCAGGTTTGTCAGTGATGGCACTGACATAATGTATGGCGTCTTTTTCGGGCGTTATCCTTTGCCTTTTCATTGTGAATATCCAGTTGCCTATATCAAAGCAAATTCTACTACTTGTAAAGTATGCAGAAAATGAAATGTAGAACATATAACATCAACTGCTTAGGAACGCATCATAGGTTAGTACTTAAAAGGATATTGTCATGTTCTAGTCATAATGCAAGCTGGACATTTTTCATGTTACCCTGTAATCGCCGGCCTGTTCTAATGCTCACAAGCCAAGATATAGGCTCAGCTGCTAAGGCTTCCCTCTGCCTTCTGAATGAAAATTGAATATGTCTGGCTCACTGTGTATATAGCAGGTGCTCAGAAAAAATAAGAGTCAATTCAATAGAAATAGCTCTGGCACACTATAGTGATCAATAACGTAAGAAAAGAACTCTTAGAATGCTGAAAATTCTTTATTTGTGCAAAAGGATAATTCATCCAACGTTTCGAGCTTGTTTTTAGGTCTTTATCAAGGATAAAGTTATCTAAGATCATAAAGGGTTACAAAACCATATAAACACGTAATTAGTACATAGTACAACATAACAGTACAATATATTGCTACTTGAGAGTACAATGTGTCAAATGACCATGATGCACATACAAAAAAATTTTCCAAAGCCATAGTGAAAACATTTGTACTGAGGAAAGAAAATTTCCACATGACCTATCTGGAGAAACATTCTGGATCAAACAACCAAAAATAGTCAAGCAGGTAAATACACACCTATATGGATAACAGGATGATATGTGTTCAATTGTATAGCGTCATTGCCATTAAGGTACAAATGGAAAACTTGCAATCCTATATAGTGAAGGAAATGAACACATATCATATCAAAGAACACAGGAACATGGGTGTGAGAAAAACCTCAATGTTTATACTTTGTTCTTTATAATGGTGTGAACATGTATATGTCTCAGTACCTTATGAACTTGAGAATTCTAGTGAGTAGATGATGAAAGCCTATTCCAGAACTGGAATCGGTAAATAATTGTAGGTGGAATCTAAATGAAAAGATGGTACAAGTGTTATCATGACACGTGGGCTATAACACAATGGACCGTGTGACAAAGAAGAAAGGAGAGAAAGAAGAGGAAGAAAATGGAACTACCTGTAACATTACGTGATAGTCACTGGTAAGTATCACTTGACAATTCAGGTGAAAAAGGATTCCTTTATTAAAGGGTTCTCAGTCGCCTCAGGATCATGAAATACTAGGGTAAATGATATGAGAATGGGTAAGAAGCACCACTAAAGGAAATATGAGATGCAGGACATATATCTATAAACCCCTGAACTACATGATAGAAATAAAAAGAAGAAAAAAGAAAAAAAAGAAGAAAGAAGAAGAACACATAGAATGCGGAAAGAGAATGGGTACAACTACCTGAGTTACTGCAGGGAGGCCCCTGGTAGGTATTGTGAGGGTTAGTGGAATTCCTTCACTGAAGGGTTCTCAGTTGCCTCAGGTTCGTGAAAAATGCTATAGACAAATAATGCCCGGAGAAAAGGGGTTCATATACAGCGAATAATGGTAATACAAGGTACATGTGTCCCATGTAATAGTATAAATATATATATATTGTACTAAGCTCTACACCAGAAATAGAAAGTAGTCCCTCTGCCTTCTGTCTAGGTGCCCTGAGTTATGTCCTGTAAACTGTCACAGTGACCTAGACACACATGTGTAGTAGGGGAATATCCCTGCTGAGATGCCAGTGCTAGAGCACTCGTTTGCTGTGGAGTTGAACGCTATGTGAGCAGTTCTTACCTTCAATGAGCAGAAGTCTCTTTTTTCAGATTTCAATATCTCTGTGGGTATCTGGCAGAAATATGGAATACTCTTTACTGCTAAGACCCTGTACACCACTCCCACTAAAGGGGGCTTTACACGCTGCGACATCGCTAATGCGGAGTCGTTGGGGTCACGGAATTTGTGACGCACATCCGGCCGCATTAGCGATGTTGCTGCGTGTGATACCGATGAGCGATTTTGCATCGTTGCAAAAACGTGCAAAATCGCTCATCGGTGACATGGGTCTCCATTCTCGATTATCGTTACTGCAGCAGTAACGATGTAGTTCGTCGCTCCTGCGGTAGCACACATCGCTCCGTGTGACACCGCAGAAACTAGGAACCTCTCCTTACCTGCCTCCCAGCCGCTATGAGGAAGGAAGGAGGTGGGCGGGATGTTCCGGCCACTCATCTCCGCCCCTCCGCTGCTATTGGGCGGTCGCTCAGTGACGTCGCTGTGACACCGCACGGACCGCCCCCTTAGAAAGGAGGCGGTTCGCCGGACACAGCGACGTCGCCGGGCAGGTAAGTATGTGTGACGGGTCTGGTCGGTGTTTGTGCGGCATGGGCAGCGATTTGCCCGTGTCGCGCAACAGATGGGGGCGGGTACCCACACTAGCGATATCGGGACCGATATCGCAGTGTGTAAAGTAGCCTTTAGTCACATGACCAAGACTGTATCTGTGTCCCTACAACACACTTGAGACAAATGTGTGTGTGAGCCTGCATTGTGGGGTATATATAATATATTATAGAGCTGGGAAGGATCATTCTAAGCAGTGAGCTGTTCCAGTATTTGTAGGAAAATACCCAGTAGAAGCATCAAACACAGCACCAATACCTCTCATCAGTATTCCACCACAGTGCCATGTAACCCATGCCCTACACTCCCATCTACACCAATACTATACAGGCACAAACTAGTATATCTGACTAAAAGCCCCCAAAATATGAAGAACGGCCTATAGTTGAGTGTGGATATAAAATCTATGTGAGCAGAGCTAGAATAGAAATCACTGATCGCATTGAAGTCATTCTGACCATAAATCACCATGATATCAAGGTGAGGAGTTGTGTGTTACTGCTGGGAGGAAAGGGTTAACAGTGGAATATTAAGGTGCATTTCTGTGTGCAGTGTTACTAGTCAATGTAACAATTCAGTATGAGCTGCTCTTGGTGCCGGGGGAGGGAGATGCTCTCCTGAGCAAGATAGATGGGGAATGAACATGATATCTATATAGTGTAAGGCAGGGGGTCTCAAACCAGGTGATCATGTCTGATCAACTGGTTACATTATGTCTGATTACCTTGTCTAACAGTTTTTTCTCCCCTTTCTTTACCTTCCAGGTTCCCATAGTCACGTGAAATATCCCTGTTGCACTTGATTACGGCTCACTATTCACTATAGGATGTCTTATATCTAACATCACACTCTCACCCATCAGCACTCTATAGGTTTGTATAAGGTATGCGCTTACACATCCGGTCCTCCATAGGTATTTCCACTTATGTAACACTATCCCTATGATCACTCATAACTCATACCCTTGTAGTCAATTACAGCCTCCTCTCTCCCCCCTCCCCTTCTCCCTTTCCATCTATAATTTTGCCAGTACAATATTAGTTTACATTAGGCACACACTCACATATTCCTTTCCTTAGTGATTTATTGTAATTCACATTCACATACAATTCTCTATGCCTGCCCCATTACTACATTCATACCTACTTGACCCTATCCTGATACCCCTTGTCTCACCTTGTTGGTCCCTACACCTGTTATCATGTCCTTTCCTGTGTCTGTCTTGTCACACAACACATTTTAGCATATAACTTGTGCTCCTTATTACCTGTCCTGCCTATTAGAATTATGTCCATTATGTCCATGCATGGCCCAATGAATCAAGTCTGTACTTCATATTCATGGTTTAAGCCTTTGGGTTCCAATGTGCCCAGAGTATATATCCAGAAAGATTCCCTTTCTTTGAGCTTCCTAATTCTATTGCCTCCTCTGCGTATGGCTTGGACATGTCCGATGACTTGGAATCTTAATTGGATCACTGTGTGATTATGCGTCACAAAATGGTGTGGGACTGGTAATAGAATCTGCTTACAATGTATTGTTGACTTGTGTTTAGCTCAAAGAAAGAGAATCTTTCTGGATATGTACTCTGGGCACATTAGAACCCAAGGGCTTAAACCGTGAATATGAAGTAAAGACTTGATTCATTGGGCCGTGCACCATGTCACCAAGTGTCCAATTGCATTGTCCAATGGCTCACAATGGTTATGCGTTTTCATTGGATGGATAATCGAAGCCATGTTTTTTTCCTTTCTGTTGGGTTTGTTGTGTGAGTAGCCTATAGGATTAAGTTGGTTACCGCAGGCAGTGGATTTAACTTCCTGTCTTTGGTCCAGTGGTAGATGGATTGTCTGGTCTATGAGCTGTTATTGGTTTGAATGCAGGTGAATGCCCATGGGCTGCTTATGACTGTGTAAAATAGTATTGATTCATGATGGATTTCAGACTACATGTAGATATCTTCAGTCTTTCTATCCACATCATTTAAATGAACATTATCCATGCAGCTTGAAATTCATCCAATAAGAGAAGCAACCTTGTACAACCAATCTGATAAGGGCACAGTATATCCTAAGGGAAGGTTATGGCTATAAAAGTGGACTTCTTGGAGTCACCAGGTTGTTGATGGATGTTGCATGATCTAGTCTAAGCTCTTAGGAGCTGGCTAGGGGATCAGAACCAGGATGCCTTGTGGACTCGGTCTAGGGACTTTGGCTTCAACTAGAGGATCACTTGGCTACATGGCTTCAATCTAGGGGCTCCAATTCCGATTGGAGATCATAACCGCAATCTAGGGATTTCGACTCCGGCTGCCAGGATTATACCATATCATCATACCAGAGACTACTTAAGGAAGAAACCCAGGTTGGACAATTTTGTCACCTGGCTACAGACTTTGCAGACCTCAGCCAGCTTCCTAAATCTGGCGCTATTCTATTGTCGGTGGGTGCCCGACAAATTACACAGCTATGTAAAATTTTGGTTTATGAAACTTCAAATCCAGTGACTGATTATTATGTTTTCTAATGTCCTGATTTAAAAAAAAAAATAAATATTTTTTTTTAACCATCAAATATTGATTTTGTACAATCCATGTGTGAAGTTACATACAAGTGACATGAACAAGAAAAATACTTATTGTAACCAAAAATATTCACAATTTTATATATAAAATACATTTATTTATTGTACAGTCATTCTGCAACTTTATTAGAAATTTATTCTTGCACTTTTTCCTTTTCTCTAGATCCCCCTTTTCTCTTATAGAAGGCCTGTGGATCTTCTCTGTGAAGCATCCGGCAATCATGTTCACGTTTCATTTACTTTGGTATCGTCGTTCCATCTCCTTGATATTCCGATGAAAACCTTCTTGTTCTTCCCACCAGCACCAAGGTTTTCAGACAAGTAGTCCAAATAGGAATGTAAAAAATGTAACTTCAAATTCATTAGACAACCCAAGGCTTTGAAACGTTTCAGCATGTTCTCCACGATGGACTTAAATTTTGATTCTTTGTTGTTACCTAGAAACGTATTTATTGCTTCTTTCAAAGAGTCCCAAGCCCTTTTTTCAACAGTTTTCATTATTGTTTAAAACACGTCATCCTTCATTCATGGGTTTCTGAATATCCGAACCCACAAAAATGCTTTTGTGCTGCCCCTGTGCCAGCAGCCGCCGTTGGTCGGATCCAGACCTTCTAAGAGAGTGGCTCGACCCGGGGGTCTCGCGGACATGTCGAATAAAAGGAGGAATGTAGATGTATGGGCTAGGCCGTATTAAGTTTGTGACGCCACCAACGGTGTGTGGTGAGGTGGGACACCACCGCTGCCGTTATGTGATACCCGGGAGAGATGTAGTGGCAGCTGGATGTTAACCCCTCCGTGTGTAGGGATGATTGCCCCGGGGCCCAGTGTCTTTGTGCAGGGTATGGTGATGGCAAGGGCCGGCGCGCCTGAGCAAGCAGGGGGATGTTTGGTTACTCACAGTAAATGAATCACACGAGTCTTTCGGTAAACCAAAGGTGCTGGTGGCCTGCCGCCCCGGCCGGTTGCATTCAGGTCCCCCACCCAGGCTGGTGGTCGCTGTCCTTTACTCTGCACTTGTTTTTGTGTATGGTGGACTGCCTGGTCTGGAACTCAGGAGTCCGCTCCCGGCTGGATATGGCCTAAGGAGCCGTGCCCGCAGGCGCTGGCCCGTGGGATCTAAGGGCCCTGGCGGTGGCCTTATCCCTATCAGTGGGCTGTTGTCTTCTTTGAGGGACTTTAGGTGGGATAGGACCTATAATCCTGCCCTCAATCATTTAATTAGCTAGGCCGCTGGTTTCGGTCCTGGCTTCAGGGTCCTAGGTGACTAGGGTTTCAGGTCGGCTGTGTGTTTCCTAAGTGAGGAAAGGTGTTGTGCGGGGGCCTATCTGTAACTACCTGGTTTTGTCAGGGCATCACACCTTCCTTCAGACTTGATTCTGACAGTCCCTGAAACTTGGTACACAGGTACTTAAACATCTCTCCTTCTTTCAGTAGCGCTTTCACAAACAGCTTCATCAGTCCAAGCTTACAGTGGAGTGGTGGCAAGAGAACTTTAGGTGGGATCAACTAAGCTTTATGCAACAATGTTCTTGAGTCCCGGTTACAAAGATGTTCTTGTTGGCCAATTTTTTTTGCTCCAGTGAAGAGTCCTAACCTGGCTTTCCAATTCACACAAAAAGCATGTGTTCTGCCTTCTTTTACGTAATGCTGTGAATCTCTAGCATACAGCTAAACCCTAGTTCACATTTCAAATAAACAGACTGTGGAGTTCAATAGCCTTGATTTATTAGCTGGTAACGTGAACTTGATTGCAGTATACATGGAATATACAGTGAATATAGGAATATCCAAGATGCAGTTGAAGACAGAATACGGTATATCCAAGATACTGTTTTATACGGGTAAAAACTATAACAAGAAAATGATTACAGTCAGTACAGTGTTAATACAGAGTTAACATAGCATAACAGTACATGAGATGCAGTTCTTACGAGAATGTAGGTGAAAGGTCACTGCATCTGCAATACATAGAAATCCTATCTAGACAAACAAGACAGGGATGACACTAAAGGTGTAGAAGTACAATGTACAATGCATTTACTACACTCTTCCATCTAGGATTCTATCACTAACACATGTAATTTGCTTTGCTCACCGGATTACACTAGGCAGGGGTGAATGTACAGAGAGGTAAGTCGGCATGTCCTTTCCTGACAAATCCAAAGAGAAAATGGCTGCAGGCTTCTTCTCAGCTCAGGGAGGCATTCCTTACCCAGAATACATTTAGCTTAAAGGGAAACTCAGCAATTCAAAAGAATAACAATGACCTCTAGGGGTTGTAACAGAAATTTCAATGAATGACTATTAGCAGGCTGCCATGAGGCAGAACAGCATGGGTATTTAATATATCCTCCTTGCTGCCCAAGAAGCAATGAGAACATTTTTAGACCACCACATATTGACCATCCATGCTCCTTGTAGTTAAGTTTCTTGAGAATAAAGTCTAAATTCTCACAGCTTTCTTTCAAGTGCATAGCATGTGTGACGCCCTGGACTAGCCAGGTAGTCACAAACACAAAATCACACACACCCCCTCCCCTGGATAGTCTACATCAGTCACACAAAATCCTTGTTGCCTCCTCCAGGGTCTGATGTCCACACCAGGTGGGGCGGAGCCAGGCGGTTGGCCCCACCCACCGAGGAGTTCACAGGCCTGGAGGCGGGAAAAAGCAGTTAGTTTAGTTTTGTAGTGGAAAGTGAGAGGACAGAAACTGTTAGTGTCTGGGTAGGAGCCCAGGCACTGTCAGCAAGGTCGGCAGACGGTGGTGGCCGTCTGCAGGAGGTGGTACAAGTCAGCTGAACCGTAGGACCGGGGACGGGCGGTGACCCGAGGGGAACTGAACCGGTGAGCGGATCTGTACCAAGCACAAAGGCAGGGCCATTGGACCCTGACCAGGCTAGGAGCCGCCGACAATGGTCAAATCCGAGAGTGACCGGAATCCCAGGGGTTCCCTAACACCCAAGACCCGACAGAAGGCAACCGTCCACACCGTGAGGATAAAAAGCCACCGCCATAGGCTAGAGATCCAAGGGCCAGCGCCTGCGGGCAAACGGGCTCCCTCGGTACGTACACCCCAGCCATCCAGCCTCCCCGTACCGCCACCGGGCCCCGGGATCACCAACCCCTACCCACGGAGGGGGAACCAACATCCTAGCTGCTCCCTGCCATCGCTCCCGGGATCCCCGTCACCAGCAGTGGTGGTGCCCATTATCACCACGACCTGTGGGTGACGTCACTAACTATCTCCCCAAACAAACCACCCCCTTTTCACTCGTGGGCGAGGAGCGCTGCTCGAGTCCCCGGATCTGGCCCTCCGCTCGAGCCACCGAGCAGCAGCAGCAGCAGAAGTCCCCGAACCCGAGCGTAGCGTGCGTGGCCCCTCTGCCCGCGACACATGCCCTACACACACTGAAGAATACTTACTGCCATTGAGCAGTAGCACAGCTTTCAGACTTTTTGGATGAAACAATGACGTGTCTCCACTCGCTCACATTGTACTTAATGTTACATTTTCCATCAGCACAGGAACATTGCTTGAATACACTAGAGCACCATCTTCAGAAAAGTATGGAGGGAATCTTTTCAGAATTCTAACCTTTTGGAAACCTATTGTCACGCGCTCCGGGTCCCCTGCTCTGCCCCCCGGCTCACCTGCCACGCTCCCCGGCTTCCCTGCTTCGCTCCCCGGCTCCTCTGGCAGACATCCCCCGCTCCACGGTCTCCAGCCTCCACCACCTGCGGTCCCCAGGCGGCCCGGTCCCCGCTCCCGGCGCCCGTCGGCAGCCCTGCTCCAGGCCGGCTCCCCTGCTTCCTATACACCGCTCCCTGCCCTGGCTTCTGGCACCCGGGCCTCGCGCATGCGCATTAGGGCGCGCGCGCGGTCATTGACCCTCTCTTAAAGGGCCAGCGTCCACTGACAGGAAATTGAACACACAGGTACAGGGTATAAAGGGGTTTAATGTCCAAGTGGGCGGGGCCTGTTCTTCGTGTTTCCTAAGCTAGGAGTCAGGTCTCCTTGTGTCTCTGTGATATACTTACCTATCTCTCTTCTAGAGCCGCTCCTGCCTCGCCATCCGGTCCTGCCGATTCCCGAACCCCGAACGCTGACTATCTGCCATCCCGTCAGTCCGTACCATCTCTGATCCCTGTGGTGACCCGTCCTCTCGCTCCATCGGTTCCGGACTCTGCCTGACATCTCGGCCTCCGAACCTGAGCTCCGTCACCCGGACTACCATCAGTGACTCCGTGGTCCCAGGGACTTCTCCATTCCACTCTTTTGCACGGACTGTCCTGCTACCCGTAGTGCTCCGGCTACCGGACCCCTTGCCTTCATTAAGGTGTTCGGCCCAGTGGATCCACCTCCTGGGTCTGCCCGTCCACCTGGCCCTAACACCTATAGAATCAGTGTTTGTGAAAAAACTGTACGTGATGATATTTTTTCAATATTTTTACTGAGTCCAATGATCGAAAGTATGAAAAAAATCACATCTTTCAAAAATTTTTACCCTTGGAAACCTGTGTTATTATTACTATGCACGAGCCCTAAATTGTCTGAAAAACAACAAATATGCTGGTTGGATAGACCTTGACCCCACAATTCAACGGCCACAATTAAGGAGAAAAGTGCTAAGAGAGTTAAATTTGCCCCTGAAATAACCCATGATACGGGCCAAGGAGGGACACACCATTTTGATCCGAAAATAGCCCAACACCATGAGAGACGGGCAAATCCGTGAAAAGACAAAGTTCCAAGCTACAACTGACGCAGGATCTACAGCACATACGCCCATTGTAATTGTTCATGATTTCCGGCCACTACGCATTTCAGCCTTCAGGGACCTGGTAATTCGAATGCTATGTCCAGGAGTAGAGATGAGCGAACCGGTCCCGGTTCGGCTCGAGGTCGGTTCGCCGAACGGAGCTCCCGTTCGAGTTCGGCTCGTCGAACGTTCGACGAACCGAACTCGAGCCAATAGGAAACAATGGCAGGCAATCACAAACACAGTAAAACACCTAGAAAACACCCTCAAAGGTGTCCAAAAGGTGACAAACAACTCACAACACAACACAAACACATGGGAAAGTGACAAGGACATATACTCATGCGAAAACAAAACAGCTGGACAAGGAAAAAGAGGAGGACACACAGATATAGGCATGGCACGCCATTCTAAAATCATGTAAAACACCGCAAGGTGACTCCAAGCGGAGTCTCCCTTTTTTCCAAAAATTGGGCCCCACACACACCCACCCCTTCAGTGGCAGCAGTTGTGCCCCAGTTGTACACTTCACAGCTACATTTGCATCAAGCACATTCAAAAATACGCTATTCTTAACCGTCCCCAGGATGACACCGGGGTAGGTAGCAAAGTCTTTCCTGATCCCAGCTCTGTTCATCTTGGCTTCTTTTAAAAACACAGCAAGCAAGGGTTACTCCAAGCGGGGTCTCCCTTTTTTCCAAAAATTGGGCCACACAGACACCCACCCCATCAGTGGCAGGACTTGGGCCCTAGTTGCAAACAGGATGTTTTGATTTGCATCAAGCACATTCAAAAATACGCCATTCTTATCCGTCCCCAGGATGACACCGGGGTAGGTAGATAAAGTCTTTGCTGACCCATGACTTGTTCATCTTGGCTTCTTTTAAAAACACAGCAAGCAAGGGTTACTCCAAGCGGAGTCTCCCTTTTTTCCAAAAATTGGGCCACACAGACACCCACCCCATCAGTGGCAGCACTTGGGCCCTAGTTGCAAACAGGATGTTTTGATTTGCATCAAGCACATTCAAAAATACGCCATAATTAACCGTCCCCAGGGTGACACCGGGGTAGGTAGCAAAGTCTTTCCTGATCCCAGCTCTGTTCATCTTGGCTTCTTTTAAAAACACAGCAAGCAAGGGTTACTCCAAGCGGAGTCTCCCTTTTTTCCAAAAATTGGGCCACACAGACACCCACCCCATCAGTGGCAGCACTTGGGCCCTAGTTGCAAACAGGATGTTTTGATTTGCATCAAGCACATTCAAAAATACGCCATAATTAACCGTCCCCAGGATGACACCGGGGTAGGTAGCAAAGTCTTTCCTGATCCCAGCTCTGTTCATCTTGGCTTCTTTTAAAAACACAGCAAGCAAGGGTTACTCCAAGCGGAGTCTCCCTTTTTTCCAAAAATTGGGCCACACAGACACCCACCCCATCAGTGGCAGCACTTGGGCCCTAGTTGCAAACAGGATGTTTTGATTTGCATCAAGCACATTCAAAAATACGCCATTCTTATCCGTCCCCAGGATGACACCGGGGTAGGTAGATAAAGTCTTTGCTGACCCATGACTTGTTCATCTTGGCTTCTTTTAAAAACACAGCAAGCAAGGGTTACTCCAAGCGGAGTCTCCCTTTTTTCCAAAAATTGGGCCACACAGACACCCACCCCATCAGTGGCAGCACTTGGGCCCTAGTTGCAAACAGTATGTTTTGATTTGCATCAAGCACATTCCAAAATTCGCCATAATTAACCGTCCCCAGGATGACACCGGGGTAGGTAGCAAAGTCTTTCCTGATCCCAGCTCTGTTCATCTTGGCTTCTTTTAAAAACACAGCAAGCAAGGGTTACTCCAAGCGGAGTCTCCCTTTTTTCCAAAAATTGGGCCACACAGACACCCACCCCATCAGTGGCAGCACTTGGGCCCTAGTTGCAAACAGGATGTTTTGATTTGCATCAAGCACATTCAAAAATACGCCATAATTAACCGTCCCCAGGATGACACCGGGGTAGGTAGCAAAGTCTTTCCTGATCCCAGCTCTGTTCATCTTGGCTTCTTTTAAAAACACAGCAAGCAAGGGTTACTCCAAGCGGAGTCTCCCTTTTTTCCAAAAATTGGGCCACACAGACACCCACCCCATCAGTGGCAGCACTTGGGCCCTAGTTGCAAACAGGATGTTTTGATTTGCATCAAGCACATTCAAAAATACGCCATAATTAACCGTCCCCAGGATGACACCGGGGTAGGTAGCAAAGTCTTTCCTGATCCCAGCTCTGTTCATCTTGGCTTCTTTTAAAAACACAGCAAGCAAGGGTTACTCCAAGCGGAGTCTCCCTTTTTTCCAAAAATTGGGCCACACAGACACCCACCCCATCAGTGGCAGCACTTGGGCCCTAGTTGCAAACAGGATGTTTTGATTTGCATCAAGCACATTCAAAAATACGCCATAATTAACCGTCCCCAGGATGACACCGGGGTAGGTAGCAAAGTCTTTCCTGATCCCAGCTCTGTTCATCTTGGCTTCTTTTAAAAACACAGCAAGCAAGGGTTACTCCAAGCGGAGTCTCCCTTTTTTCCAAAAATTGGGCCCCACACACACCCACCCCTTCAGTGGCAGCAGTTGTGCCCCAGTTGTACACTTCACAGCTACATTTGCATCAAGCACATTCAAAAATACGCTATTCTTAACCGTCCCCAGGATGACACCGGGGTAGGTAGCAAAGTCTTTCCTGATCCCAGCTCTGTTCATCTTGGCTTCTTTTAAAAACACAGCAAGCAAGGGTTACTCCAAGCGGAGTCTCCCTTTTTTCCAAAAATTGGGCCACACAGACACCCACCCCATCAGTGGCAGCACTTGGGCCCTAGTTGCAAACAGGATGTTTTGATTTGCATCAAGCACATTCAAAAATACGCCATAATTAACCGTCCCCAGGATGACACCGGGGTAGGTAGCAAAGTCTTTCCTGATCCCAGCTCTGTTCATCTTGGCTTCTTTTAAAAACACAGCAAGCAAGGGTTACTCCAAGCGGAGTCTCCCTTTTTTCCAAAAATTGGGCCCCACACACACCCACCCCTTCAGTGGCAGCAGTTGTGCCCCAGTTGTACACTTCACAGCTACATTTGCATCAAGCACATTCAAAAATACGCTATTCTTAACCGTCCCCAGGATGACACCGGGGTAGGTAGCAAAGTCTTTCCTGATCCCAGCTCTGTTCATCTTGGCTTCTTTTAAAAACACAGCAAGCAAGGGTTACTCCAAGCGGAGTCTCCCTTTTTTCCAAAAATTGGGCCACACAGACACCCACCCCATCAGTGGCAGCACTTGGGCCCTAGTTGCAAACAGGATGTTTTGATTTGCATCAAGCACATTCAAAAATACGCCATAATTAACCGTCCCCAGGATGACACCGGGGTAGGTAGCAAAGTCTTTCCTGATCCCAGCTCTGTTCATCTTGGCTTCTTTTAAAAACACAGCAAGCAAGGGTTACTCCAAGCGGAGTCTCCCTTTTTTCCAAAAATTGGGCCACACAGACACCCACCCCATCAGTGGCAGCACTTGGGCCCTAGTTGCAAACAGGATGTTTTGATTTGCATCAAGCACATTCAAAAATACGCCATAATTAACCGTCCCCAGGATGACACCGGGGTAGGTAGCAAAGTCTTTCCTGATCCCAGCTCTGTTCATCTTGGCTTCTTTTAAAAACACAGCAAGCAAGGGTTACTCCAAGCGGAGTCTCCCTTTTTTCCAAAAATTGGGCCCCACACACACCCACCCCTTCAGTGGCAGCAGTTGTGCCCCAATTGTACACTTCACAGCTACATTTGCATCAAGCACATTCAAAAATACGCTATTCTTAACCGTCCCCAGGATGACACCGGGGTAGGTAGCAAAGTCTTTCCTGATCCCAGCTCTGTTCATCTTGGCTTCTTTTAAAAACACAGCAAGCAAGGGTTACTCCAAGCGGAGTCTCCCTTTTTTCCAAAAATTGAGCCACACAGACACCCACCCCATCAGTGGCAGCACTTGGGCCCTAGTTGCAAACAGGATGTTTTGATTTGCATCAAGCACATTCCAAATCAACAAGCATTTACTCTCCCCAGGATGACACAGGGGTAGTAAATTCCTTCTGGATCCATGACTTGTTCATTTTGATGAACGTCAGTCTGTCCACATTGTCACTGGACAGACGCGTGCGCTTATCTGTCAGCACACACCCAGCAGCACTGAATACACGTTCAGAGACAACGCTGGCAGCTGGACACGACAAAATCTCCAAGGCGTAACTGGAGAGCTCTGGCCATTTTTCTAGGTTTGAAGCCCAAAAGGAGCAAGGCTCCAGTTGCACAGTCATGGCATCGATGTTCATTTGGAGATACTCCTGTATCATCCTCTCCAGCCGTTGAGTATGTGTCAGACTTGTTGTCTCTGGTGGCCTTGCAAAAGAGGGTCTAAAAAAATTATGAAAAGATTCCATAAAATTGCTGTTACCGGCACCAGATACGGTCCTACTGGTACGGGTAGACTGTTGAAGATGACGAGACCGTCCCATGTTTGTCAAGTTACAACTGGGAGATTCCCTCCCTGCACCTGCACGGTTGTTTGGTGGAAAAGCCGAGCTAAGATCGAGTAACAGCTTCTGCTGATACTCCTGCATACGTGCGTCCCTTTCTATGGCTGGAATTATGTCACAAAATTTGGACTTGTACCGGGGATCTAATAGTGTTGCAATCCAGTAGTCATCATCACTTCTAATTTTGACAATACGACTGTCATGTTGGAGGTAGTGCAACAAAAAGGCACTCATGTGTCTTGCGCAGCCATGCGGACCAAGTCCACGCTGTGTTTGTGGCATAGAGGTGCTACCCGTTCTTTCTTCCTCTGACATCTCCCCCCAACCTCTTTCAACTGAAATTTGACCAAGGTCTCCCTCATCCGCTGAGTCTTCCATGTCCATGGACAGTTCGTCCTCCATTTCTTCATGTTCTCCTGCACCTTGCTCAACATTTCGCCTGCTACTATGCGCCCTTGTCGATCCCTGTTCCCCATGGTCCCATGCCTGCTGCGTTGGTGATGATGAACGTCTGGACCTTGGTGATGTTGTTGTCCCTTGCGCATATGAATCCTCCTGTAGTTCCTCCCCTTCATGTTGTCCCACCCCCTGACTCCGAATAGTGTTTAGCGTGTGCTCCAGCATGTAAATGACTGGAATCGTCATGCTGATAATGGCATTGTCAGAGCTAAACATATTCGTCGCCATGTCGAAACTGTGCAGAAGGGTGCATAGGTCCTTGATCTGAGACCACTCCATCAGGGTGATCTGCCCCACCTCTGCATCTCGTTGGCCCAGGCTATACGTCATGACGTATTGCACCAGGGCTCTGCGGTGCTGCCACAGTCGCTGTAACATGTGGAGAGTTGAATTCCAGCGTGTCGCCACATCGCATTTCAGGCGATGAACCGGCAGGCCGAAAGACTTCTGGAGCGATGCAAGTCGCTCTGCTGCGGCGCTTGAACGGCGGAAGTGAGCTGACAGTTTTCGTGCCCTGTTCAGAAGGCCATCTAGGCCGGGATAGTGTGTTAAAAATTGCTGGACGACAAGGTTCAACACGTGAGCCATACAAGGTACGTGTGTCACAATGCCCAGGCGAAGTGCCGCACCCAGGTTTGCAGCATTGTCGCACACGGCCTTACCAGGCTGCAGGTTGAGTGGAGACAACCATTTATTAAACTCGGACCGCAGAGCTGACCACAACTCCTCAGCTGTGTGACTCTTATTCCCAAGACATGTCAAGCTAAAGACCGCCTGATGCCGTTGCGCTCTGCTGCCAGCATAGTAATGAGGCGTGCGTGATTCCTTCTGCGCAGTGAGAACGCTGGTGGCCTGACCAGGCAGGCTTGGGGCGGAGGTGGAGGACCCAGATGAGGTGGAGGATGCAGAAGCTGTGGCGGAACTTGGACAGACAGAGGATTGACACACAAGTCGTGGGGACGGCAAGACTTGTGCAGCAGACCCTTCACCATCTATCACCATAGTTACCCAGTGCCCAGTCAGCGACATGTAACGTCCCTGTCCATGCTTACTGGTCCAAGTATCGGTGGTGAAATGCACCCGTTCACACACAGAGTTTCTCAAGGAAGCGGTGATGTTGTGTGCGACATGCTGGTGTAGCGCGGGCACACCTTTCTTAGAGAAGTAGTGGCGACTAGGCATCTGGTACTGGGGCACAGCGACAGACATAAGGTCTCTAAAATCCTGTGTGTCCACTAGGCGGAAAGGCAGCATTTCGGTAGCCAACAGCTTACAGAGGGATAGAGTCAACCTCTTAGCTTTGTCATGGGTCGGAGGAAGTGGCCTTTTATTTGACCACATCTGAGGGACAGAGATCTGGCTGCTGTGTGTAGACGGTGTTGAGTAGGGTGTCCCTGGAAAAATGCAGGTTTGTGAGGAAAGTGCAGGCGGAGACATGATGTTGCCTTCATCCAACGTTGGTGCTATCGATGTCTGAGAGAGCTGTACACACTCACTTGTTTCACCTTCCAAACCAACTGACGACCTTACAAGCAAACTGCCTGTTGCGGTTACAGTGGTGGAAGTTTGGCGTGGAAAAACAGGTGTGACAGCTGTCCCCACAGTCCTAGAAGATGAAGAGCGCGCGGATGCACTGGAAGGGGCGGGCGGTGGATGGTTCGCTCTTGCAGCATTGCAGCACAGTGAGCTTCCCACCGGGACCTATGATATTTATTCATGTGACGATTCATGGAAGAAGTTGTCAAACTGCTGAGGTTTTGACCTCTACTAAGAGAATCATGACAAATTTTACATATCACATGATTTGGGCGATCTTTTTCTATGTCAAAAAAGGACCAGGCTAGGCAAGGCTTAGAGGCCATGCGACCTGTTGATCCACCCCGAATAATGCTCATAGGCAGAGTGGTGGCTGAGGATGCAGTTGTAGACGTGCTACCAGTGCTCCGACTCTGTCCAGGAAGGCGCAAGGTAACTTCGTCGTCGGTTGCATCCTCCTCCACCGCCTCTGTTGACCTCCTCGAGTGCCTGACTGGGGGTTGACAGTAGGTGGGATCTAGAACTTCATCATCAATTGTTGTGTTTGCACTCCCCTCCCCCTCAGACCGAGCCTCTTCTTGCCCTGACCGAATATTTAAGTTGTCATCCCAATCGGGTATCTGCGTCTCATCTTCATCAGTATGTTCCTCATTGTCTATAACCACAGGTGTTACAGTTTGTGACAAAGGGTCAACATTATGCTCAGAAACTTGGTCCTCACGGCCTGAATCAGAGTCACAAAGGTTCTGGGCATCACTGCAGACCATTTCCTGTTCTGTACTCACTGTAGCTTGGGAGCAGACCTCTGATTCCCAGGCTATAGTGTGACTGAACAGCTCTGCAGACTCAGCCATCTCAGTTCCACCATACTGTGCAGGGCTGATGGAGACTTCAGAGCTGGGAGAAATCAAGTGTGATTGGGATGACAACTCAGAGGACTGGTGTTTTTTGGATGCGGTACTTGAAGTGGCTGAGAGGGCACTTGTTGGACCACTTGAGATCCATTCAAGCATTTTCCTTTTTTGCCCATCATCTACCTTTCTTCCTGTTGTTCGTGTCCGTAAAAAAGGGAGCACATCGGATTGTCCACGGTAAGTAGTAGACATCTTACTTTTGCTGGTAGATGGTCTATCTTCAGCAGATGATAATGGAGCTTTGCCACTTTCCCCACAGACAAAACCTTTTTTGCCTTTTCCACCACGCCTCTTCCCCTTTCCACCAGCATCTGTCATTTTGCCACTCATGTTGATTGCGACAAGATTGTGGACTGAAAATGTGGTAGTAAAAATTGAGAGGTGGTGAAGATTGCAGTGGTGGTCTAGCTTTATTAACAGCAGAATAATAAAGAATAAATATCCCTGACAATGCAACTTAGTTATAATGAGTTGGAGTATGCAACGCAGGCAGATGCGCTCTGCAAATGTCTTGGCACTAGTGGGACTATAGCAAAGTCCAATAGCCACGTATAGGATGCCACTAGGTACACTGAGTGTTTGCTAGTATAATGGCTAAGTTAAAATTAGTTGGAGTGTGCAACGCAGGCAGATGCGCTCTGCAAATGTCTTGGCACTAGTGGGACTATAGCAAAGTCCAATAGCCACGTATAGGATGCCACTAGGTACACTGAGTGTTTGCTAGTATAATGGCTTACTTATAATTAGTTGGAGTGTGCAACGCAGGCAGATGCGCTCTGCAAATGTCTTGGCACTAGTGGGACTATAGCAAAGTCCAATAGCCACGTATAGGATGCCACTAGGTACACTGAGTGTTTGCTAGTATAATGGCTAAGTTAAAATTAGTTGGAGTGTGCAACGCAGGCAGATGCGCTCTGCAAATGTCTTGGCACTAGTGGGACTATAGCAAAGTCCAATAGCCACGTATAGGATGCCACTAGGTACACTGAGTGTTTGCTAGTATAATGGCTTACTTATAATTAGTTGGAGTGTGCAACGCAGGCAGATGCGCTCTGCAAATGTCTTGGCACTAGTGGGACTATAGCAAAGTCCAATAGCCACGTATAGGATGCCACTAGGTACACTGAGTGTTTGCTAGTATAATGGCTTACTTATAATTAGTTGGAGTGTGCAACGCAGGCAGATGCGCTCTGCAAATGTCTTGGCACTAGTGGGACTATAGCAAAGTCCAATAGCCACAGATAGGATGCCACTAGGTACACTGAGTGTTTGCTAGTATAATGGCTTACTTATAATTAGTTGGAGTGTGCAACGCAGGCAGATGCGCTCTGCAAATGTCTTGGCACTAGTGGGACTATAGCAAGGTCCAATAGCCACGTATAGGATGCCACTAGGTACACTGAGTGTTTGCTAGTATAATGGCTTACTTATAATTAGTTGGAGTGTGCAACGCAGGCAGATGCGCTCTGCAAATGTCTTGGCACTAGTGGGACTATAGCAAAGTCCAATAGCCACGTATAGGATGCCACTAGGTACACTGAGTGTTTGCTAGTATAATGGCTTACTTATAATTAGTTGGAGTGTGCAACGCAGGCAGATGCGCTCTGCAAATGTCTTGGCACTAGTGGGACTATAGCAAGGTCCAATAGCCACGTATAGGACGCCACTAGGTACACTGAGTGTTTGCTAGTATAATGGCTTACTTATAATTAGTTGGAGTGTGCAACGCAGGCAGATGCGCTCTGCAAATGTCTTGGCACTAGTGGGACTATAGCAAAGTCCAATAGCCACGTATAGGATGCCACTAGGTACACTGAGTGTTTGCTAGTATAATGGCTAAGTTAAAATTAGTTGGAGTGTGCAACGCAGGCAGATGCGCTCTGCAAATGTCTTGGCACTAGTGGGACTATAGCAAGGTCCAATAGCCACGTATAGGATGCCACTAGGTACACTGAGTGTTTGCTAGTATAATGGCTTACTTATAATTAGTTGGAGTGTGCAACGCAGGCAGATGCGCTCTGCAAATGTCTTGGCACTAGTGGGACTATAGCAAGGTCCAATAGCCACGTATAGGATGCCACTAGGTACACTGAGTGTTTGCTAGTAAAATTGCTTAGTTTAAAAAAGTTGGAGTGTGCAATGCAGGCAGACGTGCTCTGCAAATGTCTTTGCACTAGTGGGACTATAGCAAAGTCCAATAGCCACAGATAGGATGCCACTAGGTACACTGAGTTTTTGCTAGTATAATGGCTTACTTATAATTAGTTGGAGTGTGCAACGCAGGCAGATGCGCTCTGCAAATGTCTTGGCACTAGTGGGACTATAGCAAGGTCCAATAGCCACGTATAGGATGCCACTAGGTACACTGAGTGTTTGCTAGTATAATGGCTTACTTATAATTAGTTGGAGTGTGCAACGCAGGCAGATGCGCTCTGCAAATGTCTTGGCACTAGTGGGACTATAGCAAGGTCCAATAGCCACGTATAGGATGCCACTAGGTACACTGAGTGTTTGCTAGTATAATGGCTTACTTATAATTAGTTGGCGTGTGCAACGCAGGCAGATGCGCTCTGCAAATGTCTTGGCACTAGTGGGACTATAGCAAAGTCCAATAGCCACAGATAGGATGCCACTAGGTACACTGAGTGTTTGCTAGTATAATGGCTTACTTATAATTAGTTGGAGTGTGCAACGCAGGCAGATGCGCTCTGCAAATGTCTTGGCACTAGTGGGACTATAGCAAGGTCCAATAGCCACGTATAGGATGCCACTAGGTACACTGAGTGTTTGCTAGTATAATGGCTTACTTATAATTAGTTGGAGTGTGCAACGCAGGCAGATGCGATCTGCAAATGTCTTGGCACTAGTGGGACTATAGCAAGGTCCAATAGCCACGTATAGGATGCCACTAGGTACACTGAGTGTTTGCTAGTATAATGGCTTACTTATAATTAGTTGGAGTGTGCAACGCAGGCAGATGCGCTCTGCAAATGTCTTGGCACTAGTGGGACTATAGCAAAGTCCAATAGCCACAGATAGGATGCCACTAGGTACACTGAGTGTTTGCTAGTATAATGGCTTACTTATAATTAGTTGGAGTGTGCAACGCAGGCAGATGCGCTCTGCAAATGTCTTGGCACTAGTGGGACTATAGCAAGGTCCAATAGCCACGTATAGGATGCCACTAGGTACACTGAGTGTTTGCTAGTATAATGGCTTACTTATAATTAGTTGGAGTGTGCAACGCAGGCAGATGCGCTCTGCAAATGTCTTGGCACTAGTGGGACTATAGCAAAGTCCAATAGCCACGTATAGGATGCCACTAGGTACACTGAGTGTTTGCTAGTAAAATTGCTTAGTTTAAAAAAGTTGGAGTGTGCAATGCAGGCAGACGTGCTCTGCAAATGTCTTTGCACTAGTGGGACTATAGCAAAGTCCAATAGCCACAGATAGGATGCCACTAGGTACACTGAGTGTTTGCTAGTATAATGGCTTACTTATAATTAGTTGGAGTGTGCAACGCAGGCAGATGCGCTCTGCAAATGTCTTGGCACTAGTGGGACTATAGCAAAGTCCAATAGCCACGTATAGGATGCCACTAGGTACACTGAGTGTTTGCTAGTAAAATTGCTTAGTTTAAAAAAGTTGGAGTGTGCAATGCAGGCAGACGTGCTCTGCAAATGTCTTTGCACTAGTGGGACTATAGCAAAGTCCAATAGCCACAGATAGGATGCCACTAGGTACACTGAGTGTTTGCTAGTATAATGGCTTACTTATAATTAGTTGGAGTGTGCAACGCAGGCAGATGCGCTCTGCAAATGTCTTGGCACTAGTGGGACTATAGCAAAGTCCAATAGCCACGTATAGGATGCCACTAGGTACACTGAGTGTTTGCTACTATAATGGCTAAGTTAAAATTAGTTGGAGTGTGCAACGCAGGCAGATGCGCTCTGCAAATGTCTTGGCACTAGTGGGACTATAGCAAAGTCCAATAGCCACGTATAGGATGCCACTAGGTACACTGAGTGTTTGCTAGTAAAATTGCTTAGTTTAAAAAAGTTGGAGTGTGCAATGCAGGCAGACGTGCTCTGCAAATGTCTTTGCACTAGTGGGACTATAGCAAAGTCCAATAGCCACAGATAGGATGCCACTAGGTACACTGAGTGTTTGCTAGTATAATGGCTTAGTTATAATGAGTTGGAGTGTGCAGAGGACAGGAGGGTACAGTGGCAGGATTGTGGTGCTCTGGGTAGAGGAATGGAAGCCTGCCTTTCTATTCCCTCCTAATGGTGAAATGCAGGGAGGAAATCCCTGACCTTGGCTACACAGATGCTGTTGCTGTTTGCAGGACCTGTCACCTATGGCTCTCTGACCCTGCCGGTTTGAGCCCTTAAAAGGACTGCTATAAAATGCTCTCCCTATGCTGTCTAACACTGTGTATGCAGCGCATACAGCTGTATCGGCTATAGGACTCAGGAGGACGGAGCTGCGACAGTGATGTCTGACACCAAAGACGCAGAAGGCAGATAATGGCGTCCGTGAAGAAAATGTCCGGTTTTATAATGCAGGGACATGTGACATGCAGATCCTATCACACATGCCGTTGCTTCTCTGGCTCAAAGTCAACTTAGCTGTGTGTGTGTCTGTGATTGGCTGACATGCTGGCCCGCCCCACAAGACGCGCGCACTTAGGGAAGAAAGACAAGAAAAAAAAAAAAAAATGGCGATCGCCATTATAGAAACAGCAGTGATCTGAAGGCGCTGTTCACGCACACTATACACTGAAATGTGATAATAGTTTGATTCACAGAGCTATTACAGCAGAAACCAAGCTATGATTTAGCTGTTTTTTGGCTGCTAGAACCATTCTAGATTGTTTCTAGAACTATCGAGCTTTTGCAAAAAGCTCGAGTTCTAGTTCGATCTAGAACATGCCCCAAAATCACTTGAGCCTAGAACTGGAGAACCACGAACCACGAACCGCGCTCAACTCTATCCAGGAGCTTTGGTTCCCTGAGTTTCCAATAGCAAATGTCTAGAAAAAACTCTGTCCATTGGCACAACTCAGCAAGAAAACGAGAAGACCGAGAAGATATATTTCATTTATCTTAATGCCACCTTATTAACAGCACTAAACCCTTCTATTATGTCCCTTAGCCTTTTGAGCTTATCCTCTGGTAAGCGGAAGACCATGCCTCTGGTATCGATCTCAGTGCCTAAAAACTGTATTATAGTAGCCAATCAGAATACAAAAGGATGCATAGGAAGCGTGACTTTATTTCAATATTTTAAAACAATCCAATAAAATGAAGAAAAGTCACTCATACAAGATCCACAGAAGTTGTATAATACATACATAAATCAAAACACTATAAGGCCTGTTTCACACGTCAGTGATTCTGGTACGTTTGTGCTTTTTTTTAAACATAACAGAATCACTGAGATACGCAGATCCATTATAATGAATGGGTCTGCTCACACATCAGTGATTTTTCACTGCACGTGTCTCCGTGCGGCGTACCCGCGTGTCCGTGATTGCTGCACGGAGACATGTCCATTTTTTTCTGGCATCACTGATAGGATGTCCATAAGGTGGCAGCAGAGCATAACAGAAAAAGGTGCCTATTGTGCACTGAAAAGACCCAATGTGATGCACCAGACATATAGAGCCCTAATGGATTCACAAATATAAGATATATCATGAATGACTACTGCATAATGAACGCTAGCATGAAAAAAGAAAGGAATCCATAAAAATAAATAATAAATGGTGCACATATGTTAGAGCCCCACCGAAGGACAAAAAAAGTCTGATGGAAATAGAGAGCATATAGGAACAATAAGAATGTGCAACAGAGAGGAAGGTGAGAATGCAGGATCAATCACTGCCTGTCAGATATTAATAATCAGGGAAATAACTCTGGAGCAGACGCACAAATTAGGGTCTTACCTGGTAAGGTAACAAATAATTAATAGTAGTTGCACTCACCTATTAAGGTTGTGCCAGTCACAACCCCTAAATGCACGTTACAAATGGCGACAGCCGCAGCCCCTAGTAGAAGAGCAATAACGTATAGGAGGAAAATCGGGTGCGTGCCGCGCTGTCACCAAAGGAAACTGATGTTAATTATTTCATCTCTTTATTCTTTTTTCCGGTCAATGTGTTTCAGAGATCACTGTCTCCTTCATCAGGGCAAAAAAAGAACAGTATGCAATCAAAGGAGGAAGAACCTCTATATATACACATATGGAGCTACGTCAGAGGACTGACTGCTGTATTTCAAATACTGCCGGGATGGTCAACTGTTACAATACCGGCCATAAAAGTTCTCAAGTGATATATTGAGAAACATTTATAAAATCACTGGGGTATAGTGTTTCAAATTTCATCAGCTTTTTGAGACAAAAATCAGAAAAAGAAGAAGAAGAAGGACAAAATGAAAAAAAGAAAAAAAGAAGAAAAAAAAAACAAAAAGGGAGCATTGAGCTCCAGACCCTGTATTGAGTCTTAGAAGTGTAGTGACAAGTGCATCTGTCCACAACCCTGTAAGGGTGAACGGGATGACGGACAAGAAAAATTATGTTCGTGGCAAAAAATGGTGGTGTTGCTATATAAAATTGCATTAAGAATAAAGAAAGGAAAAATTTCTTTATAAAAGTAGTGAAGAAAAAAGTGGAAAAAAGGGGAGTGTAAGCCATTTTACTAATAAATAGTGATGAGCGAGCATGCTTGTTACTACTCGGTACTCGCACGAGTATCACTGTACTCGGTCTACTCGACGGGGACCGAGTAATCTCGCGATACTCGTGCTGTACTCGTGGTCTTCATCCCTGCATGTTGGCGCTCTTTTGAGAGCCAGCCCTCATGCAGGGATTGGCTGGCAGACCACTGCAATGCCACAGCCCTGTTAGTTGTGGAATTGCAGTGATTGGCCGGCCTGCACAGCGTGACCGAGCCTTTATACCGGCGGGCGCGCTGTGCTCTGCTCACAGCTATCCAGACAGTCAGTGCAGGGAGAGGGTCGCTGCTTCAGGGAAAGGTTTGCGGCCCTTTATATCTATTTCCGTAGCAGGGCTGCAAACAGTGTGACCAAAAGTCCTTCTCAGGACTATTCTAGTTGTATACAGGCAGGCAGGGTATAGCCAGGTCGGAGTACAGTAGCAGAGTCCTTCTCAGGACTATTGTTGCTGTATACAGGCAGGGTATAGCCAGGTTGGAATACAGGCTAGTGACCAAAAGAGTCCTTGTCAGGACTATTGTAGCAGTATACAGGCAGGCAGGCAGGCAGGCAGGGTATATAGCCATTCCTAGTGGTGACCGTATACCAGCCTTCATCATATCTGGGGCTGGTGTACACAGTCTAAAACAGTCCTGATAGTGTCAGACTTCTCAGCAATTGTCGCTCCTAAAACCTGTTAGGTTCTTAGTGCGTCCATGCTTGCATTTAAAAACCGCACGTGTGTGCCTGTCGGTGGCAGCGTACAGGTGCACTTGTGTGCGTTTTTACCAAACTATTATATAACGCACAAGTGTAGTGTATAATACACGTCAGTCAGCAGTGGCTGATAGTGTCAGAGTTCTCGTCATTAATTTTTGCTCCTAAAACCTGTGTTAGGTTCTTAGTGCGTCCGTGCTTGCATTTAAAAACCGCACGTGTGTGCCTGTCGGTGGCAGCGTACAGGTGCACTTGTGTGCGTTTTTACCAAACTATTATATAACGCACAAGTGTAGTGTATAATACACGTCAGTCAGCAGTGGCTGATAGTGTCAGAGTTCTCGTCATTAATTTTTGCTCCTAAAACCTGTTAGGTTCTTAGTGCGTCCGTGCTTGCATTTAAAAACCGCACGTGTGTGCCTGTCGGTGGCAGCGTACAGGTGCACAATTTGCACAAACTTTGATATAACGCCCAAGTCTAGTGAATACACGTCAGCACAGCATTGCAAAATGCGCAAGGGCGTTGGCAAGGAACAAGGAAGTGGACGTGATGGTGGTGCAGGCAGAGGCCGAGGTCGTGGGCAAGCTCTAATTTTGCCACAACAAAGGGCCACATCTAGTCGCTCGCACGTCCTGTCCCAAATTCTTGGGGACCGCAGCAGTACACCGCTCTTGAACCAAGACCAGTGTCAACAGGTTGTTAGTTGGATAGCGGATAATGCTTCCAGTCAGATTGGCACCACCACAAACACTCTGTCTTCCACACGGTCAAGTGTCAGTAGCCGTGATACTGCACCGCACATTTCAGAACCTGATCCTCCTTCCTACCACAAGGCTGAGTACACGTCCTTGGACATTAATGATCCCACACTTGGACACTCGGAAGAGCTGTTCACGTTTCCATTCGCACATTCTGGCCTCTCGCCAGCTCATGTTGAAGTGGGTCATGAGGAGATCGTATGTACAGATGGCCAAATATTTGAGCAGCCACGTTCTCACGAAGTTGGCAACGTGTCTCAACAAGGGGTGGACGATGATGAGACACAATTGTCAGGAAGTCAGGAGGAGGAGCAGGGTGCGGAAGAGGAAGACGACGTGGTGGATGATCCAGTAACTGACCCAACCTGGCAGGAGGATATGCAGAGCGAGGACAGCAGTGCACAGGGGGAGGGAGGCGTAGCATCCCAACAGGCAGTAAGAAGCAGGGTGGTGGCTCCAGGCAGAAGTCAGGCAACCGTTCCCCGGAACAACAACACGACACAAGGTGCCTGTACAAATGTTAGGTCTTCCCGAGTCTGGCAGTTTTTTAAGTTGGATCCAGATGATTCTAAAAAGGCCATTTGCAACACCTGCCGTGCCAGCATCAGCAGGGGTACCAAAACTAGCAGCCTGACCACCACCAGCATGATCAGGCACATGTCAGCCAAGCACCCGACTTTGTGGGAAGTACAACAGAGTCGAGGAGCAGTGCTTGCTAATGTCACTGCTACGTCTTCGCTGGTTGTGCATGCGAGCCAATCCCCTGTCCATGCTGCCTGCGAACAAGCCTCCTCCGGTCCTGCACCTGCAGTTGCCTACTCAGAAATAACACCATCATCAAGCACGTCCTTGTCCCAGCGCAGCGTTCAGTTATCCATTCAGCAAACCTTTGAACGCAGGCGCAAATACACTGCCAACACCCCACATGCCACAGTTCTAAATGCTAACATTTCGCGACTGCTTGCGCTGGAAATGTTGCCTTTTAGACTGGTGGAGACAGAAGCATTCCGCGACCTGATGGCGGCAGCTGTCCCACGTTACTCGGTCCCCAGTCGCCACTATTTCTCCCGGTGTGCCGTCCCCGCGTTGCATAACCACGTGTCACAAAACATCACACGTGCCCTGAACAACGCTGTTTCACCCAAAGTCCACCTAACCACAGACACGTGGACAAGTGCTTGTGGGCAAGGCCGCTACATCTCGTTGACGGCACACTGGGTTAATATTGTGGAAGCTGGGACCCAGTCTGAGCGAGGGACGGAACACGTCCTTCCCACACCAAGGTTTGCAGGCCCTACCTCAGTCAGTGTTTCACCCACACTCTACAGCTCCGGAATGTCATGCTCTTCAGCCTCCTCCTCCTCCTGCGCATCCTCATCCACTGTACCCTCCACACCAGTCCCAAGCTGGAAGCACTGCAGCACTGCCTCGGCGAAGCGGCAACAGGCTGTGCTGAAGCTAATCTGCATAGGTGACAAACCCCACAATGCAGAAGAGCTGTGGACAGCTCTGAAACAGCAGGCAGATCACTGGCTCACACCTCTGAACCTAAAGCCAGGAAAGGTCGTGTGTGACAATGGCCGGAACCTGGTGGCGGCTTTGAGGCGAGGCCAGCTGACACATGTTCCATGCGTGGCCCATGTGCTCAACCTCGTGGTTCAGCGGTTTCTAAAGTCATACCCAGAGCTGTCTGATCTGCTGGTAAAAGTTCGCCGCCTGTCTGCACATTTTCGAAAGTCACCTACTGCTTCAGCCGGCCTTGCCGGCTTTCAGTGCAGTTTGCATCTTCCGGCTCACAGACTGGTGTGTGATGTCCCCACGCGTTGGAATTCAACTCTGCACATGTTGGTCAGGATATGTGAGCAGAAAAGGGCAGTTGTTGAGTACCTGCATCACCTAAGCCGTCGGGAAATGGGTCAAACTCCACACATAACACCTGAGGAGTGGAGATGGATGTCCGACCTATGTACCATCCTCCAAAACTTTGAGGACTCCACCAAGATGGTGAGTGGTGATGACGCCATTATTAGCGTCACCATACCGCTACTCTGCCTTCTAAAACGGTCTCTGCTCAAAACCAAACATGATGCATTGCAGGCGGAGCGCGATGAGTTGCAGCAAGAAACAGTAGTGGGTGTGGGTGATAACACACAGCCCAGCCTCGTCTCATCACAACGTGCAGTGGAGGACTATGACGAGGAGGAGGATGAAGACATGGAGCAAATCTCCGGCCAAATTGAGGATATGACATGCACACCAGTCATATCCTCGGTTCAGCGTGGCTGGCCAGAGGACAGGGTAGATGAGGAGGAGGAGGAGGAGGAGGAGGACAGCATGTTCAGTCAACGTGTTGGTCAGGCTACTGAAGTCCTGGCTGTTAAGAGTCTGGCGCACATGGCTGACTTTATGGTAAGCTGCCTGTCTCGTGACCCTCGCGTTAAGAACATCTTGGCCGACAATCATTACTGGTTGGTAACACTGTTAGACCCACGCTACAAGGAGAACTTTATGTCTCTTATTCCCGAGGCGGAGAGGTCAACCAAAATGCAGCAGTTCCGGAAGGCCATAGTCACGGAAGTAGGCAAAGCATTCCCCTCACAAAACGCTAGCGGCATAGGTCAGGAATCAGTGGACAACCAAGGCGTACAGCCGAGAGAGGCACAAGTCCAATCCGCCAGAGGTAGGGGAACAGTCTTTAAGATGTGGGACAGTTTTCTCAGCCCCTCACGTACCACAGCCCCTGAGGTGCGGGGTAGTGCCACAAGAAATCCTAAGTTTGCCCAGATGCTCAAGGAGTACCTTGCAGATCGAACAACTGTACTCCGACATTCCTCTGTGCCTTACAATTATTGGGTATCCAAGGTGGACACGTGGCATGAATTGGCTCTCTACGCCTTGGAAGTCCTGGCCTGCCCTGCCGCTAGCGTTTTGTCAGAGCGTGTTTTTAGTGCCGCAGGTGGAATCATTACAGATAAACGCACCCGCCTGTCAACTGAAAATGCTGACAGGCTGACTCTGATCAAGATGAACAAGGGTTGGATTGGGCCAGACTTCACCACACCACCAGCAAATGAGAGCGGAATTTAAAGTTTGTAACGGGAATTTGCCATGTACCTCCAGTCACCCATGGGTACACACTTCTGGACTTTGGATAATCGCTGGACTGCTCCTCCTTCTCCTCATGCGCCACCATGATGACCGTTACAAGAGTTAGGCCTTTGTTTCAGGTATACCCCCAGTGGTAAATTTTTTCGCCCATTCTTTGCAGAATGGACATTACAACGACAGGAGACCCGCTCCTTTGCAATGGGAACAATGTTTTGAGGCCCTCATGCACGTCTCTATGCAGGGACAACGTGGAGCCTCCCAATTTTTGGCTGCCCTGCCAAAGGGCTATACTATAATACACCCACTTCCTGACAATGGACACTTAATGTTTTGAGGCCCTCATGCACGTCTCTATCCAGGGACAACGTGGAGCTTCCCAATTTTTGGCTGCCCTGCCAAAGGGCTATACTACAAAAGACCCACTTCCTGACAATGGACACTTAATGTTTTGAGGCCCTCATGCACGTCTCTATCCAGGGACAACGTGGAGCCTCCCAATTTTTGGCTGCCCTGCCTAAGGGCTATACTATAATACACCCACTTCCTGACAATGGACACTTAATGTTTTGAGGCCCTCATGCACGTCTCTATCCAGGGACAACGTGGAGCCTCCCAATTTTTGGCTGCCCTGCCAAAGGGCTATACTACAAAAGACCCACTTCCTGACAATGGACACTTAATGTTTTGAGGCCCTCATGCACGTCTCTATCCAGGGACAACGTGGAGCCTCCCAATTTTTGGCTGCCCTGCCTAAGGGCTATACTATAATACACCCACTTCCTGACAATGGACACTTAATGTTTTGAGGCCCTCATGCACGTCTCTATCCAGGGACAACGTGGAGCCTCCCAATTTTTGGCTGCCCTGCCAAAGGGCTATACTATAATACACCCACTTCCTGACAATGGACACTTAATGTTTTGAGGCCCTCATGCACGTCTCTATCCAGGGACAACGTGGAGCCTCCCAATTTTTGGCTGCCCTGCCAAAGGGCTATACTACAAAAGACCCACTTCCTTCCAATGGGCACTTCAGGTTTACAGGCCCTCATGCACGTCTCTATCCAGGGACAACGTGGAGCCTCCCAATTTTTGGCTGCCCTGCCTAAGGGCTATACTATAATACACCCACTTCCTGACAATGGACACTTAATGTTTTGAGGCCCTCATGCATGTCTCTATCCAGGGACAACGTGGAGCCTCCCAATTTTTGGCTGCCCTGCCAAAGGGCTATACTACAAAAGACCCACTTCCTTCCAATGGGCACTTCAGGTTTACAGGCCCTCATGCACGTCTCTATCCAGGGACAACGTGGAGCCTCCCAATTTTTGGCTGCCCTGCCAAAGGGCTATACTACAAAAGACCCACTTCCTTCCAATGGGCACTTCAGGTTTACAGGCCCTCATGCACGTCTCTATCCAGGGACAACATGGAGCCTCCCAATTTTTGGCTGCCCTGCCTAAGGGCTATACTATAATACACCCACTTCCTGACACTGGACACTTAATGTTTTGAGGCCCTCATGCACGTCTCTATCCAGGGACAACGTGGAGCCTCCCAATTTTTGGCTGCCCTGCCTAAGGGCTATACTACAATAGACCCACTTCCTTACAATGGGCACTTCAGGTTTACAGGCCATCATGCACGTCTGTATGCAGGGGCATTGGTGAACCTCACAATTTTGGACTGCCCTGGCAAAGGAAAATACTACAAAGACTCAGTTCCTCAAAATGGGCACATTAGACTCAGAGGCCTTTATGTACGTCTCTTCTCAGGGACATCGGAGTGCCACACAATGTTTTACGTAAAATCTTTCATGTATTGATCTCAAAAAGTAACATACATTAGCTCTATCTCACTATTGGGTATGTGCCCTTAACATTTCCGCTATGAAAAATCATTTTGGTGTCATTTTGGAAGGTTTTCTGGTGAGTCCGTAAAAATGGCGTAAAACGCGGACAAAATTATTCACAGCTGTGACTTTTGAGTGATAAATGCTTCAAGGGGTCTTCCCCATGCTGTTGCCATGTCATTTGAGCACTCTTCGGAGACTTTTGTGCCATTTTTAGGGTTTCCACATGCTGCCGGTGGTCATTTCACAAAAATACTCGGGTCTCCCATAGGATAACATTGGGCTCGGTGCTCGGGCCGAGTACACGAGTATCTTGGGAGGCTCGGCCCGAGCTTCGAGCACCCGAGCTTTTTAGTACTCGCTCATCACTACTAATAAACCTAAAAAATAAAAATAAATTGAATAAAAATCATGAATGTTGTGTTATAACAGGAAATTCGGTGTAAGAATGAATATCCGGGATGAGAGTTCAGCGAATGAGTTATAGAAATTGTTACAAAAAGGAGTGTGTACGGTTTATGCGTAAATTTTCAGAATGCGTACATGAAAATTATATGTATGTGAGAATGTCCCCCATGCTTTGTAAAAAGTTATTTATGAAAATGTAAATAAAATATATAAAAATGCCTAATTATTTATAATTTATGAGAAAGATATATATGTATGGAAGAATGTTATAAGGTGTCCAAGAACCATAAAGAAAAAGGGTGCATATATAATGTTAGAGGTCTAGAGTTCCACCAGGCTATATCACCCCTAAAGAAATAGAAAGAAGACCTTACTACCTGTGTACCCCAAAAAAAGCTATATTTCTTAGCCAGGATTATGGTGGAGATATGCACAAGTGAAATAAGAATATAAAGTAATACAATAAGATTATAAAACCAATATGTGTGCATTCATGCACCACCCGGTACGCTACCCTTGCCAAATTGCTCACTCTAGATCCCCACACGATCCATGAAGCCGTTCCCCCGGTCACACCGCCTGCTGCCGGTTCCCACTCATCCCTGGGGGAGTTAGGCGAGTGGTATCGAGAGCTACATGTCGGCACTGATGATACCCCCATACACCACAAGGAAGGGGTATACCGGGTGGTACAGGAGTATGAGCGGGTTTTTAGCAAGCACCCTCTAGATTTTGGGCAGATTAAAGGGGTTCAACACCACATCCCTACCGGTACACACTCCCCTATTAAAGAGAGATACAGGCCTATTCCCCCTGCGCACTACCAATGCGCCAAAGACATGTTGAGGAACATGAAGGAGGCAGGGGTTATTAGGGACAGCTGTAGTCCCTGGGCCGCTCCGTTGGTGCTGGTTAAGAAGAAGGATGGCACCATGCGGATGTGTGTGGATTACCGGAAGATTAACCAGATAACGCATAAGGATGCTTACCCTCTGCCCCGCATCAAAGAGTCCCTGGCCTCGCTGAGAACCGCTAACTACTTCTCCACCCTTGACCTCACCAGCGGGTACTGGCAGGTGGCCGTGGCACCGGAAGACCGAGAGAAGACTGCCTATGGGACCGTTTTGCTGTACTTGGATGATGTGATTGTGTACTCACAGACGTATGAAGCCCACCTGGAGCACCTAGCCGAGGTGTTCGCGTCCCTTGCCAAGTATGGGATGAAGTTGAAGCCCTCAAAGTGTCATCTGCTGAAACCCAGAGTGCAGTACCTAGGACATGTGGTTGGTGCGGAAGGTGTCGCCCTCAACCCCGAGAAGATCACCGCCATCCAAGACTGGCCGAGACCAACCACAGTGAGGGAAGTGAGGCAGTTTCTGGGCCTGGTGGGATATTACCGTCGCTTCATTAAGGGGTACACAAAGATGGCTGCCCCCATGCAAGACCTCCTCGTAGGACAGACCAATGGTGGTAGATCCCTAGTAGCCCCATTGGTGTGGGAAGAAAAGCATGAGGAATCCTTCCGCCAGCTGAGAACAGCCCTGATCGGAGAGGAAATCCTAGCGTACCCTGACTACAGCCGCCCATTCATCCTCTACACCGACGCCAGCAATGTGGGCTTGGGGGCTGTTCTATCCCAGGTCCAAGACAGAAGGGAAAAGGTAATAGCTTATGCTAGCCGAAAACTCCGACCGACTGAGAGGAACCCTGAGAACTACATCTCCTTCAAGCTTGAGCTCTTGGCACTGGTGTGGGCTATCACCGAGCGGTTCCGCCATTACCTGGCAGCAGCCAAGTTCACCGCGTACACAGACAATAACCTGCTGACCCATCTAGATACGGCCAAGCTGGGCGCGTTGGAGCAGCGGTGGGTGACCAGGTTAGCCAACTACGATTTCACCATCAAGTACCGGGCCGGCCGTACCAACGTCAATGCCAATGCACTCTCCCGGATGCCCCACCTGTCGGAAGAGGGGCCAGAGGATGATGACCTCCAAGAGATCGAGTTGCCTGCATTTCACCGGCCATTCACTGAGAAGGTGCACGTCTACCAACAACGGGTGAACCTGGATCCGCTGCCCCGACAGGACTGGCAGGAAGCTCAGGACCAGGCACCTGCTGTCCGCCTGGTCAAGACTCTAGTGGAACAGGGTTCTGCTGGGATAGACCCTGCTGCCCCTGCCGAAGCCCAACGTCTGTGGCAAGAACGGACCCGGCTATACCTACACCAGGGGAAGTTGTATCGCGAGCTGATTAATCCAAAGACTCACGAGAAGATCCGCCAGCTGGTGATTCCCCAGGCTAACGTGCCCACCGTCCTGCAAGCATACCATGATGGTGCAGTGCACTTCGGGTGGAAGAAGCTAGAGATGTTGTTAAGAGAGCGGTTCTATTGGAGTGGAATGCGGGAATCTGTGGAGGCCTGGTGCCGAGAATGTGGCCCTTGCGCATTGAGAAGGAAGGACGAGGCCAGCCAGAAGGCACCCCTACACCCGATCATTACACACCAACCGCTGGAGCTGGTTGCCCTTGACCATGTAAAGCTCACCCCCAGCCGAAGTGGGTACACCTACGCTCTGACCATCGTAGACCACTACTCGAGGTTCCTGGTGGTTATCCCAGTTAAGGACTTAACCGGCCGCACCGCTGCTAAGGCTTTCCAGGCTTATTTCTGTTGACCGCATTGGTACCCGGAGAGGGTGCTTACCGACCAGGGTCCGGCCTTTGAAGCAGAGGTATTCCAGGAATTCTGCCAGTTGTACGGCTGCAAGAAAATCCGGACCACGCCTTACCACGCCCAAACCAATGGCATTTGTGAAAAGATGAACCACTTGGTCCTGGGCCTCCTCAAGACGTTACCACTGGAAGAGCGGAACCTGTGGCTGGAGAAGCTACCTGACCTGGTCGATATGTACAACAACATCCCTTCCAGCTCTACGAAATGCACTCCAGCATACCTGATGAGAGCTCGTCCCGGCCGGCTACCAGTGGATCTAGAAATGGGCTTGGAAGCTTCAGAAGCACTCCTGTCGACAGCTGAATGGGACACTCGGCGGAGGACACAGTACCGACAGGTCCAGGAGTATGTTGAAAAGAACTTGTGCCGGAGTCGGGGACAACAGGAGCAGTGCTTCAACAAGAAGGCGCCTGCCGGTTCCTTCCAACCTGGGGATGTAGTGCTGAAGCGGAAAAGAAGGGCCCACAAGCTGGATGATCAATGGGAAAAAACCCCGTATGTAGTCCAGCCCACAGGATGGGAGAATGGGAAGGCCTACCAGATCAGCCGTGACCAGGGGGGGACTTTGGCCACGGTTTCCCGAGACCACCTGAAGAAGTGCCCACCAGCATTGAGAGTAGCGGATGAGGCTCCAGTTCCCAGTCCAGTGGAGAAGGAAAAAGAGGTAATCCACACCATGATGGGTGATTTTCCAGCAGACTGGCCTACACAGAACGGTGCGGTGATCCTTCCAGTGATACTGTTCCCACAACCCGTGGATGAAGAAATGATGGAAACGGTTAACCGCGAGCCAGTGCCCAGGGATGTACCTGTACCCAGCTCCCCTACGCCTCCGCCTGCCCCACATGATAGCAGGGAGGAGGAACTGACTGTTCCCTCTGCCCCACTGCCTGTCACCACTGACACCGGACCCCGAAGGTCCACTCGCCCCAACCTAGGTAGACCCCCACTTAGGTACAGGGAAACTACTCTTTAAAAGGGGGGGGCTTTATGTGTTGAGTGTACCAGTTTGAAAGTTTTAAATGATAAGTAAAGATGATCAACCAAAGAAGTTTACCTGATTGAACCGTGATTAAACCGGCCGTTGCCGGCAACTGTTGTCCCCGTAGGGACTGTGCAACCATTGCGTAAGGAACTGCTTACGGACAAGCCCGAGAACTTGCAGGGCAACCACAAACTTAGTGCAATGTAAATAAAAATGTTTGTTGGCTTGACACCGTTACCGCCTCCGGAGAGGCTGATTTGGGAGGATGGGCCTGGAGGAAAGGGATGGCCTAGGCCCGCCACTACCGTAACCGGTGGCGATCCTCCGGGGGTTCAGGGGTCCCCTTGGACGTGGGCCCCCTGAAAGAGACAGAACCCGCTCGGGCAACTTGGTGCTGGACTGGGGTCAAGGGGTGCTGCCCGCTTCTTAGGGGCAGCATCAGGGCCAGGTTGTTTGGGTGGGAGAAGAGCGGAAGCTGTACCGTTGTAAAATGTTTATGATGCTTTTACATGTTTTACCGTTTTATTCTTTTTCAGTTGTGAAAATAAAACCGGTGATGGACGGGCAGCCCGCGGACGGTCTGCATTTTACTATAGGGGAATGTGGCGCCCTGGACAAGCCAGGTCGTCACAGGTACTACACCAACACACTCTACACTCCGGCTAGGCACACCGAAGCTAAACACAAATCCTAGTTGCCTTCCTCCAGGGGCTGATGTCCACACCAGGGGGTGGGCCAGGCGGTTGATCCCACCCACCGAGGAGTTCACAGTCCTGGAGGCGGGAAAAGGAGTCAGATTAGAGATCAGTTTTGGAGTTAGAGAAGTGAAGAGGAGAGGAGACTGACCGTGTCCGGGTGTGTGGCCCGGGCACTCAGCAAGGTTGGCAGACGGTGGTGACCTTCTGCAGGAGAGGCTGATTGAAGTGAACCGTACGGACCGGGGATGGGCGGTGGCCCGCCGGTACCAGATCTGGGAGTGAAGAGAAGCCAGCACCATCCGGCAGGGCCTACGGACCCCGACCAGGCTAGGAGTCGCCGTAAAACCGGTCAAATCCGTTAGCGACAGGAACCTCCAGGGTTTCCCAGCAGTCAAGACCCGATTGAAGGCAACAGCTCACACCGTAGAGGGAAGCACAGTCACCGCCAAGGCTACAGTTCCCAGGGCCAGAGCCTGCAGGCAAAAGGGGCTCCCTCAGCATCCATCCAAGCTGGGGAGCGGGTTACCGGTGGGAAGCCCGCTAGATTTTGGGGGAATAAAAGGGGTCCAACACCACATCCCCACAGGTGCACACCCACCCATCAAAGAGAGCTATAAGCCAATACCACCTTCACATTGCCAGTGTACCAAGGACATGTTGAGCAACATGAAGGCGGCTGGGGTTATCCGTGACAGTTGTAGCCTTTGGGCAGCTCTGTTGATCCTGTTAAAAAAGAAGGACGGCACCACTCCCCGTATTGAGGAATCGCTAGCTGCATTGAGAACTGCAAATTATTTTTCTACCCTTGATCTCACTAGTCACTATTGGCAAGTGTCCGTTGCTGAGGCAGACCGGGAGAAGACCGCCTTCGCCACCCCTATGGGTCTCTGCGAGTTCAAAAGCATGCCCTTCGAGCTGTGCAATGCGCCAGGAACCTTCCAGAGGCTGATGGAATGCTGCTTGGGACAAGATTTTAGGGTGTATAAAAAGGGAGATTAGATCCCGTGATCCCAACGTATTGTTACACCTCTATAAATCACTTGTAAGGCTACATCTGGAATATGGGAACCAGTTTTGGGCTCCACATTTTAAAAAGGACATTCAGAAGTTAGAGTCAGTTCAAAGGTGGGCAACTAGACTACTACAAGGAATGGAAGGCCTCCCATATGATGACAAGTTGAAAAAGTTATTAAGTGATTATTGGCTGCAATGGGGCTTTCTGGCTGGTGCCAGCCTCTCTTCTTAGCACACAGGAACCACAATCCCTACACCATGCTTCAATGGATTCTCTCATCCCAGCCCAGTAAAACTACATATTTTACACAGTCATAAGCAGCCAAAAGGGATCTATTCTATTCAATTGCAAATGATCTAGATAAGACTGAGAATAAGATACTGCACGGGACATAGCAGAGTTGGTCAAGTTGAGTGGAGATGAGTTTGCTATTTGGCACAGCTTTTTGCATCAATAAAGCAAGTAAAAGGTGTGAAAGATAAAAAAAAGGGTGAAAGTGTGAAAAGTGAATTGGCCAAATTGAGGTGCATATAAAGTTTTTGCTTTCTTTCAATTCACTAATGGGGCTCATTTGAATCAGGTGAATTGAGTTCTGCTTTTGGAAACTGGGTTAAGAAGGGGTGCACCGGTCCTGGAGGTACTGCAATACCAGGTCAATGCGTGCAGTGGACAGAGCAAGATTTTTTCCATCTCCTTGTTCTAAAAATCCATTTAATATATGGTCCCCAGAGAGGGGACGTATCAGATATTAAACTGATAAGAACAGATTTAATTTTTTTTTTTTCTGTTTATCAGTAGGACTTCAAAATAACAAAGGTGATCGCCTCCCGTTGCCTGGGAACCGTCCAGGCACAAGAGGGCTATGTGTCACCAGAAGGCGCACACACTTCCTCAAGGCCGGCAGACGTGCAATCCCAGGCACCTTCCAGTACCGACCAAGGTAGCGTCCTCCGAAACTACACTTGATCTTAGCCAAAAGGCCGAGAAGCTATAACCCGAATTGGTTACGGCCTTGAGTGGCACCCTGGCCTATACCTGACACATCTTAGGGAGAGGGAGACAAACCCACGCCTACAGAAGACATTTTGTCACCCAAGCCAACCCTTGAAAAGGCTGTTTTGCAGAGCAAAAACAAGAAGAATGGTGCTTTTTGCAGCCGCCGCCCACTGCAATGAATCTGAATAACTCCTCCTTTTGGACACAAGCACCTCCCCTCCCCCTTGCAGTCTTTCCAATTCATGATACAAAAAGACGGACGGACAGGACAGGACAGGACAGGCTGCCTGACTTTCCGTCACTGCCACCCTTTGCCATCCTTGCCCGTAGAAAGCCCTTTCATCATCCCCAAACCCTAATCTTTTCCCTTCCCTTCCCAGATGCGTCTCACTCCCTTTCATTAGGAAGTGAGTGCAGCCTTTTCTCCGTTCTGCACATGCGCGACGTTAAACACAAATGCGCAGGCGTGCGTTCCATTACCCTCACTGCATTCCACTCCCATACAGGAAGTGGGCGCAGCTATTACTACGGTCGCACATAAAAGAACCCATGGCCACCACTGCACATAGCTGACTCCACCACAGGACACCCACTTCTACACCAACGCAGGTAAGACAGGATCGGCACCTCTATGCTCCCGTTACAATCAGGCTCAGTCACCATGTGATAACGCTCTCAACTCTTTAGTTGCAGGCTCCCCTTGCTTCACCTCCACTGGCTGTGCTGCCATTTCCTCTCCCACCTGGAAGGTATACTTTATTCCACTATTTTCCTGTTTCTCTCTTCCCCCTTTTCCCATAACCTACTTTTATCTGCATTTGTGGGGTATTTATATGCTATTTACATCATAGTTTTATTCATTAATATGGAAGGGAAGAGTGCCCATGAGAGTGTTGAACTGCGGAGAGCAAAAGATTAAGCTGCTCCGATTTGCCACCATTGATAAGCTGTTCTCAGTAGATACACATGCTATCCAAACAGCAGCATCCACCATTGCTTCAGCCCACCCATTCAGTGACAGCTCACCAAGTCAGCCAGAGGAGTGGTGTAAGGAATTACACGTAGGCACTGACTCCACACCTTCACATCACAAGAAGGGGGTCTACAGGCTAGTGCAAGAATACGAGCAAGTCTTCAGCAAACATCCGCTAGACTTTTGAAAAATAAAAGGGGTCAAACACTACATCCCCACAAGTGCACACCCACCCATCAAAGAGAGATATAAGCCAAATCTACCTGCACATTACCAGTGTACCAAGGACATGTTGAGCAACATGAAGGAGGCTGGGGTTATCCGTGACAGTTGTAGCCTCTGGGCAGCTCCGTTGGTCCTGTTAAAGAAGAAGGACAGCACCACTCCCCTGTATTGAGGAATAGCTAGCTGCATTGACAACTGCAAATTATTTTTCTACCCTTGATCTCACTAGTCACTATTGGCAAGTGTCCGTTGCTGAGGCAGACCGGGAGAAGACCGCCTTTGCCACCCCGATGGGTCTCTGCGAGTTCAAAAGCATGCCCTTCGAGCTGTGCAATTTGCCAGGAACCTTCAAGAGGCTGATGGAATGCTGCTTGGGACACCGAAACTTTGAAACGGTACTGCTATACCTTTATGATGTTATTGTTTATTCTAACGCAAACAAGATTTTAGGGTGTATAAAAAGGGAGATTAGATCCGATGATCCCAACGTATTGTTACCCCTCTATAAATCACTTGTAAGGCCACATCTGGAATATGGGGTAAAGTCCTGAGCAGGTTGATAACCATTGGTTTGAGCATGGTAGGGTGTAATACGCATCTTCCTGCATCGGTAAAAGCTGCAGAAGTCCTAGAAGATTTCCGCTTCAAAGGCAGTGCCTTGATCTGTGAGGACTCTCTCTGAGTAGCCATGAGGTCTGCATAAGTGTGCTTGGAAGACCTTCGCTGCAGTATGGGCCATTAGATCTTTGACTTGTACCACAACCATAAATCTCGAGTAGTTGTCTACCATCGTAAGTGCATACGTGAGCTCACCTCGATATTCTGCAACAAAACTCCCTTTTTCGATTTCAGTTTCAGCAAACACTCCTCTTCCTGTAGAAAATATTTATCATTACCTAAGACAGTCATTCTAATGCATGACAATATTAAGGCAATTTAGTTAAAACTTGTTTTAACTCACCTTTAAGGGGATTGATGTATTTCATGGTCAATCCAGGTTTGTCAGTGATGGCACTGACATAATGTATGGCGTCTTTTTCGGGCGTTATCCTTTGCCTTTTCATTGTGAAAATCCAGTTGCCTATATCAAAGCAAATTCTACTACTTGTAAAGTATGCAGAAAATGAAATGTAGAACATATAACATCAACTGCTTAGGAACGCATCATAGGTTAGTACTTAAAAGGATATTGTCATGTTCTAGTCATAATGCAAGCTGGACATTTTTCATGTTACCCTGTAATCGCCGGCCTGTTCTAATGCTCACAAGCCAAGATATAGGCTCAGCTGCTAAGGCTTCCCTCTGCCTTCTGAATGAAAATTGAATATGTCTGGCTCACTGTGTATATAGCAGGTGCTCAGAAAAAATAAGAGTCAATTCAATAGAAATAGCTCTGGCACACTATAGTGATCAATAACGTAAGAAAAGAACTCTTAGAATGCTGAAAATTCTTTATTTGTGCAAAAGGATAATTCATCCAACGTTTCGAGCTTGTTTTTAGGTCTTTATCAAGGATAAAGTTATCTAAGATCATAAAGGGTTACAAAACCATATAAACACGTAATTAGTACATAGTACAACATAACAGTACAATATATTGCTACTTGAGAGTACAATGGGTCAAATGACCATGATGCACATACAAAAAAATTTTCCAAAGCCATAGTGAAAACATTTGTACTGAGGAAAGAAAATTTCCACATGACCTATCTGGAGAAACATTCTGGATCAAACAACCAAAAATAGTCAAGCAGGTAAATACACACCTATATGGATAACAGGATGATATGTGTTCAATTGTATAGCGTCATTGCCATTAAGGTACAAATGGAAAACTTGCAATCCTATATAGTGAAGGAAATGAACACATATCATATCAAAGAACACAGGAACATGGGTGTGAGAAAAACCTCAATGTTTATACTTTGTTCTTTATAATGGTGTGAACATGTATATGTCTCAGTACCTTATGAACTTGAGAATTCTAGTGAGTAGATGATGAAAGCCTATTCCAGAACTGGAATCGGTAAATAATTGTAGGTGGAATCTAAATGAAAAGATGGTACAAGTGTTATCATGACACGTGGGCTATAACACAATGGACCGTGTGACAAAGAAGAAAGGAGAGAAAGAAGAGGAAGAAAATGGAACTACCTGTAACATTACGTGATAGTCACTGGTAAGTATCACTTGACAATTCAGGTGAAAAAGGATTCCTTTATTAAAGGGTTCTCAGTCGCCTCAGGATCATGAAATACTAGGGTAAATGATATGAGAATGGGTAAGAAGCACCACTAAAGGAAATATGAGATGCAGGACATATATCTATAAACCCCTGAACTACATGATAGAAATAAAAAGAAGAAAAAAGAAAAAAAAGAAGAAAGAAGAAGAACACATAGAATGCGGAAAGAGAATGGGTACAACTACCTGAGTTACTGCAGGGAGGCCCCTGGTAGGTATTGTGAGGGTTAGTGGAATTCCTTCACTGAAGGGTTCTCAGTTGCCTCAGGTTCGTGAAAAATGCTATAGACAAATAATGCCCGGAGAAAAGGGGTTCATATACAGCGAATAATGGTAATACAAGGTACATGTGTCCCATGTAATAGTATAAATATATATATATTGTACTAAGCTCTACACCAGAAATAGAAAGTAGTCCCTCTGCCTTCTGTCTAGGTGCCCTGAGTTATGTCCTGTAAACTGTCACAGTGACCTAGACACACATGTGTAGTAGGGGAATATCCCTGCTGAGATGCCAGTGCTAGAGCACTCGTTTGCTGTGGAGTTGAACGCTATGTGAGCAGTTCTTACCTTCAATGAGCAGAAGTCTCTTTTTTCAGATTTCAATATCTCTGTGGGTATCTGGCAGAAATATGGAATACTCTTTACTGCTAAGACCCTGTACACCACTCCCACTAAAGGGGGCTTTACACGCTGCGACATCGCTAAAGCGGAGTCGTTGGGGTCACGGAATTTGTGACGCACATCCGGCCGCATTAGCGATGTTGCTGCGTGTGATACCGATGAGCGATTTTGCATCGTTGCAAAAACGTGCAAAATCGCTCATCGGTGACATGGGTCTCCATTCTCGATTATCGTTACTGCAGCAGTAACGATGTAGTTCGTCGCTCCTGCGGTAGCACACATCGCTCCGTGTGACACCGCAGAAACGAGGAACCTCTCCTTACCTGCCTCCCAGCCGCTATGAGGAAGGAAGGAGGTGGGCGGGATGTTCCGGCCACTCATCTCCGCCCCTCCGCTGCTATTGGGCGGTCGCTCAGTGACGTCGCTGTGACGCCGCACGGACCGCCCCCTTAGAAAGGAGGCGGTTCGCCGGACACAGCGACGTCGCCGGGCAGGTAAGTATGTGTGACGGGTCTGGTCGGTGTTGTGCGGCATGGGCAGCGATTTGCCCGTGTCGCGCAACAGATGGGGGCGGGTACCCACACTAGCGATATCGGGACCGATATCGCAGTGTGTAAAGTAGCCTTTAGTCACATGACCAAGACTGTATCTGTGTCCCTACAACACACTTGAGACAAATGTGTGTGTGAGCCTGCATTGTGGGGTATATATAATATATTATAGAGCTGGGAAGGATCATTCTAAGCAGTGAGCTGTTCCAGTATTTGTAGGAAAATACCCAGTAGAAGCATCAAACACAGCACCAATACCTCCCATCAGTATTCCACCACAGTGCCATGTAACCCATGCCCTACACTCCCATCTACACCAATACTATACAGGCACAAACTAGTATATCTGACTAAAATCCCCCAAAATATGAAGAACGGCCTATAGTTGAGTGTGGATATAAAATCTATGTGAGCAGAGCTAGAATAGAAATCACTGATCGCATTGAAGTCATTCTGACCATAAATCACCATGATATCAAGGTGAGGAGTTGTGTGTTACTGCTGGGAGGAAAGGGTTAACAGTGGAATATTAAGGTGCATTTCTGTGTGCAGTGTTACTAGTCAATGTAACAATTCAGTATGAGCTGCTCTTGGTGCCGGGGGAGGGAGATGCTCTCCTGAGCAAGATAGATGGGGAATGAACATGATATCTATATAGTGTAAGGCAGGGGGTCTCAAACCAGGTGATCATGTCTGATCAACTGGTTACATTATGTCTGATTACCTTGTCTAACAGTTTTTTCTCCCCTTTCTTTACCTTCCAGGTTCCCATAGTCACGTGAAATATCCCTGTTGCACTTGATTACGGCTCACTATTCACTATAGGATGTCTTATATCTAACATCACACTCTCACCCATCAGCACTCTATAGGTTTGTATAAGGTATGCGCTTACACATCCGGTCCTCCATAGGTATTTCCACTTATGTAACACTATCCCTATGATGATACAAGTAAAATATATCTTTGTACCGTGTTAGCCAGTTAGCCAGTCTCTACTATCCCTATGATCACTCATAACTCATACCCTTGTAGTCAATTACAGCCTCCTCTCTCCCCCCTCCCCTTCTCCCTTTCCATCTATAATTTTGCCAGTACAATATTAGTTTACATTAGGCACACACTCACATATTCCTTTCCTTAGTGATTTATTGTAATTCACATTCACATACAATTCTCTATGCCTGCCCCATTACTACATTCATACCTACTTGACCCTATCCTGATACCCCTTGTCTCACCTTGTTGGTCCCTACACCTGTTATCATGTCCTTTCCTGTGTCTGTCTTGTCACACAACACATTTTAGCATATAACTTGTGCTCCTTATTACCTGTCCTGCCTATTAGAATTATGTCCATTATGTCCATGCATGGCCCAATGAATCAAGTCTGTACTTCATATTCATGGTTTAAGCCTTTGGGTTCCAATGTGCCCAGAGTATATATCCAGAAAGATTCCCTTTCTTTGAGCTTCCTAATTCTATTGCCTCCTCTGCGTATGGCTTGGACATGTTCGATGACTTGGAATCTTAATTGGATCACTGTGTGATTATGCGTCACAAAATGGTGTGGGACTGGTAATAGAATCTGCTTACAATGTATTGTTGACTTGTGTTTAGCTCAAAGAAAGAGAATCTTTCTGGATATGTACTCTGGGCACATTAGAACCCAAGGGCTTAAACCGTGAATATGAAGTAAAGACTTGATTCATTGGGCCGTGCACCATGTCACCAAGTGTCCAATTGCATTGTCCAATGGCTCACAATGGTTATGCGTTTTCATTGGATGGATAATCAAAGCCATGTTTTTTTCCTTTCTGTTGGGTTTGTTGTGTGAGTAGCCTATAGGATTAAGTTGGTTACCGCAGGCAGTGGATTTAACTTCCTGTCTTTGGTCCAGTGGTAGATGGATTGTCTGGTCTATGAGCTGTTATTGGTTTGAATGCAGGTGAATGCCCATGGGCTGCTTATGACTGTGTAAAATAGTATTGATTCATGATGGATTTCAGACTACATGTAGATATCTTCAGTCTTTCTATCCACATCATTTAAATGAACATTATCCATGCAGCTTGAAATTCATCCAATAAGAGAAGCAACCTTGTACAACCAATCTGATAAGGGCACAGTATATCCTAAGGGAAGGTTATGGCTATAAAAGGGGACTTCTTGGAGTCACCAGGTTGTTGATGGATGTTGCATGATCTAGTCTAAGCTCTTAGGAGCTGGCTAGGGGATCAGAACCAGGATGCCTTGTGGACTCGGTCTAGGGACTTTGGCTTCAACTAGAGGATCACTTGGCTACATGGCTTCAATCTAGGGGCTCCAATTCCGATTGGAGATCATAACCGCAATCTAGGGATTTCGACTCCGGCTGCCAGGATTATACCATATCATCATACCAGAGACTACTTAAGGAAGAAACCCAGGTTGGACAATTTTGTCACCTGGCTACAGACTTTGCAGACCTCAGCCAGCTTCCTAAATCTGGCGCTATTCTATTGTCGGTGGGTGCCCGACAAATTACACAGCTATGTAAAATTTTGGTTTATGAAACTTCAAATCCAGTGACTGATTATTATGTTTTCTAATGTCCTGATTTAAAAAAAAAAATAAATATTTTTTTTTAACCATCAAATATTGATTTTGTACAATCCATGTGTGAAGTTACATACAAGTGACATGAACAAGAAAAATACTTATTGTAACCAAAAATATTCACAATTTTATATATAAAATACATTTATTTATTGTACAGTCATTCTGCAACTTTATTAGAAATTTATTCTTGCACTTTTTCCTTTTCTCTAGATCCCCCTTTTCTCTTATAGAAGGCCTGTGGATCTTCTCTGTGAAGCATCCGGCAATCATGTTCACGTTTCATTTACTTTGGTATCGTCGTTCCATCTCCTTGATATTCCGATGAAAACCTTCTTGTTCTTCCCACCAGCACCAAGGTTTTCAGACAAGTAGTCCAAATAGGAATGTAAAAAATGTAACTTCAAATTCATTAGACAACCCAAGGCTTTGAAACGTTTCAGCATGTTCTCCACGATGGACTTAAATTTTGATTCTTTGTTGTTACCTAGAAACGTATTTATTGCTTCTTTCAAAGAGTCCCAAGCCCTTTTTTCAACAGTTTTCATTATTGTTTAAAACACGTCATCCTTCATTCATGGGTTTCTGAATATCCGAACCCACAAAAATGCTTTTGTGCTGCCCCTGTGCCAGCAGCCGCCGTTGGTCGGATCCAGACCTTCTAAGAGAGTGGCTCGACCCGGGGGTCTCGCGGACATGTCGAATAAAAGGAGGAATGTAGATGTATGGGCTAGGCCGTATTAAGTTTGTGACGCCACCAACGGTGTGTGGTGAGGTGGGACACCACCGCTGCCGTTATGGGATACCCGGGAGAGATGTAGTGGCAGCTGGATGTTAACCCCTCCGTGTGTAGGGATGATTGCCCCGGGGCCCAGTGTCTTTGTGCAGGGTATGGTGATGGCAAGGGCCGGCGCGCCTGAGCAAGCAGGGGGATGTTTTGTTACTCACAGTAAATGAATCACACGAGTCTTTCGGTAAACCAAAGGTGCTGGTGGCCTGCCGCCCCGGCCGGTTGCATTCAGGTCCCCCACCCAGGCTGGTGGTCGCTGTCCTTTACTCTGCACTTGTTTTTGTGTATGGTGGACTGCCTGGTCTGGAACTCAGGAGTCCGCTCCCGGCTGGAGTCCCTGAAACTTGGTACACAGGTACTTAAACATCTCTCCTTCTTTCAGTAGCGCTTTCACAAACAGCTTCATCAGTCCAACCTTACAGTGGAGTGGTGGCAAGAGAACTTTAGGTGGGATCAACTAAGCTTTATGCAACAATGTTCTTGAGTCCCGGTTACAAAGATGTTCTTGTTGGCCAATTTTTTTTGCTCCAGTGAAGAGTCCTAACCTGGCTTTCCAATTCACACAAAAAGCATGTGTTCTGCCTTCTTTTACGTAATGCTGTGAATCTCTAGCATACAGCTAAACCCTAGTTCACATTTCAAATAAACAGACTGTGGAGTTCAATAGCCTTGATTTATTAGCTGGTAACGTGAACTTGATTGCAGTATACATGGAATATACAGTGAATATAGGAATATCCAAGATGCAGTTGAAGACAGAATACGGTATATCCAAGATACTGTTTTATACGGGTAAAAACTATAACAAGAAAATGATTACAGTCAGTACAGTGTTAATACAGAGTTAACATAGCATAACAGTACATGAGATGCAGTTCTTACGAGAATGTAGGTGAAAGGTCACTGCATCTGCAATACATAGAAATCTTATCTAGACAAACAAGACAGGGATGACACTAAAGGTGTAGAAGTACAATGTACAATGCATTTACTACACTCTTCCATCTAGGATTCTATCACTAACACATGTAATTTGCTTTGCTCACCGGATTACACTAGGCAGGGGTGAATGTACAGAGAGGTAAGTCGGCATGTCCTTTCCTGACAAATCCAAAGAGAAAATGGCTGCAGGCTTCTTCTCAGCTCAGGGAGGCATTCCTTACCCAGAATACATTTAGCTTAAAGGGAAACTCAGCAATTCAAAAGAATAACAATGACCTCTAGGGGTTGTAACAGAAATTTCAATGAATGACTATTAGCAGGCTGCCATGAGGCAGAACAGCATGGGTATTTAATATATCCTCCTTGCTGCCCAAGAAGCAATGAGAACATTTTTAGACCACCACATATTGACCATCCATGCTCCTTGTAGTTAAGTTTCTTGAGAATAAAGTCTAAATTCTCACAGCTTTCTTCCAAGTGCATAGCATGTGTGACGCCCTGGACTAGCCAGGTAGTCACAAACACAAAATCACACACACCCCCTCCCCTAGATAGTCTACATCAGTCACACAAAATCCTTGTTGCCTCCTCCAGGGTCTGATGTCCACACCAGGTGGGGCGGAGCCAGGCGGTTGGCCCCACCCACCGAGGAGTTCACAGGCCTGGAGGCGGGAAAAAGCAGTTAGTTTAGTTTTGTAGTGGAAAGTGAGAGGACAGAAACTGTTAGTGTCTGGGTAGGAGCCCAGGCACTGTCAGCAAGGTCGGCAGACGGTGGTGGCCGTCTGCAGGAGGTGGTACAAGTCAGCTGAACCGTAGGACCGGGGACGGGCGGTGACCCGAGGGGAACTGAACCGGTGAGCGGATCTGTACCAAGCACAAAGGCAGGGCCATTGGACCCTGACCAGGCTAGGAGCCGCCGACAATGGTCAAATCCGAGAGTGACCGGAATCCCAGGGGTTCCCTAACACCCAAGACCCGACAGAAGGCAACCGTCCACACCGTGAGGATAAAAAGCCACCGCCATAGGCTAGAGATCCAAGGGCCAGCGCCTGCGGGCAAACGGGCTCCCTCGGTACGTACACCCCAGCCATCCAGCCTCCCCGTACCGCCACCTGGCCCCGGGATCACCAACCCCTACCCACGGAGGGGGAACCAACATCCTAGCTGCTCCCTGCCATCGCTCCCGGGATCCCCGTCACCAGCAGTGGTGGTGCCCATTATCACCACGACCTGTGGGTGACGTCACTAACTATCTCCCCAAACAAACCACCCCCTTTTCACTCGTGGGCGAGGAGCGCTGCTCGAGTCCCCGGATCTGGCCCTCCGCTCGAGCCACCGAGCAGCAGCAGCAGCAGAAGTCCCCGAACCCGAGCGTAGCGTGCGTGGCCCCTCTGCCCGCGACACATGCCCTACACACACTGAAGAATACTTACTGCCATTGAGCAGTAGCACAGCTTTCAGACTTTTTGGATGAAACAATGACGTGTCACCACTCGCTCACATTGTACTTAATGTTACATTTTCCATCAGCACAGGAACATCGCTTGAATACACTAGAGCACCATCTTCAGAAAAGTATGGAGGGAATCTTTTCAGAATTCTAACCTTTTGGAAACCTATTGTCACGCTCTCCGGGTCCCCTGCTCTGCCCCCCGGCTCACCTGCCACGCTCCCCGGCTTCCCTGCTTCGCTCCCCGGCTCCTCTGGCAGACATCCCCTGCTCCACGGTCTCCAGCCTCCACCACCTGCGGTCCCCAGGCGGCCCGGTCCCCGCTCCCGGCGCCCGTCGGCAGCCCTGCTCCAGGCCGGCTCCCCTGCTTCCTATACACCGCTCCCTGCCCTGGCTTCTGGCACCCGGGCCTCGCGCATGCGCATTAGGGCGCGCGCGCGGTCATTGACCCTCTCTTAAAAGGGCCAGCGTCCACTGACAGGAAATTGAACACACAGGTACAGGGTATAAAGGGGTTTAATGTCCAAGTGGGCGGGGCCTGTTCTTCGTGTTTCCTAAGCTAGGAGTCAGGTCTCCTTGTGTCTCTGTGATATACTTACCTATCTCTCTTCTAGAGCCGCTCCTGCCTCGCCATCCGGTCCTGCCGATTCCCGAACCCCGAACGCTGACTATCTGCCATCCCGTCAGTCCGTACCATCTCTGATCCCTGTGGTGACCCGTCCTCTCGCTCCATCGGTTCCGGACTCTGCCTGACATCTCGGCCTCCGAACCTGAGCTCCGTCACCCGGACTACCATCAGTGACTCCGTGGTCCCAGGGACTTCTCCATTCCACTCTTTTGCACGGACTGTCCTGCTACCCGTAGTGCTCCGGCTACCGGACCCCTTGCCTTCATTAAGGTGTTCGGCCCAGTGGATCCACCTCCTGGGTCTGCCCGTCCACCTGGCCCTAACACCTATAGAATCAGTGTTTGTGAAAAAACTGTACGTGATGATATTTTTTCAATATTTTTACTGAGTCCAATGATCGAAAGTATGAAAAAAATCACATCTTTCAAAAATTTTTACCCTTGGAAACCTGTGTTATTATTACTATGCACGAGCCCTAAATTGTCTGAAAAACAACAAATATGCTGGTTGGATAGACCTTGACCCCACAATTCAACGGCCACAATTAAGGAGAAAAGTGCTAAGAGAGTTAAATTTGCCCCTGAAATAACCCATGATACGGGCCAAGGAGGGACACACCATTTTGATCCGAAAATAGCCCAACACCATGAGAGACGGGCAAATCCGTGAAAAGACAAAGTTCCAAGCTACAACTGACGCAGGATCTACAGCACATACGCCCATTGTAATTGTTCATGATTTCCGGCCACTACGCATTTCAGCCTTCAGGGACCTGTTAATTCGAATGCTATGTCCAGGAGTAGAGATGAGCGAACCAGTCCCGGTTCGGCTCGAGGTCGGTTCGCTGAACGGAGCTCCCGTTCGAGTTCGGCTCGTCGAACGTTCGACGAACCGAACTCGAGCCAATAGGAAACAATGGCAGGCAATCACAAACACAGTAAAACACCTAGAAAACACCCTCAAAGGTGTCCAAAAGGTGACAAACAACTCACAACACAACACAAACACATGGGAAAGTGACAAGGACATATACTCATGCGAAAACAAAACAGCTGGACAAGGAAAAAGAGGAGGACACACAGATATAGGCATGGCACGCCATTCTAAAATCATGTAAAACACCGCAAGGTGACTCCAAGCGGAGTCTCCCTTTTTTCCAAAAATTGGGCCCCACACACACCCACCCCTTCAGTGGCAGCAGTTGTGCCCCAGTTGTACACTTCACAGCTACATTTGCATCAAGCACATTCAAAAATACGCTATTCTTAACCGTCCCCAGGATGACACCGGGTTAGGTAGCAAAGTCTTTCCTGATCCCAGCTCTGTTCATCTTGGCTTCTTTTAAAAACACAGCAAGCAAGGGTTACTCCAAGCGGAGTCTCCCTTTTTTCCAAAAATTGGGCCACACAGACACCCACCCCATCAGTGGCAGCACTTGGGCCCTAGTTGCAAACAGGATGTTTTGATTTGCATCAAGCAAATTCAAAAATACGCCATAATTAACCGTCCCCAGGATGACACCGGGGTAGGTAGCAAAGTCTTTCCTGATCCCAGCTCTGTTCATCTTGGCTTCTTTTAAAAACACAGCAAGCAAGGGTTACTCCAAGCGGAGTCTCCCTTTTTTCCAAAAATTGGGCCACACAGACACCCACCCCATCAGTGGCAGGACTTGGGCCCTAGTTGCAAACAGGATGTTTTGATTTGCATCAAGCACATTCAAAAATACGCCATGCTTATCCGTCCCCAGGATGACACCGGGGTAGGTAGATAAAGTCTTTGCTGACCCATGACTTGTTCATCTTGGCTTCTTTTAAAAACACAGCAAGCAAGGGTTACTCCAAGCGGAGTCTCCCTTTTTTCCAAAAATTGGGCCACACAGACACCCACCCCATCAGTGGCAGCACTTGGGCCCTAGTTGCAAACAGGATGTTTTGATTTGCATCAAGCACATTCAAAAATACGCCATAATTAACCGTCCCCAGGATGACACCGGGGTAGGTAGCAAAGTCTTTCCTGATCCCAGCTCTGTTCATCTTGGCTTCTTTTAAAAACACAGCAAGCAAGGGTTACTCCAAGCGGAGTCTCCCTTTTTTCCAAAAATTGGGCCACACAGACACCCACCCCATCAGTGGCAGCACTTGGGCCTAGTTGCAAACAGGATGTTTTGATTTGCATCAAGCACATTCCAAATCAACAAGCATTTACTCTCCCCAGGATGACACAGGGGTAGTAAATTCCTTCTGGATCCATGACTTGTTCATTTTGATGAACGTCAGTCTGTCCACATTGTCACTGGACAGACGCGTGCGCTTATCTGTCAGCACACACCCAGCAGCACTGAATACACGTTCAGAGACAACGCTGGCAGCTGGACACGACAAAATCTCCAAGGCGTAACTGGAGAGCTCTGGCCATTTTTCTAGGTTTGAAGCCCAAAAGGAGCAAGGCTCCAGTTGCACAGTCATGGCATCGATGTTCATTTGGAGATACTCCTGTATCATCCTCTCCAGCCGTTGAGTATGTGTCAGACTTGTTGTCTCTGGTGGCCTTGCAAAAGAGGGTCTAAAAAAATTATGAAAAGATTCCATAAAATTGCTGTTACCGGCACCAGATACGGTCCTACTGGTACGGGTAGACTGTTGAAGATGACGAGACCGTCCCATGTTTGTCAAGTTACAACTGGGAGATTCCCTCCCTGCACCTGCACGGTTGTTTGGTGGAAAAGCCGAGCTAAGATCGAGTAACAGCTTCTGCTGATACTCCTGCATACGTGCGTCCCTTTCTATGGCTGGAATTATGTCACAAAATTTGGACTTGTACCGGGGATCTAATAGTGTGGCAATCCAGTAGTCATCATCACTTCTAATTTTGACAATACGACTGTCATGTTGGAGGTAGTGCAACAAAAAGGCACTCATGTGTCTTGCGCAGCCATGCGGACCAAGTCCACGCTGTGTTTGTGGCATAGAGGTGCTACCCGTTCTTTCTTCCTCTGACATCTCCCCCCAACCTCTTTCAACTGAAATTTGACCAAGGTCTCCCTCATCCGCTGAGTCTTCCATGTCCATGGACAGTTCGTCCTCCATTTCTTCATGTTCTCCTGCACCTTGCTCAACATTTCGCCTGCTACTATGCGCCCTTGTCGATCCCTGTTCCCCATGGTCCCATGCCTGCTGCGTTGGTGATGATGAACGTCTGGACCTTGGTGATGTTGTTGTCCCTTGCGCATATGAATCCTCCTGTAGTTCCTCCCCTTCATGTTGTCCCACCCCCTGACTCCGAATAGTGTTTAGCGTGTGCTCCAGCATGTAAATGACTGGAATCGTCATGCTGATAATGGCATTGTCAGAGCTAAACATATTCGTCGCCATGTCGAAACTGTGCAGAAGGGTGCATAGGTCCTTGATCTGAGACCACTCCATCAGGGTGATCTGCCCCACCTCTGCATCTCGTTGGCCCAGGCTATACGTCATGACGTATTGCACCAGGGCTCTGCGGTGCTGCCACAGTCGCTGTAACATGTGGAGAGTTGAATTCCAGCGTGTCGCCACATCGCATTTCAGGCGATGAACCGGCAGGCCGAAAGACTTCTGGAGCGATGCAAGTCGCTCTGCTGCAGCGCTTGAACGGCGGAAGTGAGCTGACAGTTTTCGTGCCCTGTTCAGAAGGCCATCTAGGCCGGGATAGTGTGTTAAAAATTGCTGGACGACAAGGTTCAACACGTGAGCCATACAAGGTACGTGTGTCACAATGCCCAGGCGAAGTGCCGCACCCAGGTTTGCAGCATTGTCGCACACAGCCTTACCAGGCTGCAGGTTGAGTGGAGACAACCATTTATTAAACTCGGACCGCAGAGCTGACCACAACTCCTCAGCTGTGTGACTCTTATTCCCAAGACATGTCAAGCTAAAGACCGCCTGATGCCGTTGCGCTCTGCTGCCAGCATAGTAATGAGGCGTGCGTGATTCCTTCTGCGCAGTGAGAACGCTGGTGGCCTGACCAGGCAGGCTTGGGGCGGAGGTGGAGGACCCAGATGAGGTGGAGGATGCAGAAGCTGTGGCGGAACTTGGACAGACAGAGGATTGACACACAAGTCGTGGGGACGGCAAGACTTGTGCAGCAGACCCTTCACCATCTATCACCATAGTTACCCAGTGCCCAGTCAGCGACATGTAACATCCCTGTCCATGCTTACTGGTCCAAGTATCGGTGGTGAAATGCACCCGTTCACACACAGAGTTTCTCAAGGAAGCGGTGATGTTGTGTGCGACATGCTGGTGTAGCGCGGGCACACCTTTCTTAGAGAAGTAGTGGCGACTAGGCATCTGGTACTGGGGCACAGCGACAGACATAAGGTCTCTAAAATCCTGTGTGTCCACTAGGCGGAAAGGCAGCATTTCGGTAGCCAACAGCTTACAGAGGGATAGAGTCAACCTCTTAGCTTTGTCATGGGTCGGAGGAAGTGGCCTTTTATTTGACCACATCTGAGGGACAGAGATCTGGCTGCTGTGTGTAGACGGTGTTGAGTAGGGTGTCCCTGGAAAAATGCAGGTTTGTGAGGAAAGTGCAGGCGGAGACATGATGTTGCCTTCATCCAACGTTGGTGCTATCGATGTCTGAGAGAGCTGTACACACTCACTTGTTTCCCCTTCCAAACCAACTGACGACCTTACAAGCAAACTGCCTGTTGCGGTTACAGTGGTGGAAGTTTGGCGTGGAAAAACAGGTGTGACAGCTGTCCCCACAGTCCTAGAAGATGAAGAGCGCGCGGATGCACTGGAAGGGGCGGGCGGTGGATGGTTCGCTCTTGCAGCATTGCAGCACAGTGAGCTTCCCACCGGGACCTATGATATTTATTCATGTGACGATTCATGGAAGAAGTTGTCAAACTGCTGAGGTTTTGACCTCTACTAAGAGAATCATGACAAATTTTACATATCACATGATTTGGGCGATCTTTTTCTATGTCAAAAAAGGACCAGGCTAGGCAAGGCTTAGAGGCCATGCGACCTGTTGATCCACCCCGAATAATGCTCATAGGCAGAGTGGTGGCTGAGGATGCAGTTGTAGACGTGCTACCAGTGCTCCGACTCTGTCCAGGAAGGCGCAAGGTAACTTCGTCGTCGGTTGCATCCTCCTCCACCGCCTCTGTTGACCTCCTCGAGTGCCTGACTGGGGGTTGACAGTAGGTGGGATCTAGAACTTCATCATCAATTGTTGTGTTTGCACTCCCCTCCCCCTCAGACCGAGCCTCTTCTTGCCCTGACCGAATATTTAAGTTGTCATCCCAATCGGGTATCTGCGTCTCATCTTCATCAGTATGTTCCTCATTGTCTATAACCACAGGTGTTACAGTTTGTGACAAAGGGTCAACATTATGCTCAGAAACTTGGTCCTCACGGCCTGAATCAGAGTCACAAAGGTTCTGGGCATCACTGCAGACCATTTCCTGTTCTGTACTCACTGTAGCTTGGGAGCAGACCTCTGATTCCCAGGCTATAGTGTGACTGAACAGCTCTGCAGACTCAGCCATCTCAGTTCCACCATACTGTGCAGGGCTGATGGAGACTTCAGAGCTGGGAGAAATCAAGTGTGATTGGGATGACAACTCAGAGGACTGGTGTTTTTTGGATGCGGTACTTGAAGTGGCTGAGAGGGCACTTGTTGGACCACTTGAGATCCATTCAAGCATTTTCCTTTTTTGCCCATCATCTACCTTTCTTCCTGTTGTTCGTGTCCGTAAAAAAGGGAGCACATCGGATTGTCCACGGTAAGTAGTAGACATCTTACTTTTGCTGGTAGATGGTCTATCTTCAGCAGATGATAATGGAGCTTTGCCACTTTCCCCACAGACAAAACCTTTTTTGCCTTTTCCACCACGCCTCTTCCCCTTTCCACCAGCATCTGTCATTTTGCCACTCATGTTGATTGCGACAAGATTGTGGACTGAAAATGTGGTAGTAAAAATTGAGAGGTGGTGAAGATTGCAGTGGTGGTCTAGCTTTATTAACAGCAGAATAATAAAGAATAAATATCCCTGACAATGCAACTTAGTTATAATGAGTTGGAGTGTGCAACGCAGGCAGATGCGCTCTGCAAATGTCTTGGCACTAGTGGGACTATAGCAAAGTCCAATAGCCACGTATAGGATGCCACTAGGTACACTGAGTGTTTGCTAGTATAATGGCTAAGTTAAAATTAGTTGGAGTGTGCAACGCAGGCAGATGCGCTCTGCAAATGTCTTGGCACTAGTGGGACTATAGCAAAGTCCAATAGCCACGTATAGGATGCCACTAGGTACACTGAGTGTTTGCTAGTATAATGGCTTACTTATAATTAGTTGGAGTGTGCAACGCAGGCAGATGCGCTCTGCAAATGTCTTGGCACTAGTGGGACTATAGCAAAGTCCAATAGCCACGTATAGGATGCCACTAGGTACACTGAGTGTTTGCTAGTATAATGGCTAAGTTAAAATTAGTTGGAGTGTGCAACGCAGGCAGATGCGCTCTGCAAATGTCTTGGCACTAGTGGGACTATAGCAAAGTCCAATAGCCACGTATAGTATGCCACTAGGTACACTGAGTGTTTGCTAGTATAATGGCTTACTTATAATTAGTTGGAGTGTGCAACGCAGGCAGATGCGCTCTGCAAATGTCTTGGCACTAGTGGGACTATAGCAAAGTCCAATAGCCACGTATAGGATGCCACTAGGTACACTGAGTGTTTGCTAGTATAATGGCTAAGTTAAAATTAGTTGGAGTGTGCAACGCAGGCAGATGCGCTCTGCAAATGTCTTGGCACTAGTGGGACTATAGCAAAGTCCAATAGCCACGTATAGGATGCCACTAGGTACACTGAGTGTTTGCTAGTATAATGGCTTACTTATAATTAGTTGGAGTGTGCAACGCAGGCAGATGCGCTCTGCAAATGTCTTGGCACTAGTGGGACTATAGCAAAGTCCAATAGCCACGTATAGGATGCCACTAGGTACACTGAGTGTTTGCTAGTATAATGGCTTACTTATAATTAGTTGGAGTGTGCAACGCAGGCAGATGCGCTCTGCAAATGTCTTGGCACTAGTGGGACTATAGCAAAGTCCAATAGCCACAGATAGGATGCCACTAGGTACACTGAGTGTTTGCTAGTATAATGGCTTACTTATAATTAGTTGGAGTGTGCAACGCAGGCAGATGCGCTCTGCAAATGTCTTGGCACTAGTGGGACTATAGCAAGGTCCAATAGCCACGTATAGGATGCCACTAGGTACACTGAGTGTTTGCTAGTATAATGGCTTACTTATAATTAGTTGGAGTGTGCAACGCAGGCAGATGCGCTCTGCAAATGTCTTGGCACTAGTGGGACTATAGCAAAGTCCAATAGCCACGTATAGGATGCCACTAGGTACACTGAGTGTTTGCTAGTATAATGGCTTACTTATAATTAGTTGGAGTGTGCAACGCAGGCAGATGCGCTCTGCAAATGTCTTGGCACTAGTGGGACTATAGCAAGGTCCAATAGCCACGTATAGGATGCCACTAGGTACACTGAGTGTTTGCTAGTATAATGGCTTACTTACAATTAGTTGGAGTGTGCAACGCAGGCAGATGCGCTCTGCAAATGTCTTGGCACTAGTGGGACTATAGCAAAGTCCAATAGCCACGTATAGGATGCCACTAGGTACACTGAGTGTTTGCTAGTATAATGGCTAAGTTAAAATTAGTTGGAGTGTGCAACGCAGGCAGATGCGCTCTGCAAATGTCTTGGCACTAGTGGGACTATAGCAAAGTCCAATAGCCACGTATAGGATGCCACTAGGTACACTGAGTGTTTGCTAGTAAAATTGCTTAGTTTAAAAAAGTTGGAGTGTGCAATGCAGGCAGACGTGCTCTGCAAATGTCTTTGCACTAGTGGGACTATAGCAAAGTCCAATAGCCACAGATAGGATGCCACTAGGTACACTGAGTTTTTGCTAGTATAATGGCTTACTTATAATTAGTTGGAGTGTGCAACGCAGGCAGATGCGCTCTGCAAATGTCTTGGCACTAGTGGGACTATAGCAAGGTCCAATAGCCACGTATAGGATGCCACTAGGTACACTGAGTGTTTGCTAGTATAATGGCTTACTTATAATTAGTTGGAGTGTGCAACGCAGGCAGATGCGCTCTGCAAATGTCTTGGCACTAATGGGACTATAGCAAGGTCCAATAGCCACGTATAGGATGCCACTAGGTACACTGAGTGTTTGCTAGTATAATGGCTTACTTATAATTAGTTGGAGTGTGCAACGCAGGCAGATGCGCTCTGCAAATGTCTTGGCACTAGTGGGACTATAGCAAAGTCCAATAGCCACAGATAGGATGCCACTAGGTACACTGAGTGTTTGCTAGTATAATGGCTTACTTATAATTAGTTGGAGTGTGCAACGCAGGCAGATGCGCTCTGCAAATGTCTTGGCACTAGTGGGACTATAGCAAGGTCCAATAGCCACGTATAGGATGCCACTAGGTACACTGAGTGTTTGCTAGTATAATGGCTTACTTATAATTAGTTGGAGTGTGCAACGCAGGCAGATGCGCTCTGCAAATGTCTTGGCACTAGTGGGACTATAGCAAGGTCCAATAGCCACGTATAGGATGCCACTAGGTACACTGAGTGTTTGCTAGTATAATGGCTTACTTATAATTAGTTGGAGTGTGCAACGCAGGCAGATGCGCTCTGCAAATGTCTTGGCACTAGTGGGACTATAGCAAAGTCCAATAGCCACAGATAGGATGCCACTAGGTACACTGAGTGTTTGCTAGTATAATGGCTTACTTATAATTAGTTGGAGTGTGCAACGCAGGCAGATGCGCTCTGCAAATGTCTTGGCACTAGTGGGACTATAGCAAAGTCCAATAGCCACGTATAGGATGCCACTAGGTACACTGAGTGTTTGCTAGTAAAATTGCTTAGTTTAAAAAAGTTGGAGTGTGCAATGCAGGCAGACGTGCTCTGCAAATGTCTTTGCACTAGTGGGACTATAGCAAAGTCCAATAGCCACAGATAGGATGCCACTAGGTACACTGAGTGTTTGCTAGTATAACGGCTTACTTATAATTAGTTGGAGTGTGCAACGCAGGCAGATGCGCTCTGCAAATGTCTTGGCACTAGTGGGACTATAGCAAAGTCCAATAGCCACGTATAGGATGCCACTAGGTACACTGAGTGTTTGCTAGTATAATGGCTAAGTTAAAATTAGTTGGAGTGTGCAACGCAGGCAGATGCGCTCTGCAAATGTCTTGGCACTAGTGGGACTATAGCAAAGTCCAATAGCCACGTATAGGATGCCACTAGGTACACTGAGTGTTTGCTAGTAAAATTGCTTAGTTTAAAAAAGTTGGAGTGTGCAATGCAGGCAGACGTGCTCTGCAAATGTCTTTGCACTAGTGGGACTATAGCAAAGTCCAATAGCCACAGATAGGATGCCACTAGGTACACTGAGTGTTTGCTAGTATAATGGCTTAGTTATAATGAGTTGGAGTGTGCAGAGGACAGGAGGGTACAGTGGCAGGATTGTGGTGCTCTGGGTAGAGGAATGGAAGCCTGCCTTTCTATTCCCTCCTAATGGTGAAATGCAGGGAGGAAATCCCTGACCTTGGCTACACAGATGCTGTTGCTGTTTGCAGGACCTGTCACCTATGGCTCTCTGACCCTGCCGGTTTGAGCCCTTAAAAGGACTGCTATAAAGTGCTCTCCCTATGCTGTCTAACGCTGTGTATGCAGCGCATACAGCTGTATCGGCTATAGGACTCAGGAGGACGGAGCTGCGACAGTGATGTCTGACACCAAAGACGCAGAAGGCAGATAATGGCGTCCGTGAAGAAAATGTCCGGTTTTATAATGCAGGGACATGTGACATGCAGATCCTATCACACATGCCGTTGCTTCTCTGGCTCAAAGTCAACTTAGCTGTGTGTGTGTCTGTGATTGGCTGACATGCTGGCCCGCCCCACAAGACGCGCGCACTTAGGGAAGGAAGACAAGGAAAAAAAAAAAAAATGGCGATCGCCATTATAGAAACAGCAGTGATCTGAAGGCGCTGTTCACGCACACTATACACTGAAATTTGATAATAGTTTGATTCACAGAGTGACTTACACTATTACAGCAGAAACCAAGCTATGATTTAGCTGTTTTTTGGCTGCTAGAACCGTTCTCGAACGTTTCTAGAACTATCGAGCTTTTGCAAAAAGCTCGAGTTCTAGTTCGATCTAGAACATGCCCCAAAATCACTCGAGCCTAGAACTGGAGAACCACGAACCACGAACCGCGCTCAACTCTATCCAGGAGCTTTGGTTCCCTGAGTTTCCAATAGCAAATGTCTAGAAAAAACTCTGTCCATTGGCACAACTCAGCAAGAAAACGAGAAGACCGAGAAGATATATTTCATTTATCTTAATGCCACCTTATTAACAGCACTAAACCCTTCTATTATGTCCCTTAGCCTTTTGAGCTTATCCTCTGGTAAGCGGAAGACCATGCCTCTGGTATCGATCTCAGTGCCTAAAAACTGTATTATAGTAGCCAATCAGAATACAAAAGGATGCATAGGAAGCGTGACTTTATTTCAATATTTTAAAACAATCCAATAAAATGAAGAAAAGTCACTCATACAAGATCCACAGAAGTTGTATAATACATACATAAATCAAAACACTATAAGGCCTGTTTCACACGTCAGTGATTCTGGTACGTTTGTGCTTTTTTTAAACATAACAGAATCACTGAGATACGCAGATCCATTATAATGAATGGGTCTGCTCACACATCAGTGATTTTTCACTGCACGTGTCTCCGTGCGGCGTACCCGCGTGTCCGTGATTGCTGCACGGAGACATGTCCATTTTTTTCTGGCATCACTGATAGGATGTCCATAAGGTGGCAGCAGAGCATAACAGAAAAAGGTGCCTATTGTGCACTGAAAAGACCCAATGTGATGCACCAGACATATAGAGCCCTAATGGATTCACAAATATAAGATATATCATGAATGACTACTGCATAATGAACGCTAGCATGAAAAAAGAAAGGAATCCATAAAAATAAATAATAAATGGTGCACATATGTTAGAGCCCCACCGAAGGACAAAAAAAGTCTGATGGAAATAGAGAGCATATAGGAACAATAAGAATGTGCAACAGAGAGGAATGTGAGAATGCAGGATCAATCACTGCCTGTCAGATATTAATAATCAGGGAAATAACTCTGGAGCAGACGCACAAATTAGGGTCTTACCTGGTAAGGTAACAAATAATTAATAGTAGTTGCACTCACCTCTTAAGGTTGTGCCAGTCACAACCCCTAAATGCACGTTACAAATGGCGACAGCCGCAGCCCCTAGTAGAAGAGCAATAACGTATAGGAGGAAAATCGGGTGCGTGCCGCGCTGTCACCAAAGGAAACTGATGTTAATTATTTCATCTCTTTATTCTTTTTTCCGGTCAATGTGTTTCAGAGATCACTGTCTCCTTCATCAGGGCAAAAAAAGAACAGTATGCAATCAAAGGAGGAAGAACCTCTATATATACACATATGGAGCTACGTCAGAGGACTGACTGCTGTATTTCAAATACTGCCGGGATGGTCAACTGTTACAATACCGGCCATAAAAGTTCTCAAGTGATATATTGAGAAACATTTATAAAATCACTGGGGTATAGTGTTTCAAATTTCATCAGCTTTTTGAGACAAAAATCAGAAAAAGAAGAAGAAGAAGGACAAAATGAAAAAAAGAAAAAAAAGAAGAAAAAAAAAACAAAAAGGGAGCATTGAGCTCCAGACCCTGTATTGAGTCTTAGAAGTGTAGTGACAAGTGCATCTGTCCACAACCCTGTAAGGGTGAACGGGATGACGGACAAGAAAAATTATGTTCGTGGCAAAAAATGGTGGTGTTGCTATATAAAATTGCATTAAGAATAAAGAAAGGAAAAATTTCTTTATAAAAGTAGTGAAGAAAAAAGTGGAAAAAAGGGGAGTGTAAGCCATTTTACTAATAAATAGTGATGAGCGAGCATGCTTGTTACTACTCGGTACTCGCACGAGTATCACTGTACTCGGTCTACTCGACGGGGACCGAGTAATCTCGCGATACTCGTGCTGTACTCGTGGTCTTCGTCCCTGCATGTTGGCGCTCTTTTGAGAGCCAGCCCTCATGCAGGGATTGGCTGGCAGACCACTGCAATGCCACAGCCCTGTTAGTTGTGGAATTGCAGTGATTGGCCGGCCTGCACAGCGTGACCGAGCCTTTATACCGGCGGGCGCGCTGTGCTCTGCTCACAGCTATCCAGACAGTCAGTGCAGGGAGAGGGTCGCTGCTTCAGGGAAAGGTTTGCGGCCCTTTATAGCTATTTCCGTAGCAGGGCTGCAAACAGTGTGACCAAAAGTCCTTCTCAGGACTATTCTAGTTGTATACAGGCAGGCAGGGTATAGCCAGGTCGGAGTACAGTAGCAGAGTCCTTCTCAGGACTATTGTTGCTGTATACAGGCAGGGTATAGCCAGGTTGGAATACAGGCTAGTGACCAAAAGAGTCCTTGTCAGGACTATTGTAGCAGTATACAGGCAGGCAGGCAGGCAGGCAGGGTATATAGCCATTCCTAGTGGTGACCGTATACCAGCCTTCATGATATCTGGGGCTGGTGTACACAGTCTAAAACAGTCCTGATAGTGTCAGACTTCTCAGCAATTGTCGCTCCTAAAACCTGTTAGGTTCTTAGTGCGTCCGTGCTTGCATTTAAAAACCGCACGTGTGTGCCTGTCGGTGGCAGCGTACAGGTGCACTTGTGTGCGTTTTTACCAAACTATTATATAACGCACAAGTGTAGTGTATAATACACGTCAGTCAGCAGTGGCTGATAGTGTCAGAGTTCTCGTCATTAATTTTTGCTCCTAAAACCTGTGTTAGGTTCTTAGTGCGTCCGTGCTTGCATTTAAAAACCGCACGTGTGTGCCTGTCGGTGGCAGCGTACAGGTGCACTTGTGTGCGTTTTTACCAAACTATTATATAACGCACAAGTGTAGTGTATAATACACGTCAGTCAGCAGTGGCTGATAGTGTCAGAGTTCTCGTCATTAATTTTTGCTCCTAAAACCTGTGTTAGGTTCTTAGTGCGTCCGTGCTTGCATTTAAAAACCGCACGTGTGTGCCTGTCGGTGGCAGCGTACAGGTGCACTTGTGTGCGTTTTTACCAAACTATTATATAACGCACAAGTGTAGTGTATAATACACGTCAGTCAGCAGTGGCTGATAGTGTCAGAGTTCTCGTCATTAATTTTTGCTCCTAAAACCTGTGTTAGGTTCTTAGTGCGTCCGTGCTTGCATTTAAAAACCGCACGTGTGTGCCTGTCGGTGGCAGCGTACAGGTGCACTTGTGTGCGTTTTTACCAAACTATTATATAACGCACAAGTGTAGTGTATAATACACGTCAGTCAGCAGTGGCTGATAGTGTCAGAGTTCTCGTCATTAATTTTTGCTCCTAAAACCTGTGTTAGGTTCTTAGTGCGTCCGTGCTTGCATTTAAAAACCGCACGTGTGTGCCTGTCGGTGGCAGCGTACAGGTGCACTTGTGTGCGTTTTTACCAAACTATTATATAACGCACAAGTGAAGTGTATAATACACGTCAGTCAGCAGTGGCTGATAGTGTCAGAGTTCTCGTCATTAATTTTTGCTCCTAAAACCTGTTAGGTTCTTAGTGCGTCCGTGCTTGCATTTAAAAACCGCACGTGTGTGCCTGTCGGTGGCAGCGTACAGGTGCACAATTTGCACAAACTTTGATATAACGCCCAAGTCTAGTGAATACACGTCAGCACAGCATTGCAAAATGCGCAAGGGCGTTGGCAAGGAACAAGGAAGTGGACGTGATGGTGGTGCAGGCAGAGGCCGAGGTCGTGGGCAAGCTCTAATTTTGCCACAACAAAGGGCCACATCTAGTCGCTCGCACATCCTGTCCCAAATTCTTGGGGACCGCAGCAGTACACCGCTCTTGAACCAAGACCAGTGTCAACAGGTTGTTAGTTGGATAGCGGATAATGCTTCCAGTCAGATTGGCACCACCACAAACACTCTGTCTTCCACCATGTCAAGTGTCAGTAGCCGTGATACTGCACCGCACATTTCAGAACCTGATCCTCCTTCCTACCACAAGGCTGAGTACACGTCCTCGGACATTAATGATCCCACACTTGGACACTCGGAAGAGCTGTTCACGTTTCCATTCGCACATTCTGGCCTCTCGCCAGCTCATGTTGAAGTGGGTCATGAGGAGATCGTATGTACAGATGGCCAAATATTTGAGCAGCCACGTTCTCACGAAGTTGGCAACGTGTCTCAACAAGGGGTGGACGATGATGAGACACAATTGTCAGGAAGTCAGGAGGAGGAGCAGGGTGCGGAAGAGGAAGACGACGTGGTGGATGATCCAGTAACTGACCCAACCTGGCAGGAGGATATGCAGAGCGAGGACAGCAGTGCACAGGGGGAGGGAGGCGTAGCATCCCAACAGGCAGTAAGAAGCAGGGTGGTGGCTCCAGGCAGAAGTCAGGCAACCGTTCCCCGGAACAACAACACGACACAAGGTGCCTATACAAATGTTAGGTCTTCCCGAGTCTGGCAGTTTTTTAAGTTGGATCCAGATGATTCTAAAAAGGCCATTTGCAACACCTGCCGTGCCAGCATCAGCAGGGGTACCAAAACTAGCAGCCTGACCACCACCAGCATGATCAGGCACATGTCAGCCAAGCACCCGACTTTGTGGGAAGTACAACAGAGTCGAGGAGCAGTGCTTGCTAATGTCACTGCTACGTCTTCGCTGGTTGTGCATGCGAGCCAATCCCCTGTCCATGCTGCCTGCGAACAAGCCTCCTCCGGTCCTGCACCTGCAGTTGCCTACTCAGAAATAACACCATCATCAAGCACGTCCTTGTCCCAGCGCAGCGTTCAGTTATCCATTCAGCAAACCTTTGAACGCAGGCGCAAATACATTGCCAACACCCCACATGCCACAGTTCTAAATGCTAACATTTCGCGACTGCTTGCGCTGGAAATGTTGCCTTTTAGGCTGGTGGAGACAGAAGCATTCCGCGACCTGATGGCGGCAGCTGTCCCACGTTACTTGGTCCCCAGCCGCCACTATTTAACACCTGAGGAGTGGAGATGGATGTCCGACCTATGTACCATCCTCCAAAACTTTGAGGACTCCACCAAGATGGTGAGTGGTGATGACGCCATTATTAGCGTCACCATACCGCTACTCTGCCTTCTAAAACGGTCTCTGCTCAAAACCAAACATGATGCATTGCAGGCGGAGCGCTATGAGTTGCAGCAAGAAACAGTAGTGGGTGTGGGTGATAACACACAGCCCAGCCTCGTCTCATCACAACGTGCAGTGGAGGACTATGACGAGGAGGAGGATGAAGACATGGAGCAAATCTCCGGCCAAATTGAGGATATGACATGCACACCAGTCATATCCTCGGTTCAGCGTGGCTGGCCAGAGGACAGGGTAGATGAGGAGGAGGAGGAGGAGGAGGAGGAGGACAGCATGTTCAGTCAACGTGTTGGTCAGGCTACTGAAGTCCTGGCTGTTAAGAGTCTGGCGCACATGGCTGACTTTATGGTAAGCTGCCTGTCTCGTGACCCTCGCGTTAAGAACATCTTGGCCGACAATCATTACTGGTTGGTAACACTGTTAGACCCACGCTACAAGGAGAACTTTATGTCTCTTATTCCCGAGGCGGAGAGGTCAACCAAAATGCAGCAGTTCCGGAAGGCCATAGTCACGGAAGTAGGCAAAGCATTCCCCTCACAAAATGCTAGCGGCATAGGTCAGGAATCAGTGGACAACCAAGGCGTACAGCCGAGAGAGGCACAAGTCCAATCCGCCAGAGGTAGGGGAACAGTCTTTAAGATGTGGGACAGTTTTCTCAGCCCCTCACGTACCACAGCCCCTGAGGTGCGGGGTAGTGCCACAAGAAATCCTAAGTTTGCCCAGATGCTCAAGGAGTACCTTGCAGATCGAACAACTGTACTCCGACATTCCTCTGTGCCTTACAATTATTGGGTATCCAAGGTGGACACGTGGCATGAATTGGCTCTCTACGCCTTGGAAGTCCTGGCCTGCCCTGCCGCTAGCGTTTTGTCAGAGCGTGTTTTTAGTGCCGCAGGTGGAATCATTACAGATAAACGCACCCGCCTGTCAACTGAAAATGCTGACAGGCTGACTCTGATCAAGATGAACAAGGGTTGGATTGGGCCAGACTTCACCACACCACCAGCAAATGAGAGCGGAATTTAAAGTTTGTAACGGGAATTTGCCATGTACCTCCAGTCACCCATGGGTACACACTTCTGGACTTTGGATAATCGCTGGACTGCTCCTCCTTCTCCTCATGCGCCACCATGATGACCGTTACAAGAGTTAGGCCTTTGTTTCAGGTATACCCCCAGTGGTAAATTTTTTCGCCCATTCTTTGCAGAATGGACATTACAACGACAGGAGACCCGCTCCTTTGCAATGGGAACAATGTTTTGAGGCCCTCATGCACGTCTCTATGCAGGGACAACGTGGAGCCTCCCAATTTTTGGCTGCCCTGCCAAAGGGCTATACTATAATACACCCACTTCCTGACAATGGACACTTAATGTTTTGAGGCCCTCATGCACGTCTCTATCCAGGGACAACGTGGAGCCTCCCAATTTTTGGCTGCCCTGCCAAAGGGCTATACTACAAAAGACCCACTTCCTGACAATGGACACTTAATGTTTTGAGGCCCTCATGCACGTCTCTATCCAGGGACAACGTGGAGCCTCCCAATTTTTGGCTGCCCTGCCTAAGGGCTATACTATAATACACCCACTTCCTGACAATGGACACTTAATGTTTTGAGGCCCTCATGCACGTCTCTATCCAGGGACAACGTGGAGCCTCCCAATTTTTGGCTGCCCTGCCAAAGGGCTATACTACAAAACACCCACTTCCTGACAATGGACACTTAATGTTTTGAGGCCCTCATGCACGTCTCTATCCAGGGACAACGTGGAGCCTCCCAATTTTTGGCTGCCCTGCCTAAGGGCTATACTATAATACACCCACTTCCTGACAATGGACACTTAATGTTTTGAGGCCCTCATGCACGTCTCTATCCAGGGACAACGTGGAGCCTCCCAATTTTTGGCTGCCCTGCCAAAGGGCTATACTATAATACACCCACTTCCTGACAATGGACACTTAATGTTTTGAGGCCCTCATGCACGTCTCTATCCAGGGACAACGTGGAGCCTCCCAATTTTTGGCTGCCCTGCCAAAGGGCTATACTACAAAAGACCCACTTCCTTCCAATGGGCACTTCAGGTTTACAGGCCCTCATGCACGTCTCTATCCAGGGACAACGTGGAGCCTCCCAATTTTTGGCTGCCCTGCCTAAGGGCTATACTATAATACACCCAGTTCCTGACAATGGACACTTAATGTTTTGAGGCCCTCATGCATGTCTCTATCCAGGGACAACGTGGAGCCTCCCAATTTTTGGCTGCCCTGCCAAAGGGCTATACTACAAAAGACCAACTTCCTTCCAATGGGCACTTCAGGTTTACAGGCCCTCATGCACGTCTCTATCCAGGGACAACGTGGAGCCTCCCAATTTTTGGCTGCCCTGCCAAAGGGCTATACTACAAAAGACCCACTTCCTTCCAATGGGCACTTCAGGTTTACAGGCCCTCATGCACGTCTCTATCCAGGGACAACGTGGAGCCTCCCAATTTTTGGCTGCCCTGCCTAAGGGCTATACTATAATACACCCACTTCCTGACACTGGACACTTAATGTTTTGAGGCCCTCATGCACGTCTCTATCCAGGGACAACGTGGAGCCTCCCAATTTTTGGCTGCCCTGCCTAAGGGCTATACTACAATAGACCCACTTCCTTACAATGGGCACTTCAGGTTTACAGGCCATCATGCACGTCTGTATGCAGGGGCATTGGTGAACCTCACAATTTTGGACTGCCCTGGCAAAGGAAAATACTACAAAGACTCAGTTCCTCAAAATGGGCACATTAGACTCAGAGGCCTTTATGTACGTCTCTTCTCAGGGACATCGGAGTGCCACACAATGTTTTACGTAAAATCTTTCATGTATTGATCTCAAAAAGTAACATACATTAGCTCTATCTCACTATTGGGTATGTGCCCTTAACATTTCCGCTATGAAAAATCATTTTGGTGTCATTTTGGAAGGTTTTCTGGTGAGTCCGTAAAAATGGCGTAAAACGCGGACAAAATTATTCACAGCTGTGACTTTTGAGTGATAAATGCTTCAAGGGGTCTTCCCCATGCTGTTGCCATGTCATTTGAGCACTCTTCGGAGACTTTTGTGCCATTTTTAGGGTTTCTACATGCTGCCGGTGGTCATTTCACAAAAATACTCGGGTCTCCCATAGGATAACATTGGGCTCGGTGCTCGGGCCGAGTACACGAGTATCTTGGGAGGCTCGGCCCGAGCTTCGAGCACCCGAGCTTTTTAGTACTCGCTCATCACTACTAATAAACCTAAAAAATAAAAATAAATTGAATAAAAATCATGAATATTGTGTTATAACAGGAAATTCGGTGTAAGAATGAATATCCGGGATGAGAGTTCAGCGAATGAGTTATAGAAATTGTTACAAAAAGGAGTGTGTACGGTTTATGCGTAAATTTTCAGAATGCGTACATGAAAATTATATGTATGTGAGAATGTCCCCCATGCTTTGTAAAAAGTTATTTATGAAAATGTAAATAAAATATATAAAAATGCCTAATTATTTATAATTTATGAGAAAGATATATATGTATGGAAGAATGTTATAAGGTGTCCAAGAACCATAAAGAAAAAGGGTGCATATATAATGTTAGAGGTCTTGAGTTCCACCAGGCTATATCACCCCTAAAGAAATAGAAAGAAGACCTTACTACCTGTGTACCCCAAAAAAAGCTATATTTCTTAGCCAGGATTATGGTGGAGATATGCACAAGTGAAATAAGAATATAAAGTAATACAATAAGATTATAAAACCAATATGTGTGCATTCATGCACCACCCGGTACGCTACCCTTGCCAAATTGCTCACTCTAGATCCCCACACGATCCATGAAGCCGTTCCCCCAGTCACACCGCCTGCTGCCGGTTCCCACTCATCCCTGGGGGAGTTAGGCGAGTGGTATCGAGAGCTACATGTCGGCACTGATGATACCCCCATACACCACAAGGAAGGGGTATACCGGGTGGTACAGGAGTATGAGCGGGTTTTTAGCAAGCACCCTCTAGATTTTGGGCAGATTAAAGGGGTTCAACACCACATCCCTACCGGTACACACTCCCCTATTAAAGAGAGATACAGGCCTATTCCCCCTGCGCACTACCAATGCGCCAAAGACATGTTGAGGAACATGAAGGAGGCAGGGGTTATTAGGGACAGCTGTAGTCCCTGGGCCGCTCCGTTGGTGCTGGTTAAGAAGAAGGATGGCACCATGCGGATGTGTGTGGATTACCGGAAGATTAACCAGATAACGCATAAGGATGCTTACCCTCTGCCCCGCATCAAAGAGTCCCTGGCCTCGCTGAGAACCGCTAACTACTTCTCCACCCTTGACCTCACCAGCGGGTACTGGCAGGTGGCCGTGGCACCGGAAGACCGAGAGAAGACTGCCTATGGGACCGTTTTGCTGTACTTGGATGATGTGATTGTGTACTCACAGACGTATGAAGCCCACCTGGAGCACCTAGCCGAGGTGTTCGCGTCCCTTGCCAAGTATGGGATGAAGTTGAAGCCCTCAAAGTGTCATCTGCTGAAACCCAGAGTGCAGTACCTAGGACATGTGGTTGGTGCGGAAGGTGTCGCCCCCAACCCCGAGAAGATCACCGCCATCCAAGACTGGCCGAGACCGACCACAGTGAGGGAAGTGAGGCAGTTTCTGGGCCTGGTGGGATATTACCGTCGCTTCATTAAGGGGTACACAAAGATGGCTGCCCCCATGCAAGACCTCCTCGTAGGACAGACCAAGGGTGGTAGATCCCTAGTAGCCCCATTGGTGTGGGAAGAAAAGCATGAGGAATCCTTCCGCCAGCTGAGAACAGCCCTGACCGGAGAGGAAATCCTAGCGTACCCTGACTACAGCCGCCCATTCATCCTCTACACCGACGCCAGCAATGTGGGCTTGGGGGCTGTTCTATCCCAGGTCCAAGACAGAAGGGAAAAGGTAATAGCTTATGCTAGCCGAAAACTCCGACCGACTGAGAGGAACCCTGAGAACTACATCTCCTTCAAGCTTGAGCTCTTGGCACTGGTGTGGGCTATCACCGAGCGGTTCCGCCATTACCTGGCAGCAGCCAAGTTCACCGCGTACACAGACAATAACCTGCTGACCCATCTAGATACGGCCAAGCTGGGCGCGTTGGAGCAGCGGTGGGTGACCAGGTTAGCCAACTACGATTTCACCATCAAGTACCGGGCCGGCCGTACCAACGTCAATGCCAATGCACTCTCCCGGATGCCCCACCTGTCGGAAGAGGGGCCAGAGGATGATGACCTCGAAGAGATCGAGTTGCCTGCATTTCACCGGCCATTCACTGAGAAGGTGCACGTCTACCAACAACGGGTGAACCTGGATCCGCTGCCCCGACAGGACTGGCAGGAAGCTCAGGACCAGGCACCTGCTGTCCGCCTGGTCAAGACTCTAGTGGAACAGGGTTCTGCTGGGATAGACCCTGCTGCCCCTGCCGAAGCCCAACGTCTGTGGCAAGAACGGACCCGGCTATACCTACACCAGGGGAAGTTGTATCGCGAGCTGATTAATCCAAAGACTCACGAGAAGATCCGCCAGCTGGTGATTCCCCAGGCTAACGTGCCCACCGTCCTGCAAGCATACCATGATGGTGCAGTGCACTTCGGGTGGAAGAAGCTAGAGATGTTGTTAAGAGAGCGGTTCTATTGGAGTGGAATGCGGGAATCTGTGGAGGCCTGGTGCCGAGAATGTGGCCCTTGCGCATTGAGAAGGAAGGACGAGGCCAGCCAGAAGGCACCCCTACACCCGATCATTACACACCAACCGCTGGAGCTGGTTGCCCTTGACCATGTAAAGCTCACCCCCAGCCGAAGTGGGTACACCTACGCTCTGACCATCGTAGACCACTACTCGAGGTTCCTGGTGGTTGTCCCAGTTAAGGACTTAACTGGCCGCACCGCTGCTAAGGCTTTCCAGGCTTATTTCTGTTGACCGCATTGGTACCCGGAGAGGGTGCTTACCGACCAGGGTCCGGCCTTTGAAGCAGAGGTATTCCAGGAATTCTGCCAGTTGTACGGCTGCAAGAAAATCCGGACCACGCCTTACCACGCCCAAACCAATGGCATTTGTGAAAAGATGAACCACTTGGTCCTGGGCCTCCTCAAGACGTTACCACTGGAAGAGCGGAACCTGTGGCTGGAGAAGCTACCTGACCTGGTCGATATGTACAACAACATCCCTTCCAGCTCTACGAAATGCACTCCAGCATACCTGATGAGAGCTCGTCCCGGCCGGCTACCAGTGGATCTGGAAATGGGCTTGGAAGCTTCAGAAGCACTCCTGTCGACAGCTGAATGGGACACTCGGCGGAGGACACAGTACCGACAGGTCCAGGAGTATGTTGAAAAGAACTTGTGCCGGAGTCGGGGACAACAGGAGCAGTGCTTCAACAAGAAGGCGCCTGCCGGTTCCTTCCAACCTGGGGATGTAGTGCTGAAGCGGAAAAGAAGGGCCCACAAGCTGGATGATCAATGGGAAAAAACCCCGTATGTAGTCCAGCCCACAGGATGGGAGAATGGGAAGGCCTACCAGATCAGCCGTGACCAGGGGGGGACTTTGGCCACGGTTTCCCGAGACCACCTGAAGAAGTGCCCACCAGCATTGAGAGTAGCGGATGAGGCTCCAGTTCCCAGTCCAGTGGAGAAGGAAAAAGAGGTAATCCACACCATGATGGGTGATTTTCCAGCAGACTGGCCTACACAGAACGGTGCGGTGATCCTTCCAGTGATACTGTTCCCACAACCCGTGGATGAAGAAATGATGGAAACGGTTAACCGCGAGCCAGTGCCCAGGGATGTACCTGTACCCAGCTCCCCTACGCCTCCGCCTGCCCCACATGATAGCAGGGAGGAGGAACTGACTGTTCCCTCTGCCCCACTGCCTGTCACCACTGACACCGGACCCCGAAGGTCCACTCGCCCCAACCTAGGTAGACCCCCACTTAGGTACAGGGAAACTACTCTTTAAAAGGGGGGGGCTTTATGTGTTGAGTGTACCAGTTTGAAAGTTTTAAATGATAAGTAAAGATGATCAACCAAAGAAGTTTACCTGATTGAACCGTGATTAAACCGGCCGTTGCCGGCAACTGTTGTCCCCGTAGGGACTGTGCAACCATTGCGTAAGGAACTGCTTACGGACAAGCCCGAGAACTTGCAGGGCAACCACAAACTTAGTGCAATGTAAATAAAAATGTTTGTTGGCTTGACACCGTTACCGCCTCCGGAGAGGCTGATTTGGGAGGATGGGCCTGGAGGAAAGGGATGGCCTAGGCCCGCCACTACCGTAACCGGTGGCGATCCTCCGGGGGTTCAGGGGTCCCCTTGGACGTGGGCCCCCTGAAAGAGACAGAACCCGCTCGGGCAACTTGGTGCTGGACTGGGGTCAAGGGGTGCTGCCCGCTTCTTAGGGGCAGCATCAGGGCCAGGTTGTTTGGGTGGGAGAAGAGCGGAAGCTGTACCGTTGTAAAATGTTTATGATGCTTTTACATGTTTTACCGTTTTATTCTTTTTCAGTTGTGAAAATAAAACCGGTGATGGACGGGCAGCCCGCGGACGGTCTGCATTTTACTATAGGGGAATGTGGCGCCCTGGACAAGCCAGGTCGTCACAGGTACTACACCAACACACTCTACACTCCGGCTAGGCACACCGAAGCTAAACACAAATCCTAGTTGCCTTCCTCCAGGGGCTGATGTCCACACCAGGGGGTGGGCCAGGCGGTTGATCCCACCCACCGAGGAGTTCACAGTCCTGGAGGCGGGAAAAGGAGTCAGATTAGAGATCAGTTTTGGAGTTAGAGAAGTGAAGAGGAGAGGAGACTGACCGTGTCCGGGTGTGTGGCCCGGGCACTCAGCAAGGTTGGCAGACGGTGGTGACCTTCTGCAGGAGAGGCTGATTGGAGTGAACCGTACGGACCGGGGATGGGCAGTGGCCCGCCGGTACCAGATCGGGGAGTGAAGAGAAGCCAGCACCATCCGGCAGGGCCTACGGACCCCGACCAGGCTAGGAGTCGCCGTAAAACCGGTCAAATCCGTTAGCGACAGGAACCTCCAGGGTTTCCCAGCAGTCAAGACCCGATTGAAGGCAACAGCTCACACCGTAGAGGGAAGCACAGTCACCGCCAAGGCTACAGTTCACAGGGCCAGAGCCTGCGGGCAAAAGGGGCTCCCTCAGCATCCATCCAAGCTGGGGAGCGGGTTACCGGTGGGAAGCCCGCTAGATTTTGGGGGAATAAAAGGGGTCCAACACCACATCCCCACAGGTGCACACCCACCCATCAAAGAGAGATATAAGCCAAAACTACCTGCACATTACCAGTGTACCAAGGACATGTTGAGCAACATGAAGGAGGCTGGGGTTATCCGTGACAGTTGTAGCCTCTGGGCAGCTCCGTTGGTCCTGTTAAAGAAGAAGGACAGCACCACTCCCCTGTATTGAGGAATAGCTAGCTGCATTGAGAACTGCAAATTATTTTTCTACCCTTGATCTCACTAGTCGCTATTGGCAAGTGTCCGTTGCTGAGGCAGACCGGGAGAAGACCGCCTTTGCCACCCCGATGGGTCTCTGCGAGTTCAAAAGCATGCCCTTCGAGCTGTGCAATTTGCCAGGAACCTTCCAGAGGCTGATGGAATGCTGCTTGGGACACCGAAACTTTGAAACGGTACTGCTATACCTTTATGATGTTATTGTTTATTCTAAAGCAAACAAGATTTTAGGGTGTATAAAAAGGGAGATTAGATCCGGTGATCCCAACGTATTGTTACCCCTCTATAAATCACTTGTAAGGCCACATCTGGAATATGGGGTAAAGTCCTGAGCAGGTTGATAACCATTGGTTTGAGCATGGTAGGGTGTAGTGCGCATCTTCCTGCATCGGTAAAAGCTGCAGAAGTCCTTGAAGATTTCCGCTTCAAAGGCTGTGCCTTGATCTGTGAGGACTCTCTCTGAGTAGCCATGAGGTCTGCATAAGTGTGCTTGGAAGACCTTCGCTGCACTATGGGCCATTAGATCTTTGACTTGTACCACAACCATAAATCTCGAGTAGTTGTCTACCATCGTAAGTGCATACGTGAGCTCGCCTCGATATTCTGCAACAAAACTCCCTTTTTCGATTTCAGTTTCAGCAAACACTCCTCTTCCTGTAGAAAATATTTATCATTACCTAAGACAGTCATTCTAATGCATGACAATATTAAGGCAATTTAGTTAAAACTTGTTTTAACTCACCTTTAAGGGGATTGATGTATTTCATGGTCAATCCAGGTTTGTCAGTGATGGCACTGACATAATGTATGGCGTCTTTTTCGGGCGTTATCCTTTGCCTTTTCATTGTGAAAATCCAGTTGCCTATATCAAAGCAAATTCTACTACTTGTAAAGTATGCAGAAAATGAAATGTAGAACATATAACATCAACTGCTTAGGAACGCATCATAGGTTAGTACTTAAAAGGATATTGTCATGTTCTAGTCATAATGCAAGCTGGACATTTTTCATGTTACCCTGTAATCGCCGGCCTGTTCTAATGCTCACAAGCCAAGATATAGGCTCAGCTGCTAAGGCTTCCCTCTGCCTTCTGAATGAAACTTGAATATGTCTGGGTCACTGTGTATATAGCAGGTGCTCAGAAAAAATAAGAGTCAATTCAATAGAAATAGCTCTGGCACACTATAGTGATCAATAACGTAAGAAAAGAACTCTTGGAATGCTGAAAATTCTTTATTTGTGCAAAAGGATAATTCATCCAACGTTTCGACCTTGTTTTTAGGTCTTTATCAAGGATAAAGTTATCTAAGATCATAAAGGGTTACAAAACCATATAAACACGTAATTAGTACATAGTACAACATAACAGTACAATATATTGCTACTTGAGAGTACAATGGGTCAAATGACCATGATGCACATACAAAAAATTTTTCCAAAGCCATAGTGAAAACATTTGTACTGAGGAAAGAAAATTTCCACATGACCTATCTGGAGAAACATTCTGGATCAAACAACCAAAAATAGTCAAGCAGGTAAATACACACCTATATGGATAACAGGATGATATGTGTTCAATTGTATAGCGTCATTGCCATTAAGGTACAAATGGAAAACTTGCAATCCTATATAGTGAAGGAAATGAACACATATCATATCAAAGAACACAGGAACATGGGTGTGAGAAAATCCTCAATGTTTATACTTTGTTCTTTATAATGGTGTGAACATGTATATGTCTCAGTACCTTATGCACTTGAGAATTCTAGTGAGTAGATCATGAAAGCCTATTTCAGAACTGGAATCGGTAAATAATTGTAGGTGGAATCTAAATGAAAAGATGGTACAAGTGTTATCATGACACGTGGGCTATAACACAATGGACCGTGTGACAAAGAAGAAAGGAGAGAAAGAAGAGGAAGAAAATGCAACTACCTGTAACATTACGTGATAGTCACTGGTAAGTATCACTTGACAATTCAAGTGAAAAAGGATTCCTTTATTAAAGGGTTCTCAGTCGCCTCAGGATCATGAAATACTAGGGTAAATGATATGAGAATGGGTAAGAAGCACCACTAAAGGAAATATGAGATGCAGGACATATATCTATAAACCCCTGAACTACATGATAGAAATAAAAAGAAGAAAAAAGAAAAAAAAGAAGAAAGAAGAAGAACACATAGAATGCGGAAAGAGAATGGGTACAACTACCTGAGTTACTGCAGGGAGGCCCCTGGTTGGTATTGTGAGGGTTAGTGGAATTCCTTCACTGAAGGGTTCTCAGTTGCCTCAGGTTCGTGAAAAATGCTATAGACAAATAATGCCCGGAGAAAAGGGGTTCATATACAGCGAATAATGGTAATACAAGGTACATGTGTCACATGTAATAGTATATATATATATATTGTACTAAGCTCTACACCAGAAATAGAAAGTAGTCCCTCTGCCTTCTGTCTAGGTGCCCTGAGTTATGTCCTGTAAACTGTCACAGGGACCCAGACACACATGTGTAGTAGGGGAATATCCCTGCTGAGATGCCAGTGCTAGAGCACTCGTTTGCTGTGGAGTTGAACGCTATGTGAGCAGTTCTTACCTTCAATGAGCAGAAGTCTCTTTTTTCAGATTTCAATATCTCTGTGGGTATCTGGCAGAAATATGGAATACTCTTTACTGCTAAGACCCTGTACACCACTCCCACTAAAGGGGGCTTTACACGCTGCGACATCGCTAATGCGGAGTCGTTGGGGTCACGGAATTTGTGACGCACATCCGGCCGCATTAGCGATGTTGCTGCGTGTGACACCGATGAGCGATTTTGCATCGCTGCAAAAACGTGCAAAATCGCTCATCGGTGACATGGGTCTCCATTCTCGATTATCGTTACTGCAGCAGTAACGATGTAGTTCGTCGCTCCTGCGGCAGCACACATCGCTCCGTGTGACACCGCAGAAACGAGGAACCTCTCCTTACCTGCCTCCCAGCCGCTATGAGGAAGGAAGGAGGTGGGCGGGATGTTCCGGCCACTCATCTCCGCCCCTCCGCTGCTATTGGGCGGTCGCTCAGTGACGTCGCTGTGACGCCGCACGGACCGCCCCCTTAGAAAGGAGGCGGTTCGCCGGTCACAGCGACGTCGCCGGGCAGGTAAGTATGTGTGACGGGTCTGGTCGGTGTTGTGCAGCATGGGCAGCGATTTGCCCGTGTCGCGCAACAGATGGGGGCGGGTATCCACACTAGCGATATCGGGACCGATATCGCAGTGTGTAAAGTAGCCTTTAATAAACTGTGTAAAGGATTTTAAGTAAAAATCCACAATAAACCAGCGCTAGATGGGTTTTTATAATTTTATTAATAGACCACAAATAAAAAATTTTTTGCTATCCTTGTTTCAAGACAGAGTATTTGATAATATACAATACACTGATTATTACTAAAACCAAGGACCACATAAAACAAGGACCACATAAAATAAAAAATGAAAGTAATGAGAATAAAATTCTTTTGTATAACCAATTAACTTCGAGGTGATACAATATTCACATTGATTTAGTTTTACCAGTCTAATGTAATGCCCCGGCCGGTGGCATATATTTTGTTTGGTTAATAATTTAGACTTATACAATGAAAGATGTACTATACCACCCCTGGCTAACTTACAAGTTTTAAGTTGTACAATATAAGTTTGCGACGTTATATTCGCCCCCAGGGCCTGGGGGAATAAACCTCACAACAACTTGACCGCAAAAAACACCCCGGATTTCTCCGTTGATTAGGCTGGAACCGCTATGTACAGGATTGACCTGTTAGACTTCCAGAGCGGACGTTTTGAGGCCAGTGGCCGCGACTAGTGCTGGCTCTGGGGGAGATGTATGGTTACCGACATCCCTCTTTACAGAGCCTTTATAACACTTCACAAGGCCACAAACCAGCCGGTCCCGTATTCTCCCAAATGTACTTTCGAAATCAAGCAGTACGAAGCCACTGAAAGCACCAAGATGTTGGCTGCGGACAACAATAAGATCAGCGGTAACTACTCAGCCTCTCCAGCGGGCAGTCCAGACCGTATCCAGTGTCAGCTGACTGATTCCACACAGGAGGAAGTTGCTTGGCAGGTTAGCACCACACAAGGCTCCGATCCGCTTCCAAACGAGCAATGCAGAACCGCTGGAGGTACCAATGTATCCTGGTTGCAGACAAAGGAAATGTCAGCGGTAACCTCTCAACCTCTCCAGCAGGCAATCCGTACCGTGTCCAGTGGAAGCCGGTTGATTCCACACGAGGGAGAGATTACTTGGCAGGTTATCACCGCACAGGTGAGGTAGGCAAAAACAGAGTCCTGATCCGACGCGCGTTTCGGGGGCGTGTAACGGCCCCCTTCCTCAAGGATAACTCAGCTGTTGCCTAGAGCACTATTTATGCATATATTTAATTGGTTATAATTTGCATAAAATTAAACAATGTTTAAATTCAACCAACATTCAATGACCACTACATATATCAATTTGTGAAAGACCGTTCATAATAGCCATATAATATAATTATGTGCAAAGGTTTTTCTAAAGGTTTTTCTAAAAAGACCTATATATAGCCTTGCTTGTATCATCATATACTGGGAAGACAATGTGTATATATGCATATGCTTTTTTTCAACAATAAATTTAACAAAAGGACATCATAAAGGTGTAATATAAATTTGCTATAATATGAAAAGCCCCTTATATCTACATCAACCTTGGGCAAGTGAAGCACCAATTTTAATATATATTATGCATATATACACATATATCTCCATGACAATCGCTTTATTTTTTTTTATTTTTTTTTTTTTCCTTCTCTCCGTATTATTATCAGTACCTATTACTCCTCTACCTATAAAAATATAAATTAATTAAAAGCAAACAGTTCTATATCATTATTGAGTCCATATGGTTTCAAGGTGTTCAATTCAAAAATCCATTGGCTTTCTGCTCGTGACATTTTTTTAATGAAATCGCCACCTCTCCAATCCTTAGTTATTTTTTGTACGCCCCATACTTGGGATCCTTTAAAGGACCCTCCATGTTTTAACACATAATGTCTGGATAGGGGGTGCTTAGTACATTTATTTTTAACACTTCTAATGTGCTCACCCACCCTTTTCCATAGGGGTCTAATAGTTCTCCCAATGTATTTTTTCTGACAGGGACATTGAATGCAATATACTACTCCCTTTGATTGACATGTAATAAATTCTCTAATCATGACTTCTGACTGCCCCTGTAAGAAGGATTTCCGTGAAATATTTTTTGTATTCTTACATACTATACAGCTTTTGCATGGAAAAAAACCTTTCAGGCCAAATAATCCTCCCTTATTAGGTGCTGTAAGATTACGTATGGTGGGTGCCACTAAATTGCCAATATTGTTTGCCTTCCTATATATGAATATAACGTCGCAAACTTATATTGTACAACTTAAAACTTGTAAGTTAGCCAGGGGTGGTATAGTACATCTTTCATTGTATAAGTCTAAATTATTAACCAAACAAAATATATGCCACCGGCCGGGGCATTACATTAGACTGGTAAAACTAAATCAATGTGAATATTGTATCACCTCGAAGTTAATTGGTTATACAAAAGAATTTTATTCTCATTACTTTCATTTTTTATTTTATGTGGTCCTTGTTTTATGTGGTCCTTGGTTTTAGTAAAAATCAGTGTATTGTATATTATCAAATACTCTGTCTTGAAACAAGGATAGCAAAAAATTTTTTATTTGTGGTCTATTAATAAAATTATAAAAACCCATCTAGCGCTGGTTTATTGTGGATTTTTACTTAAAATCCTTTACACAGTTTATTAAAGGCTACTTTACACACTGCGATATCGGTCCCGATATCGCTAGTGTGGATACCCGCCCCCATCTGTTGCGCGACACGGGCAAATCGCTGCCCATGCTGCACAACACCGACCAGACCCGTCACACATACTTACCTGCCCGGCGACGTCGCTGTGACCGGCGAACCGCCTCCTTTCTAAGGGGGCGGTCCGTGCGGCGTCACAGCGACATCACTGAGCGACCGCCCAATAGCAGCGGAGGGGCGGAGATGAGTGGCCGGAACATCCCGCCCACCTCCTTCCTTCCTCATAGCGGCTGGGAGGCAGGTAAGGAGAGGTTCCTCGTTTCTGCGGTGTCACACGGAGCGATGTGTGCTGCCGCAGGAGCGACGAACTACATCGTTACTGCTGCAGTAACGATAATCGAGAATGGAGACCCATGTCACCGATGAGCGATTTTGCACGTTTTTGCAGCGATGCAAAATCGCTCATCGGTGTCACACGCAGCAACATCGCTAATGCGGCCGGATGTGCGTCACAAATTCCGTGACCCCAACGACTCCGCATTAGCGATGTCGCAGCGTGTAAAGCCCCCTTTAGTGGGAGTGGTGTACAGGGTCTTAGCAGTAAAGAGTATTCCATATTTCTGCCAGATACCCACAGAGATATTGAAATCTGAAAAAAGAGACTTCTGCTCATTGAAGGTAAGAACTGCTCACATAGCGTTCAACTCCACAGCAAACGAGTGCTCTAGCACTGGCATCTCAGCAGGGATATTCCCCTACTACACATGTGTGTCTGGGTCCCTGTGACAGTTTACAGGACATAACTCAGGGCACCTAGACAGAAGGCAGAGGGACTACTTTCTATTTCTGGTGTAGAGCTTAGTACAATATATATATATATACTATTACATGTGACACATGTACCTTGTATTACCATTATTCGCTGTATATGAACCCCTTTTCTCCGGGCATTATTTGTCTATAGCATTTTTCACGAACCTGAGGCAACTGAGAACCCTTCAGTGAAGGAATTCCACTAACCCTCACAATACCAACCAGGGGCCTCCCTGCAGTAACTCAGGTAGTTGTACCCATTCTCTTTCCGCATTCTATGTGTTCTTCTTCTTTCTTCTTTTTTTTCTTTTTTCTTCTTTTTATTTCTATCATGTAGTTCAGGGGTTTATAGATATATGTCCTGCATCTCATATTTCCTTTAGTGGTGCTTCTTACCCATTCTCATATCATTTACCCTAGTATTTCATGATCCTGAGGCGACTGAGAACCCTTTAATAAAGGAATCCTTTTTCACTTGAATTGTCAAGTGATACTTACCAGTGACTATCACGTAATGTTACAGGTAGTTGCATTTTCTTCCTCTTCTTTCTCTCCTTTCTTCTTTGTCACACGGTCCATTGTGTTATAGCCCACGTGTCATGATAACACTTGTACCATCTTTTCATTTAGATTCCACCTACAATTATTTACCGATTCCAGTTCTGAAATAGGCTTTCATGATCTACTCACTAGAATTCTCAAGTGCATAAGGTACTGAGACATATACATGTTCACACCATTATAAAGAACAAAGTATAAACATTGAGGTTTTTCTCACACCCATGTTCCTGTGTTCTTTGATATGATATGTGTTCATTTCCTTCACTATATAGGATTGCAAGTTTTCCATTTGTACCTTAATGGCAATGACGCTATACAATTGAACACATATCATCCTGTTATCCATATAGGTGTGTATTTACCTGCTTGACTATTTTTGGTTGTTTGATCCAGAATGTTTCTCCAGATAGGTCATGTGGAAATTTTCTTTCCTCAGTACAAATGTTTTCACTATGGCTTTGGAAAAATTTTTTGTATGTGCATCATGGTCATTTGACCCATTGTACTCTCAAGTAGCAATATATTGTACTGTTATGTTGTACTATGTACTAATTACGTGTTTATATGGTTTTGTAACCCTTTATGATCTTAGATAACTTTATCCTTGATAAAGACCTAAAAACAAGGTCGAAACGTTGGATGAATTATCCTTTTGCACAAATAAAGAATTTTCAGCATTCCAAGAGTTCCTTTCTTACGTTATTGATCACTATAGTGTGCCAGAGCTATTTCTATTGAATTGACTCTTATTTTTTCTGAGCACCTGCTATATACACAGTGACCCAGACATATTCAAGTTTCATTCAGAAGGCAGAGGGAAGCCGTAGCAGCTGAGCCTATATCTTGGCTTGTGAGCATTAGAACAGGCCGGCGATTACAGGGTAACATGAAAAATGTCCAGCTTGCATTATGACTAGAACATGACAATATCCTTTTAAGTACTAACCTATGATGCGTTCCTAAGCAGTTGATGTTATATGTTCTACATTTCATTTTCTGCATACTTTACAAGTAGTAGAATTTGCTTTGATATAGGCAACTGGATTTTCACAATGAAAAGGCAAAGGATAACGCCCGAAAAAGACGCCATACATTATGTCAGTGCCATCACTGACAAACCTGGATTGACCATGAAATACATCAATCCCCTTAAAGGTGAGTTAAAACAAGTTTTAACTAAATTGCCTTAATATTGTCATGCATTAGAATGACTGTCTTAGGTAATGATAAATATTTTCTACAGGAAGAGGAGTGTTTGCTGAAACTGAAATCGAAAAAGGGAGTTTTGTTGCAGAATATCGAGGCGAGCTCACGTATGCACTTACGATGGTAGACAACTACTCGAGATTTATGGTTGTGGTACAAGTCAAAGATCTAATGGCCCATACTGCAGCGAAGGTCTTCCAAGCACACTTATGCAGACCTCATGGCTACTCAGAGAGAGTCCTCACAGATCAAGGCACAGCCTTTGAAGCGGAAATCTTCAAGGACTTCTGCAGCTTTTACCGATGCAGGAAGATGCGCACTACACCCTACCATGCTCAAACCAATGGTTATCAACCTGCTCAGGACTTTACCCCATATTCCAGATGTGGCCTTACAAGTGATTTATAGAGGGGTAACAATACGTTGGGATCACCGGATCTAATCTCCCTTTTTATACACCCTAAAATCTTGTTTGCTTTAGAATAAACAATAACATCATAAAGGTATAGCAGTACCGTTTCAAAGTTTCGGTGTCCCAAGCAGCATTCCATCAGCCTCTGGAAGGTTCCTGGCAAATTGCACAGCTCGAAGGGCATGCTTTTGAACTCGCAGAGACCCATCGGGGTGGCAAAGGCGGTCTTCTCCCGGTCTGCCTCAGCAACGGACACTTGCCAATAGCGACTAGTGAGATCAAGGGTAGAAAAATAATTTGCAGTTCTCAATGCAGCTAGCTATTCCTCAATACAGGGGAGTGGTGCTGTCCTTCTTCTTTAACAGGACCAACGGAGCTGCCCAGAGGCTACAACTGTCACGGATAACCCCAGCCTCCTTCATGTTGCTCAACATGTCCTTGGTACACTGGTAATGTGCAGGTAGTTTTGGCTTATATCTCTCTTTGATGGGTGGGTGTGCACTTGTGGGGATGTAGTGTTTGACCCCTTTTATTCTTCAAAAGTCTAGCGGATGTTTGCTGAAGACTTGCTCGTATTCTTGCACTAGCCTGTAGACCCCCTTCTTGTGATGTGAAGGTGTGGAGTCAGTGCCTACGTGTAATTCCTTACACCACTCCTCTGGCTGACTTGGTGAGCTGTCACTGAATGGGTGGGCTGAAGCAATGGTGGATGCTGCTGTTTGGATAGCATGTGTATCTACTGAGAACAGCTTATCAATGGTGGCAAATCGGAGCAGCTTAATCTCTTGCTCTCCGCAGTTCAACACTCTCATGGGCACTCTTCCCTTCCATATTAATGAATAAAACTATGATGTAAATAGCATATAGATACCCCACAAATGCAGATAAAAGTAGGTTATGGGAAAAGGGGGAATAGAGAAACAGGAAAATAGTGGAATAAAGTATACCTTCCAGGTGGGAGAGGAAATGGCAGCACAGCCAGTGGAGGTGAAGCAAGGGGAGCCTGCAACTAAAGAGTTGAGAGCGTTATCACATGGTGACTGAGCCTGATTGTAACGGGAGCATAGAGGTGCCGATCCTGTCTTACCTGCGTTGGTGTAGAAGTGGGTGTCCTGTGGTGGAGTCAGCTATGTGCAGTGGTGGCCGTGGGTTCTTTTATGTGCGACCGTAGTAATAGCTGCGCCCACTTCCTGTATGGGAGTGGAATGCAGTGAGGGTAATGGAACGCACGCCTGCGCATTTGTGTTTAACGTCGCGCATGTGCAGAACGGAGAAAAGGCTGCGCTCACTTCCTAATGAAAGGGAGTGAGACGCATCTGGGAAGGGAAGGGAAAAGATTAGGGTTTGGGGATGATGAAAGGGCTTTCTACGGGCAAGGATGGCAAAGGGTGGCAGTGACGGAAAGTCAGGCAGCCTGTCCTGTCCTGTCCTGTCCGTCCGTCTTTTTGTATCATGAATTGGAAAGACTGCAAGGGGGAGGGGAGGTGCTTGTGTCCAAAAGGAGGAGTTATTCAGATTCATTGCAGTGGGCGGCGGCTGCAAAAAGCACCATTCTTCTTGTTTTTGCTCTGCAAAACAGCCTTTTCAAGGGTTGGCTTGGGTGACAAAATGTCTTCTGTAGGCGTGGGTTTGTCTCCCTCTCCCTAAGATGTGTCCGGTATAGGCCAGGGTGCCACTCAAGGCCGTAACCAATTCGGGTTATAGCTTCTCGGCCTTTTGGCTAAGATCAAGTGTAGTTTCGGAGGACGCTACCTTGGTCGGTACTGGAAGGTGCCTGGGATTGCACGTCTGCCGGCCTTGAGGAAGTGTGTGCGCCTTCTGGTGACACATAGCCCTCTTGTGCCTGGACGGTTCCCAGGCAACGGGAGGCGATCACCTTTGTTATTTTGAAGTCCTACTGATAAACAGAAAAAAAAAAAAATTAAATCTGTTCTTATCAGTTTAATATCTGATACGTCCCCTCTCTGGGGACCATATATTAAATGGATTTTTAGAACAAGGAGATGGAAAAAATCTTGCTCTGTCCACTCCACGCATTGACCTGGTATTGCAGTACCTCCAGGACCGGTGCACCCCTTCTTAACCCAGTTTCCAAAAGCAGAACTCAATTCACCTGATTCAAATGAGCCCCATTAGTGAATTGAAAGAAAGCAAAAACTTTATATGTACCTCAATTTGGCCAATTCACTTTTCACACTTTCACCCTTTTTTTTATCTTTCACACCTTTTACTTGCTTTATTGATGCAAAAAGCTGTGCCAAATAGCAAACTCATCTCCACTCAACTTGACCAACTCTGCTATGTCCCGTGCAGTATCTTATTCTCAGTCTTATCTAGATCATTTGCAATTGAATAGAATAGATCCCTTTTGGCTGCTTATGACTGTGTAAAATATGTAGTTTTACTGGGCTGGGATGAGAGAATCCATTGAAGCATGGTGTAGGGATTGTGGTTCCTGTGTGCTAAGAAAAGAGGCTGGCACCAGCCAGAAAGCCCCATTGCAGCCAATAATCACTTAATAACTTTTTCAACTTGTCATCATATGGGAGGCCTTCCATTCCTTGTAGTAGTCTAGTTGCCCACCTTTGAACTGACTCTAACTTCTGAATGTCCTTTTTAAAATGTGGAGCCCAAAACTGGTTCCCATATTCCAGATGTAGCCTTACAAGTGATTTATAGAGGTGTAACAATACGTTGGGATCACGGGATCTAATCTCCCTTTTTATACACCCTAAAATCTTGTCCCAAGCAGCATTCCATCAGCCTCTGGAAGGTTCCTGGCGCATTGCACAGCTCGAAGGGCATGCTTTTGAACTCGCAGAGACCCATAGGGGTGGCGAAGGCGGTCTTCTCCCGGTCTGCCTCAGCAACGGACACTTGCCAATAGTGACTAGTGAGATCAAGGGTAGAAAAATAATTTGCAGTTCTCAATGCAGCTAGCGATTCCTCAATACGGGGAGTGGTGCCGTCCTTCTTTTTTAACAGGATCAACAGAGCTGCCCAAAGGCTACAACTGTCACGGATAACCCCAGCCGCCTTCATGTTGCTCAACATGTCCTTGGTACACTGGCAATGTGAAGGTGGTATTGGCTTATAGCTCTCTTTGATGGGTGGGTGTGCACCTGTGGGGATGTGGTGTTGGACCCCTTTTATTCCCCCAAAATCTAGCGGGCTTCCCACCGGTAACCCGCTCCCCAGCTTGGATGGATGCTGAGGGAGCCCCTTTTGCCCGCAGGCTCTGGCCCTGGGAACTGTAGCCTTGGCGGTGACTGTGCTTCCCTCTACGGTGTGAGCTGTTGCCTTCAATCGGGTCTTGACTGCTGGGAAACCCTGGAGGTTCCTGTCGCTAACGGATTTGACCGGTTTTACGGTGACTCCTAGCCTGGTCGGGGTCCGTAGGCCCTGCCGGATGGTGCTGGCTTCTCTTCACTCCCCGATCTGGTACCGGCGGGCCACCGCCCATCCCCGATCCGTACGGTTCACTCCAATCAGCCTCTCCTGCAGAAGGTCACCACCGTCTGCCAACCTTGCTGAGTGCCCGGGCCACACACCCGGACACGGTCAGTCTCCTCTCCTCTTCACTTCTCTAACTCCAAAACTGATCTCTAATCTGACTCCTTTTCCCGCCTCCAGGACTGTGAACTCCTCGGTGGGTGGGATCAACCGCCTGGCCCACCCCCTGGTGTGGACATCAGCCCCTGGAGGAAGGCAACTAGGATTTGTGTTTAGCTTCGGTGTGCCTAGCCGGAGTGTAGAGTGTGTTGGTGTAGTACCTGTGACGACCTGGCTTGTCCAGGGCGCCACATTCCCCTATAGTAAAATGCAGACCGTCCGCGGGCTGCCCGTCCATCACCGGTTTTATTTTCACAACTGAAAAAGAATAAAACGGTAAAACATGTAAAAGCATCATAAACATTTTACAACGGTACAGCTTCCGCTCTTCTCCCACCCAAACAACCTGGCCCTGATGCTGCCCCTAAGAAGCGGGCAGCACCCCTTGACCCCAGTCCAGCACCAAGTTGCCCGAGCGGGTTCTGTCTCTTTCAGGGGGCCCACGTCCAAGGGGACCCCTGAACCCCCGGAGGATCGCCACCGGTTACGGTAGTGGCGGGCCTAGGCCATCCCTTTCCTCCAGGCCCATCCTCCCAAATCAGCCTCTCCGGAGGCGGTAACGGTGTCAAGCCAACAAACATTTTTATTTACATTGCACTAAGTTTGTGGTTGCCCTGCAAGTTCTCGGGCTTGTCCGTAAGCAGTTCCTTACGCAATGGTTGCACAGTCCCTACGGGGACAACAGTTGCCGGCAACGGCCGGTTTAATCACGGTTCAATCAGGTAAACTTCTTTGGTTGATCATCTTTACTTATCATTTAAAACTTTCAAACTGGTACACTCAACACATAAAGCCCCCCCCCTTTTAAAGAGTAGTTTCCCTGTACCTAAGTGGGGGTCTACCTAGGTTGGGGCGAGTGGACCTTCGGGGTCCGGTGTCAGTGGTGACAGGCAGTGGGGCAGAGGGAACAGTCAGTTCCTCCTCCCTGCTATCATGTGGGGCAGGCGGAGGCGTAGGGGAGCTGGGTACAGGTACATCCCTGGGCACTGGCTCGCGGTTAACCGTTTCCATCATTTCTTCATCCACGGGTTGTGGGAACAGTATCACTGGAAGGATCACCGCACCGTTCTGTGTAGGCCAGTCTGCTGGAAAATCACCCATCATGGTGTGGATTACCTCTTTTTCCTTCTCCACTGGACTGGGAACTGGAGCCTCATCCGCTACTCTCAATGCTGGTGGGCACTTCTTCAGGTGGTCTCGGGAAACCGTGGCCAAAGTCCCCCCCTGGTCACGGCTGATCTGGTAGGCCTTCCCATTCTCCCATCCTGTGGGCTGGACTACATACGGGGTTTTTTCCCATTGATCATCCAGCTTGTGGGCCCTTCTTTTCCGCTTCAGCACTACATCCCCAGGTTGGAAGGAACCGGCAGGCGCCTTCTTGTTGAAGCACTGCTCCTGTTGTCCCCGACTCTGGCACAAGTTCTTTTCAACATACTCCTGGACCTGTCGGTACTGTGTCCTCCGCCGAGTGTCCCATTCAGCTGTCGACAGGAGTGCTTCTGAAGCTTCCAAGCCCATTTCCAGATCCACTGGTAGCCGGCCGGGACGAGCTCTCATCAGGTATGCTGGAGTGCATTTCGTAGAGCTGGAAGGGATGTTGTTGTACATATCGACCAGGTCAGGTAGCTTCTCCAGCCACAGGTTCCGCTCTTCCAGTGGTAACGTCTTGAGGAGGCCCAGGACCAAGTGGTTCATCTTTTCACAAATGCCATTGGTTTGGGCGTGGTAAGGCGTGGTCCGGATTTTCTTGCAGCCGTACAACTGGCAGAATTCCTGGAATACCTCTGCTTCAAAGGCCGGACCCTGGTCGGTAAGCACCCTCTCCGGGTACCAATGCGGTCAACAGAAATAAGCCTGGAAAGCCTTAGCAGCGGTGCGGCCGGTTAAGTTCTTAACTGGGACAACCACCAGGAACCTCGAGTAGTGGTCTACGATGGTCAGAGCGTAGGTGTACCCACTTCGGCTGGGGGTGAGCTTTACATGGTTAAGGGCAACCAGCTCCAGCGGTTGGTGTGTAATGATCGGGTGTAGGGGTGCCTTCTGGCTGGCCTCGTCCTTCCTTCTCAATGCGCAAGGGCCACATTCTCGGCACCAGGCCTCCACAGATTCCCGCATTCCACTCCAATAGAACCGCTCTCTTAACAACATCTCTAGCTTCTTCCACCCGAAGTGCACTGCACCATCATGGTATGCTTGCAGGACGGTGGGCACGTTAGCCTGGGGAATCACCAGCTGGCGGATCTTCTCGTGAGTCTTTGGATTAATCAGCTCGCGATACAACTTCCCCTGGTGTAGGTATAGCCGGGTCCGTTCTTGCCACAGACGTTGGGCTTCGGCAGGGGCAGCAGGGTCTATCCCAGCAGAACCCTGTTCCACTAGAGTCTTGACCAGGCGGACAGCAGGTGCCTGGTCCTGAGCTTCCTGCCAGTCCTGTCGGGGCAGCGGATCCAGGTTCACCCGTTGTTGGTAGACGTGCACCTTCTCAGTGAATGGCCGGTGAAATGCAGGCAACTCGATCTCTTCGAGGTCATCATCCTCTGGCCCCTCTTCCGACAGGTGGGGCATCCGGGAGAGTGCATTGGCATTGACGTTGGTACGGCCGGCCCGGTACTTGATGGTGAAATCGTAGTTGGCTAACCTGGTCACCCACCGCTGCTCCAACGCGCCCAGCTTGGCCGTATCTAGATGGGTCAGCAGGTTATTGTCTGTGTACGCGGTGAACTTGGCTGCTGCCAGGTAATGGCGGAACCGCTCGGTGATAGCCCACACCAGTGCCAAGAGCTCAAGCTTGAAGGAGATGTAGTTCTCAGGGTTCCTCTCAGTCGGTCGGAGTTTTCGGCTAGCATAAGCTATTACCTTTTCCCTTCTGTCTTGGACCTGGGATAGAACAGCCCCCAAGCCCACATTGCTGGCGTCGGTGTAGAGGATGAATGGGCGGCTGTAGTCAGGGTACGCTAGGATTTCCTCTCCGGTCAGGGCTGTTCTCAGCTGGCGGAAGGATTCCTCATGCTTTTCTTCCCACACCAATGGGGCTACTAGGGATCTACCACCCTTGGTCTGTCCTACGAGGAGGTCTTGCATGGGGGCAGCCATCTTTGTGTACCCCTTAATGAAGCGACGGTAATATCCCACCAGGCCCAGAAACTGCCTCACTTCCCTCACTGTGGTCGGTCTCGGCCAGTCTTGGATGGCGGTGATCTTCTCGGGGTTGGGGGCGACACCTTCCGCACCAACCACATGTCCTAGGTACTGCACTCTGGGTTTCAGCAGATGACACTTTGAGGGCTTCAACTTCATCCCATACTTGGCAAGGGACGCGAACACCTCGGCTAGGTGCTCCAGGTGGGCTTCATACGTCTGTGAGTACACAATCACATCATCCAAGTACAGCAAAACGGTCCCATAGGCAGTCTTCTCTCGGTCTTCCAGTGCCACGGCCACCTGCCAGTACCCGCTGGTGAGGTCAAGGGTGGAGAAGTAGTTAGCGGTTCTCAGCGAGGCCAGGGACTCTTTGATGCGGGGCAGAGGGTAAGCATCCTTATGCGTTATCTGGTTAATCTTCCGGTAATCCACACACATCCGCATGGTGCCATCCTTCTTCTTAACCAGCACCAACGGAGCGGCCCAGGGACTACAGCTGTCCCTAATAACCCCTGCCTCCTTCATGTTCCTCAACATGTCTTTGGAGCATTGGTAGTGCGCAGGGGGAATAGGCCTGTATCTCTCTTTAATAGGGGAGTGTGTACCGGTAGGGATGTGGTGTTGAACCCCTTTATTCTGCCCAAAATCTAGAGGGTGCTTGCTAAAAACCCGCTCATACTCCTGTACCACCCGGTATACCCCTTCCTTGTGGTGTATGGGGGTATCATCAGTGCCGACATGTAGCTCTCGATACCACTCGCCTAACTCCCCCAGGGATGAGTGGGAACCGGCAGCAGGCGGTGTGACCGGGGGAACGGCTTCATGGATCGTGTGGGGATCTAGAGTGAGCAATTTGGCAAGGGTAGCGTACCGGGTGGTGCATGAATGCACACATATTGGTTTTATAATCTTATTGTATTACTTTATATTCTTATTTCACTTGTGCATATCTCCACCATAATCCTGGCTAAGAAATATAGCTTTTTTTGGGGTACACAGGTAGTAAGGTCTTCTTTCTATTTCTTTAGGGGTGATATAGCCTGGTGGAACTCTAGACCTCTAACATTATATATGCACCCTTTTTCTTTATGGTTCTTGGACACCTTATAACATTCTTCCATACATATATATCTTTCTCATAAATTATAAATAATTAGGCATTTTTATATATTTTATTTACATTTTCATAAATAACTTTTTACAAAGCATGGGGGACATTCTCACATACATATAATTTTCATGTACGCATTCTGAAAATTTACGCATAAACCGTACACACTCCTTTTTGTAACAATTTCTATAACTCATTCGCTGAACTCTCATCCCGGATATTCATTCTTACACCGAATTTCCTGTTATAACACAACATTCATGATTTTTATTCAATTTATTTTTATTTTTTAGGTTTATTAGTAGTGATGAGCGAGTACTAAAAAGCTCGGGTGCTCGAAGCTCGGGCTGAGCCTCCCAAGATACTCGTGTACTCGGCCCGAGCACCGAGCCCAATGTTATCCTATGGGAGACCCGAGTATTTTTGTGAAATGACCACCGGCAGCATGTAGAAACCCTAAAAATGGCACAAAAGTCTCCGATGAGTGCTCAAATGACATGGCAACAGCATGGGGAAGACCCCTTGAAGCATTTATCACTCAAAAGTCACAGCTGTGAATAATTTTGTCCGCGTTTTACGCCATTTTTACGGACTCACCAGAAAACCTTCCAAAATGACACCAAAATGATTTTTCATAGCGGAAATGTTAAGGGCACATACCCAATAGTGAGATAGAGCTAATGTATGTTACTTTTTGAGATCAATACATGAAAGATTTTACGTAAAACATTGTGTGGCACTCCGATGTCCCTGAGAAGAGACGTACATAAAGGCCTCTGAGTCTAATGTGCCCATTTTGAGGAACTGAGTCTTTGTAGTATTTTCCTTTGCCAGGGCAGTCCAAAATTGTGAGGTTCACCAATGCCCCTGCATACAGACGTGCATGATGGCCTGTAAACCTGAAGTGCCCATTGTAAGGAAGTGGGTCTATTGTAGTATAGCCCTTAGGCAGGGCAGCCAAAAATTGGGAGGCTCCACGTTGTCCCTGGATAGAGACGTGCATGAGGGCCTCAAAACATTAAGTGTCCAGTGTCAGGAAGTGGGTGTATTATAGTATAGCCCTTAGGCAGGGCAGCCAAAAATTGGGAGGCTCCACGTTGTCCCTGGATAGAGACGTGCATGAGGGCCTGTAAACCTGAAGTGCCCATTGGAAGGAAGTGGGTCTTTTGTAGTATAGCCCTTTGGCAGGGCAGCCAAAAATTGGGAGGCTCCACGTTGTCCCTGGATAGAGACGTGCATGAGGGCCTGTAAACCTGAAGTGCCCATTGGAAGGAAGTGGGTCTTTTGTAGTATAGCCCTTTGGCAGGGCAGCCAAAAATTGGGAGGCTCCACGTTGTCCCTGGATAGAGACATGCATGAGGGCCTCAAAACATTAAGTGTCCATTGTCAGGAAGTGGGTGTATTATAGTATAGCCCTTAGGCAGGGCAGCCAAAAATTGGGAGGCTCCACGTTGTCCCTGGATAGAGACGTGCATGAGGGCCTGTAAACCTGAAGTGCCCATTGGAAGGAAGTGGGTCTTTTGTAGTATAGCCCTTTGGCAGGGCAGCCAAAAATTGGGAGGCTCCACGTTGTCCCTGGATAGAGACGTGCATGAGGGCCTCAAAACATTAAGTGTCCATTGTCAGGAAGTGGGTGTATTATAGTATAGCCCTTTGGCAGGGCAGCCAAAAATTGGGAGGCTCCACGTTGTCCCTGGATAGAGACGTGCATGAGGGCCTCAAAACATTAAGTGTCCATTGTCAGGAAGTGGGTGTATTATAGTATAGCCCTTAGGCAGGGCAGCCAAAAATTGGGAGACTCCACGTTGTCCCTGGATAGAGACGTGCATGAGGGCCTCAAAACATTAAGTGTCCATTGTCAGGAAGTGGGTCTTTTGTAGTATAGCCCTTTGGCAGGGCAGCCAAAAATTGGGAGGCTCCACGTTGTCCCTGGATAGAGACGTGCATGAGGGCCTCAAAACATTAAGTGTCCATTGTCAGGAAGTGGGTGTATTATAGTATAGCCCTTAGGCAGGGCAGCCAAAAATTGGGAGGCTCCACGTTGTCCCTGGATAGAGACGTGCATGAGGGCCTCAAAACATTAAGTGTCCATTGTCAGGAAGTGGGTCTTTTGTAGTATAGCCCTTTGGCAGGGCAGCCAAAAATTGGGAGGCTCCACGTTGTCCCTGGATAGAGACGTGCATGAGGGCCTCAAAACATTAAGTGTCCATTGTCAGGAAGTGGGTGTATTATAGTATAGCCCTTTGGCAGGGCAGCCAAAAATTGGGAGGCTCCACGTTGTCCCTGCATAGAGACGTGCATGAGGGCCTCAAAACATTGTTCCCATTGCAAAGGAGCGGGTCTCCTGTCGTTGTAATGTCCATTCTGCAAAGAATGGGCGAAAAAATTTACCACTGGGGGTATACCTGAAACAAAGGCCTAACTCTTGTAACGGTCATCATGGTGGCGCATGAGGAGAAGGAGGAGCAGTCCAGCGATTATCCAAAGTCCAGAAGTGTGTACCCATGGGTGACTGGAGGTACATGGCAAATTCCCGTTACAAACTTTAAATTCCGCTCTCATTTGCTGGTGGTGTGGTGAAGTCTGGCCCAATCCAACCCTTGTTCATCTTGATCAGAGTCAGCCTGTCAGCATTTTCAGTTGACAGGCGGGTGCGTTTATCTGTAATGATTCCACCTGCGGCACTAAAAACACGCTCTGACAAAACGCTAGCGGCAGGGCAGGCCAGGACTTCCAAGGCGTAGAGAGCCAATTCATGCCACGTGTCCACCTTGGATACCCAATAATTGTAAGGCACAGAGGAATGTCGGAGTACAGTTGTTCGATCTGCAAGGTACTCCTTGAGCATCTGGGCAAACTTAGGATTTCTTGTGGCACTACCCCGCACCTCAGGGGCTGTGGTACGTGAGGGGCTGAGAAAACTGTCCCACATCTTAAAGACTGTTCCCCTACCTCTGGCGGATTGGACTTGTGCCTCTCTCGGCTGTACGCCTTGGTTGTCCACTGATTCCTGACCTATGCCGCTAGCGTTTTGTGAGGGGAATGCTTTGCCTACTTCCGTGACTATGGCCTTCCGGAACTGCTGCATTTTGGTTGACCTCTCCGCCTCGGGAATAAGAGACATAAAGTTCTCCTTGTAGCGTGGGTCTAACAGTGTTACCAACCAGTAATGATTGTCGGCCAAGATGTTCTTAACGCGAGGGTCACGAGACAGGCAGCTTACCATAAAGTCAGCCATGTGCGCCAGACTCTTAACAGCCAGGACTTCAGTAGCCTGACCAACACGTTGACTGAACATGCTGTCCTCCTCCTCCTCCTCCTCCTCCTCCTCATCTACCCTGTCCTCTGGCCAGCCACGCTGAACCGAGGATATGACTGGTGTGCATGTCATATCCTCAATTTGGCCGGAGATTTGCTCCATGTCTTCATCCTCCTCCTCGTCATAGTCCTCCACTGCACGTTGTGATGAGACGAGGCTGGGCTGTGTGTTATCACCCACACCCACTACTGTTTCTTGCTGCAACTCATCGCGCTCCGCCTGCAATGCATCATGTTTGGTTTTGAGCAGAGACCGTTTTAGAAGGCAGAGTAGCGGTATGGTGACGCTAATAATGGCGTCATCACCACTCACCATCTTGGTGGAGTCCTCAAAGTTTTGGAGGATGGTACATAGGTCGGACATCCATCTCCACTCCTCAGGTGTTATGTGTGGAGTTTGACCCATTTCCCGACGGCTTAGGTGATGCAGGTACTCAACAACTGCCCTCTTCTGCTCACATATCCTGACCAACATGTGCAGAGTTGAATTCCAACGCGTGGGGACATCACACACCAGTCTGTGAGCCGGAAGATGCAAACTGCGCTGAAAGCCGGCAAGGCCGGCTGAAGCAGTAGGTGACTTTCGAAAATGTGCAGACAGGCGGCGAACTTTTACCAGCAGATCAGACAGCTCTGGGTATGACTTTAGAAACCGCTGAACCACGAGGTTGAGCACATGGGCCACGCATGGAACATGTGTCAGCTGGCCTCGCCTCAAAGCCGCCACCAGGTTCCGGCCATTGTCACACACGACCTTTCCTGGCTTTAGGTTCAGAGGTGTGAGCCAGTGATCTGCCTGCTGTTTCAGAGCTGTCCACAGCTCTTCTGCATTGTGGGGTTTGTCACCTATGCAGATTAGCTTCAGCACAGCCTGTTGCCGCTTCGCCGAGGCAGTGCTGCAGTGCTTCCAGCTTGGGACTGGTGTGGAGGGTACAGTGGATGAGGATGCGCAGGAGGAGGAGGAGGCTGAAGAGCATGACATTCCGGAGCTGTAGAGTGTGGGTGAAACACTGACTGAGGTAGGGCCTGCAAACCTTGGTGTGGGAAGGACGTGTTCCGTCCCTCGCTCAGACTGGGTCCCAGCTTCCACAATATTAACCCAGTGTGCCGTCAACGAGATGTAGCGGCCTTGCCCACAAGCACTTGTCCACGTGTCTGTGGTTAGGTGGACTTTGGGTGAAACAGCGTTGTTCAGGGCACGTGTGATGTTTTGTGACACGTGGTTATGCAACGCGGGGACGGCACACCGGGAGAAATAGTGGCGGCTGGGGACCGAGTAACGTGGGACAGCTGCCGCCATCAGGTCGCGGAATGCTTCTGTCTCCACCAGCCTAAAAGGCAACATTTCCAGCGCAAGCAGTCGCGAAATGTTAGCATTTAGAACTGTGGCATGTGGGGTGTTGGCAGTGTATTTGCGCCTGCGTTCAAAGGTTTGCTGAATGGATAACTGAACGCTGCGCTGGGACAAGGACGTGCTTGATGATGGTGTTATTTCTGAGTAGGCAACTGCAGGTGCAGGACCGGAGGAGGCTTGTTCGCAGGCAGCATGGACAGGGGATTGGCTCGCATGCACAACCAGCGAAGACGTAGCAGTGACATTAGCAAGCACTGCTCCTCGACTCTGTTGTACTTCCCACAAAGTCGGGTGCTTGGCTGACATGTGCCTGATCATGCTGGTGGTGGTCAGGCTGCTAGTTTTGGTACCCCTGCTGATGCTGGCACGGCAGGTGTTGCAAATGGCCTTTTTAGAATCATCTGGATCCAAGTTAAAAAACTGCCAGACTCGGGAAGACCTAACATTTGTACAGGCACCTTGTGTCGTGTTGTTGTTCCGGGGAACGGTTGCCTGACTTCTGCCTGGAGCCACCACCCTGCTTCTTACTGCCTGTTGGGATGCTACGCCTCCCTCCCCCTGTGCACTGCTGTCCTCGCTCTGCATATCCTCCTGCCAGGTTGGGTCAGTTACTGGATCATCCACCACGTCGTCTTCCTCTTCCGCACCCTGCTCCTCCTCCTGACTTCCTGACAATTGTGTCTCATCATCGTCCACCCCTTGTTGAGACACGTTGCCAACTTCGTGAGAACGTGGCTGCTCAAATATTTGGCCATCTGTACATACGATCTCCTCATGACCCACTTCAACATGAGCTGGCGAGAGGCCAGAATGTGCGAATGGAAACGTGAACAGCTCTTCCGAGTGTCCAAGTGTGGGATCATTAATGTCCGAGGACGTGTACTCAGCCTTGTGGTAGGAAGGAGGATCAGGTTCTGAAATGTGCGGTGCAGTATCACGGCTACTGACACTTGACCGTGTGGAAGACAGAGTGTTTGTGGTGGTGCCAATCTGACTGGAAGCATTATCCGCTATCCAACTAACAACCTGTTGACACTGGTCTTGGTTCAAGAGCGGTGTACTGCTGCGGTCCCCAAGAATTTGGGACAGGACGTGCGAGCGACTAGATGTGGCCCTTTGTTGTGGCAAAATTAGAGCTTGCCCACGACCTCGGCCTCTGCCTGCACCACCATCACGTCCACTTCCTTGTTCCTTGCCAACGCCCTTGCGCATTTTGCAATGCTGTGCTGACGTGTATTCACTAGACTTGGGCGTTATATCAAAGTTTGTGCAAATTGTGCACCTGTACGCTGCCACCGACAGGCACACACGTGCGGTTTTTAAATGCAAGCACGGACGCACTAAGAACCTAACACAGGTTTTAGGAGCAAAAATTAATGACGAGAACTCTGACACTATCAGCCACTGCTGACTGACGTGTATTATACACTACACTTGTGCGTTATATAATAGTTTGGTAAAAACGCACACAAGTGCACCTGTACGCTGCCACCGACAGGCACACACGTGCGGTTTTTAAATGCAAGCACGGACGCACTAAGAACCTAACACAGGTTTTAGGAGCAAAAATTAATGACGAGAACTCTGACACTATCAGCCACTGCTGACTGACGTGTATTATACACTACACTTGTGCGTTATATAATAGTTTGGTAAAAACGCACACAAGTGCACCTGTACGCTGCCACCGACAGGCACACACGTGCGGTTTTTAAATGCAAGCACGGACGCACTAAGAACCTAACACAGGTTTTAGGAGCAAAAATTAATGACGAGAACTCTGACACTATCAGCCACTGCTGACTGACGTGTATTATACACTACACTTGTGCGTTATATAATAGTTTGGTAAAAACGCACACAAGTGCACCTGTACGCTGCCACCGACAGGCACACACGTGCGGTTTTTAAATGCAAGCACGGACGCACTAAGAACCTAACACAGGTTTTAGGAGCAAAAATTAATGACGAGAACTCTGACACTATCAGCCACTGCTGACTGACGTGTATTATACACTACACTTGTGCGTTATATAATAGTTTGGTAAAAACGCACACAAGTGCACCTGTACGCTGCCACCGACAGGCACACACGTGCGGTTTTTAAATGCAAGCACGGACGCACTAAGAACCTAACAGGTTTTAGGAGCGACAATTGCTGAGAAGTCTGACACTATCAGGACTGTTTTAGACTGTGTACACCAGCCCCAGATATGATGAAGGCTGGTATACGGTCACCACTAGGAATAGCTATATACCCTGCCTGCCTGCCTGCCTGCCTGTATACTGCTACAATAGTCCTGACAAGGACTCTTTTGGTCACTAGCCTGTATTCCAACCTGGCTATACCCTGCCTGTATACAGCAACAATAGTCCTGAGAAGGACTCTGCTACTGTACTCCGACCTGGCTATACCCTGCCTGCCTGTATACAACTAGAATAGTCCTGAGAAGGACTTTTGGTCACACTGTTTGCAGCCCTGCTACGGAAATAGCTATAAAGGGCCGCAAACCTTTCCCTGAAGCAGCGACCCTCTCCCTGCACTGACTGTCTGGATAGCTGTGAGCAGAGCACAGCGCGCCCGCCGGTATAAAGGCTCGGTCACGCTGTGCAGGCCGGCCAATCACTGCAATTCCACAACTAACAGGGCTGTGGCATTGCAGTGGTCTGCCAGCCAATCCCTGCATGAGGGCTGGCTCTCAAAAGAGCGCCAACATGCAGGGATGAAGACCACGAGTACAGCACGAGTATCGCGAGATTACTCGGTCCCCGTCGAGTAGACCGAGTACAGTGATACTCGTGCGAGTACCGAGTAGTAAAAAGCATGCTCGCTCATCACTATTTATTAGTAAAATGGCTTACACTCCCCTTTTTTCCACTTTTTTCTTCACTACTTTTATAAAGAAATTTTTCCTTTCTTTATTCTTAATGCAATTTTATATAGCAACACCACCATTTTTTGCCACGAACATAATTTTTCTTGTCCGTCATCCCGTTCACCCTTACAGGGTTGTGGACAGATGCACTTGTCACTACACTTCTAAGACTCAATACAGGGTCTGGAGCTCAATGCTCCCTTTTTGTTTTTTTTTTCTTCTTTTTTTTCTTTTTTTCATTTTGTCCTTCTTCTTCTTCTTTTTCTGATTTTTGTCTCAAAAAGCTGATGAAATTTGAAACACTATACCCCAGTGATTTTATAAATGTTTCTCAATATATCACTTGAGAACTTTTATGGCCGGTATTGTAACAGTTGACCATCCCGGCAGTATTTGAAATACAGCAGTCAGTCCTCTGACGTAGCTCCATATGTGTATATATAGAGGTTCTTCCTCCTTTGATTGCATACTGTTCTTTTTTTGCCCTGATGAAGGAGACAGTGATCTCTGAAACACATTGACCGGAAAAAAGAATAAAGAGATGAAATAATTAACATCAGTTTCCTTTGGTGACAGCGCGGCACGCACCCGATTTTCCTCCTATACGTTATTGCTCTTCTACTAGGGGCTGCGGCTGTCGCTATTTGTAACGTGCATTTAGGGGTTGTGACTGGCACAACCTTAATAGGTGAGTGCAACTACTATTAATTATTTGTTACCTTACCAGGTAAGACCCTAATTTGTGCGTCTGCTCCAGAGTTATTTCCCTGATTATTAATATCTGACAGGCAGTGATTGATCCTGCATTCTCACCTTCCTCTCTGTTGCACATTCTTATTGTTCCTATATGCTCTCTATTTCCATCAGACTTTTTTTGTCCTTCGGTGGGGCTCTAACATATGTGCACCATTTATTATTTATTTTTATGGATTCCTTTCTTTTTTCATGCTAGCGTTCATTATGCAGTAGTCATTCATGATATATCTTATATTTGTGAATCCATTAGGGCTCTATATGTCTGGTGCATCACATTGGGTCTTTTCAGTGCACAATAGGCACCTTTTTCTGTTATGCTCTGCTGCCACCTTATGGACATCCTATCAGTGATGCCAGAAAAAAATGGACATGTCTCCGTGCAGCAATCACGGACACGCGGGTACGCCGCACGGAGACACGTGCAGTGAAAAATCACTGATGTGTGAGCAGACCCATTCATTATAATGGATCTGCGTATCTCAGTGATTCTGTTATGTTTAAAAAAAAGCACAAACGTACCAGAATCACTGACGTGTGAAACAGGCCTTATAGTGTTTTGATTTATGTATGTATTATACAACTTCTGTGGATCTTGTATGAGTGACATTTCTTCATTTTATTGGATTGTTTTAAAATATTGAAATAAAGTCACGCTTCCTATGCATCCTTTTGTATTCTGATTGGCTACTATAATACAGTTTTTAGGCACTGAGATCGATACCAGAGGCATGGTCTTCCGCTTACCAGAGGATAAGCTCAAAAGGCTAAGGGACATAATAGAAGGGTTTAGTGCTGTTAATAAGGTGGCATTAAGATAAATGAAATATATCTTCTCGGTCTTCTCGTTTTCTTGCTGAGTTGTGCCAATGGACAGAGTTTTTTCTAGACATTTGCTATTGGAAACTCAGGGAACCAAAGCTCCTGGATAGAGTTGAGCGCGGTTCGTGGTTCGTGGTTCTCCAGTTCTAGGCTCGAGTGATTTTGGGGCATGTTCTAGATCGAACTAGAACTCGAGCTTTTTGCAAAAGCTCGATAGTTCTAGAAACGTTCGAGAACGGTTCTAGCAGCCAAAAAACAGCTAAATCATAGCTTGGTTTCTGCTGTAATAGTGTAAGTCACTCTGAGAATCAAACTATTATCACATTTCAGTGTATAGTGTGCGTGAACAGCGCCTTCAGATCACTGCTGTTTCTATAATGGCGATCGCCATTTTTTTTTTTTTTTCTTGTCTTCCTTCCCTAAGTGCGCGCGTCTTGTGGGGCGGGCCAGCATGTCAGCCAATCACAGACACACACACAGCTAAGTTGACTTTGAGCCAGAGAAGCAACGGCATGTGTGATAGGATCTGCATGTCACATGTCCCTGCATTATAAAACCGGACATTTTCTTCACGGACGCCATTATCTGCCTTCTGCGTCTTTGGTGTCAGACATCACTGTCGCAGCTCCGTCCTCCTGAGTCCTATAGCCGATACAGCTGTATGCGCTGCATACACAGCGTTAGACAGCATAGGGAGAGCACTTTATAGCAGTCCTTTTAAGGGCTCAAACCGGCAGGGTCAGAGAGCCATAGGTGACAGGTCCTGCAAACAGCAACAGCATCTGTGTAGCCAAGGTCAGGGATTTCCTCCCTGCATTTCACCATTAGGAGGGAATAGAAAGGCAGGCTTCCATTCCTCTACCCAGAGCACCACAATCCTGCCACTGTACCCTCCTGTCCTCTGCACACTCCAACTCATTATAACTAAGCCATTATACTAGCAAACACTCAGTGTACCTAGTGGCATCCTATCTGTGGCTATTGGACTTTGCTATAGTCCCACTAGTGCAAAGACATTTGCAGAGCACGTCTGCCTGCATTGCACACTCCAACTTTTTTAAACTAAGCAATTTTACTAGCAAACACTCAGTGTACCTAGTGGCATCCTATACGTGGCTATTGGACTTTGCTATAGTCCCACTAGTGCCAAGACATTTGCAGAGCGCATCTGCCTGCGTTGCACACTCCAACTAATTTTAACTTAGCCATTATACTAGCAAACACTCAGTGTACCTAGTGGCATCCTATACGTGGCTATTGGACTTTGCTATAGTCCCACTAGTGCCAAGACATTTGCAGAGCGCATCTGCCTGCGTTGCACACTCCAACTAATTATAAGTAAGCCATTATACTAGCAAACACTCAGTGTACCTAGTGGCATCCTATCTGTGGCTATTGGACTTTGCTATAGTCCCACTAGTGCAAAGACATTTGCAGAGCACGTCTGCCTGCATTGCACACTCCAACTTTTTTAAACTAAGCAATTTTACTAGCAAACACTCAGTGTACCTAGTGGCATCCTATACGTGGCTATTGGACTTTGCCATAGTCCCACTAGTGCCAAGACATTTGCAGAGCGCATCTGCCTGCGTTGCACACTCCAACTAATTATAAGTAAGCCATTATACTAGCAAACACTCAGTGTACCTAGTGGCATCCTATCTGTGGCTATTGGACTTTGCTATAGTCCCACTAGTGCAAAGACATTTGCAGAGCACGTCTGCCTGCATTGCACACTCCAACTTTTTTAAACTAAGCAATTTTACTAGCAAACACTCAGTGTACCTAGTGGCATCCTATACGTGGCTATTGGACTTTGCTATAGTCCCAATAGTGCCAAGACATTTGCAGAGCGCATCTGCCTGCGTTGCACACTCCAACTAATTATAAGTAAGCCATTATACTAGCAAACACTCAGTGTACCTAGTGGCATCCTATCTGTGGCTATTGGACTTTGCTATAGTCCCACTAGTGCCAAGACATTTGCAGAGCGCATCTGCCTGCGTTGCACACTCCAACTAATTATAAGTAAGCCATTATACTAGCAAACACTCAGTGTACCTAGTGGCATCCTATACGTGGCTATTGGACCTTGCTATAGTCTCACTAGTGCCAAGACATTTGCAGAGCGCATCTGCCTGCGTTGCACACTCCAACTAATTATAAGTAAGCCATTATACTAGCAAACACTCAGTGTACCTAGTGGCATCCTATACGTGGCTATTGGACCTTGCTATAGTCCCACTAGTGCCAAGACATTTGCAGAGCGCATCTGCCTGCGTTGCACACTCCAACTAATTATAAGTAAGCCATTATACTAGCAAACACTCAGTGTACCTAGTGGCATCCTATCTGTGGCTATTGGACTTTGCTATAGTCCCACTAGTGCCAAGACATTTGCAGAGCGCATCTGCCTGCGTTGCACACTCCAACTAATTATAAGTAAGCCATTATACTAGCAAACACTCAGTGTACCTAGTGGCATCCTATCTGTGGCTATTGGACTTTGCTATAGTCCCACTAGTGCCAAGACATTTGCAGAGCGCATCTGCCTGCGTTGCACACTCCAACTAATTATAAGTAAGCCATTATACTAGCAAACACTCAGTGTACCTAGTGGCATCCTATACGTGGCTATTGGACCTTGCTATAGTCCCACTAGTGCCAAGACATTTGCAGAGCGCATCTGCCTGCGTTGCACACTCCAACTAATTTTAACTTAGCCATTATACTAGCAAACACTCAGTGTACCTAGTGGCATCCTATACGTGGCTATTGGACTTTGCTATAGTCCCACTAGTGCCAAGACATTTGCAGAGCGCATCTGCCTGCGTTGCACACTCCAACTAATTATAAGTAAGCCATTATACTAGCAAACACTCAGTGTACCTAGTGGCATCCTATCTGTGGCTATTGGACTTTGCTATAGTCCCACTAGTGCAAAGACATTTGCAGAGCACGTCTGCCTGCATTGCACACTCCAACTTTTTTAAACTAAGCAATTTTACTAGCAAACACTCAGTGTACCTAGTGGCATCCTATACGTGGCTATTGGACTTTGCTATAGTCCCACTAGTGCCAAGACATTTGCAGAGCGCATCTGCCTGCGTTGCACACTCCAACTAATTTTAACTTAGCCATTATACTAGCAAACACTCAGTGTACCTAGTGGCATCCTATACGTGGCTATTGGACTTTGCTATAGTCCCACTAGTGCCAAGACATTTGCAGAGCGCATCTGCCTGCGTTGCACACTCCAACTAATTATAAGTAAGCCATTATACTAGCAAACACTCAGTGTACCTAGTGGCATCCTATACGTGGCTATTGGACCTTGCTATAGTCCCACTAGTGCCAAGACATTTGCAGAGCGCATCTGCCTGCGTTGCACTCTCCAACTAATTATAAGTAAGCCATTATACTAGCAAACACTCAGTGTACCTAGTGGCATCCTATACGTGGCTATTGGACTTTGCTATAGTCCCACTAGTGCCAAGACATTTGCAGAGCGCATCTGCCTGCGTTGCACACTCCAACTAATTATAAGTAAGCCATTATACTAGCAAACACTCAGTGTACCTAGTGGCTTCCTATACGTGGCTATTGGACCTTGCTATTGTCCCACTAGTGCCAAGACATTTGCAGAGCGCATCTGCCTGCGTTGCACACTCCAACTAATTATAAGTAAGCCATTATACTAGCAAACACTCAGTGTACCTAGTGGCATCCTATCTGTGGCTATTGGACTTTGCTATAGTCCCACTAGTGCCAAGACATTTGCAGAGCGCATCTGCCTGCGTTGCACACTCCAACTAATTATAAGTAAGCCATTATACTAGCAAACACTCAGTGTACCTAGTGGCATCCTATACGTGGCTATTGGACTTTGCTATAGTCCCACTAGTGCCAAGACATTTGCAGAGCGCATCTGCCTGCGTTGCACACTCCAACTAATTATAAGTAAGCCATTATACTAGCAAACACTCAGTGTACCTAGTGGCATCCTATACGTGGCTATTGGACTTTGCTATAGTCCCACTAGTGCCAAGACATTTGCAGAGCGCATCTGCCTGCGTTGCACACTCCAACTAATTTTAACTTAGCCATTATACTAGCAAACACTCAGTGTACCTAGTGGCATCCTATACGTGGCTATTGGACTTTGCTATAGTCCCACTAGTGCCAAGACATTTGCAGAGCGCATCTGCCTGCGTTGCACACTCCAACTAATTATAAGTAAGAAAAAACAAAAAGCCAGCACCAAATGTGCACTACAGCACTAAACATTCCAAACTGTACTTATTATAAAAAAAATTTTGAGATTTTTGGCAAAAAATTGCAATTTCTTGAGCTGCTTCGCCACGTCACGGCAAATCTCATTTGAAGCAGTCCTACACTAAAATATTTTTATAAAATGTGCCATACGGCCTCACATATGCATAGTAGAACTGCTCTTAGCAGCACTCACCTGGTCTATTTCAATCCCGTACCCATGACTGAGTCATGGTTGTGGGCGGGACAGGTCCAAGCAAATGCTGCATGAAGTAAATAGCCTGTGGACAAAGCCTGATGACTTAATGTGAACAGTCACCAACCGCCAAAATCCAGACAGATGGAATACATCCCAAATTGGGGTGCATAGCAAGGTGGAGGTCAACCACCGACCAATTCAATGAAGAAAAAACAAAAAGCCAGCACCAAATGTGCACTACAGCACTAAACATTCCAAACTGTACTTATTATAAAAAATTTTTTGAGATTTTTGGCAAAAAATTGCAATTTCTTGAGCTGCTTCGCCACGTCACGGCAAATCTCATTTGAAGCAGTCCTACACTAAAATATTTTTATAAAATGTGCCATACGGCCTCACATATGCATAGTAGAACTGCTCTTAGCAGCACTCACCTGGTCTATTTCAATCCCGTACCCATGACTGAGTCATGGTTGTGGGCGGGACAGGTCCAAGCAAATGCTGCATGAAGTAAATAGCCTGTGGACAAAGCCTGATGACTTAATGTGAACAGTCACCAACCGCCAAAATCCAGACAGATGGAATACATCCCAAATTGGGGTGCATAGCAAGGTGGAGGTCAACCACCGACCAATTCAATGAAGAAAAAACAAAAAGCCAGCACCAAATGTGCACTACAGCACTAAACATTCCAAACTGTACTTATTATAAAAATTTTTTTGAGATTTTTGGCAAAAAATTGCAATTTCTTGAGCTGCTTCGCCACGTCACGGCAAATCTCATTTGAAGCAGTCCTACACTAAAATATTTTTATAAAATGTGCCATACGGCCTCACATATGCATAGTAGAACTGCTCTTAGCAGCACTCACCTGGTCTATTTCAATCCCGTACCCATGACTGAGTCATGGTTGTGGGCGGGACAGGTCCAAGCAAATGCTGCATGAAGTAAATAGCCTGTGGACAAAGCCTGATGACTTAATGTGAACAGTCACCAACCGCCAAAATCCAGACAGATGGAATACATCCCAAATTGGGGTGCATAGCAAGGTGGAGGTCAACCACCGACCAATTCAATGAAGAAAAAACAAAAAGCCAGCACCAAATGTGCACTACAATTATAAGTAAGCCATTATACTAGCAAACACTCAGTGTACCTAGTGGCATCCTATACGTGGCTATTGGACTTTGCTATAGTCCCACTAGTGCCAAGACATTTGCAGAGCGCATCTGCCTGCGTTGCACACTCCAACTCATTATAACTAAGTTGCATTGTCAGGGATATTTATTCTTTATTATTCTGCTGTTAATAAAGCTAGACCACCACTGCAATCTTCACCACCTCTCAATTTTTACTACCACATTTTCAGTCCACAATCTTGTCGCAATCAACATGAGTGGCAAAATGACAGATGCTGGTGGAAAGGGGAAGAGGCGTGGTGGAAAAGGCAAAAAAGGTTTTGTCTGTGGGGAAAGTGGCAAAGCTCCATTATCATCTGCTGAAGATAGACCATCTACCAGCAAAAGTAAGATGTCTACTACTTACCGTGGACAATCCGATGTGCTCCCTTTTTTACGGACACGAACAACAGGAAGAAAGGTAGATGATGGGCAAAAAAGGAAAATGCTTGAATGGATCTCAAGTGGTCCAACAAGTGCCCTCTCAGCCACTTCAAGTACCGCATCCAAAAAACACCAGTCCTCTGAGTTGTCATCCCAATCACACTTGATTTCTCCCAGCTCTGAAGTCTCCATCAGCCCTGCACAGTATGGTGGAACTGAGATGGCTGAGTCTGCAGAGCTGTTCAGTCACACTATAGCCTGGGAATCAGAGGTCTGCTCCCAAGCTACAGTGAGTACAGAACAGGAAATGGTCTGCAGTGATGCCCAGAACCTTTGTGACTCTGATTCAGGCCGTGAGGACCAAGTTTCTGAGCATAATGTTGACCCTTTGTCACAAACTGTAACACCTGTGGTTATAGACAATGAGGAACATACTGATGAAGATGAGACGCAGATACCCGATTGGGATGACAACTTAAATATTCGGTCAGGGCAAGAAGAGGCTCGGTCTGAGGGGGAGGGGAGTGCAAACACAACAATTGATGATGAAGTTCTAGATCCCACCTACTGTCAACCCCCAGTCAGGCACTCGAGGAGGTCAACAGAGGCGGTGGAGGAGGATGCAACCGACGACGAAGTTACCTTGCGCCTTCCTGGACAGAGTCGGAGCACTGGTAGCACGTCTACAACTGCATCCTCAGCCACCACTCTGCCTATGAGCATTACTCGGGGTGGATCAACAGGTCGCATGGCCTCTAAGCCTTGCCTAGCCTGGTCCTTTTTTGACATAGAAAAAGATCGCCCAAATCATGTGATATGTAAAATTTGTCATGATTCTCTTAGTAGAGGTCAAAACCTCAGCAGTTTGACAACTTCTTCCATGAATCGTCACATGAATAAATATCATAGGTCCCGGTGGGAAGCTCACTGTGCTGCAATGCTGCAAGAGCGAACCATCCACCGCCCGCCCCTTCCAGTGCATCCGCGCGCTCTTCATCTTCTAGGACTGTGGGGACAGCTGTCACACCTGTTTTTCCACGCCAAACTTCCACCACTGTAACCGCAACAGGCAGTTTGCTTGTAAGGTCGTCAGTTGGTTTGGAAGGGGAAACAAGTGAGTGTGTACAGCTCTCTCAGACATCGATAGCATCAACGTTGGATGAAGGCAACATCATGTCTCCGCCTGCACTTTCCTCACAAACCTGCATTTTTCCAGGGACACCCTACTCAACACCGTCTACACACAGCAGCCAGATCTCTGTCCCTCAGATGTGGTCAAATAAAAGGCCACTTCCTCCGACCCATGACAAAGCTAAGAGGTTGACTCTATCCCTCTGTAAGCTGTTGGCTACCGAAATGCTGCCTTTCCGCCTAGTGGACACACAGGATTTTAGAGACCTTATGTCTGTCGCTGTGCCCCAGTACCAGATGCCTAGTCGCCACTACTTCTCTAAGAAAGGTGTGCCCGCGCTACACCAGCATGTCGCACACAACATCACCGCTTCCTTGAGAAACTCTGTGTGTGAACGGGTGCATTTCACCACCGATACTTGGACCAGTAAGCATGGACAGGGACGTTACATGTCGCTGACTGGGCACTGGGTAACTATGGTGATAGATGGTGAAGGGTCTGCTGCACAAGTCTTGCCGTCCCCACGACTTGTGTGTCAATCCTCTGTCTGTCCAAGTTCCGCCACAGCTTCTGCATCCTCCACCTCATCTGGGTCCTCCACCTCCGCCCCAAGCCTGCCTGGTCAGGCCACCAGCATTCTCACTGCGAAGAAGGAATCACGCACGCCTCATTACTATGCTGGCAGCAGTGCGCAACGGCATCAGGCGGTCTTTAGCTTGACATGTCTTGGGAATAAGAGTCACACAGCTGAGGAGTTGTGGTCAGCTCTGCGGTCCGAGTTTAATAAATGGTTGTCTCCACTCAACCTGCAGCCTGGTAAGGCCGTGTGCGACAATGCTGCAAACCTGGGTGCGGCACTTCGCCTGGGCATTGTGACACACGTACCTTGTATGGCTCACGTGTTGAACCTTGTCGTCCAGCAATTTTTAACACACTATCCCGGCCTAGATGGCCTTCTGAACAGGGCACAAAAACTGTCAGCTCACTTCCGCCGTTCAAGCGCCGCAGCAGAGCGACTTGCATCGCTCCAGAAGTCTTTCGGCCTGCCGGTTCATCGCCTGAAATGCGATGTGGCGACACGCTGGAATTCAACTCTCCACATGTTACAGCGACTGTGGCAGCACCGCAGAGCCCTGGTGCAATACGTCATGACGTATAGCCTGGGCCAACGAGATGCAGAGGTGGGGCAGATCACCCTGATGGAGTGGTCTCAGATCAAGGACCTATGCACCCTTCTGCACAGTTTCGACATGGCGACGAATATGTTTAGCTCTGACAATGCCATTATCAGCATGACGATTCCAGTCATTTACATGCTGGAGCACACGCTAAACACTATTCGGAGTCAGGGGGTGGGACAACATGAAGGGGAGGAACTACAGGAGGATTCATATGCGCAAGGGACAACAACATCACCAAGGTCCAGACGTTCATCATCACCAACGCAGCAGGCATGGGACCATGGGGAACAGGGATCGACAAGGGCGCATAGTAGCAGGCGAAATGTTGAGCAAGGTGCAGGAGAACATGAAGAAATGGAGGACGAACTGTCCATGGACATGGAAGACTCAGCGAATGAGGGAGACCTTGGTCAAATTTCAGTTGAAAGAGGTTGGGGGGAGATGTCAGAGGAAGAAAGGCCACAAACACAGCGTGGACTTGGTCCGCATGGCTGCGCAAGACACATGAGTGCCTTTTTGTTGCACTACCTCCAACATGACAGTCGTATTGTCAAAATTAGAAGTGATGATGACTACTGGATTGCCACACTATTAGATCCCCGGTACAAGTCCAAATTTTGTGACATAATTCCAGCCATAGAAAGGGACGCACGTATGCAGGAGTATCAGCAGAAGCTGTTACTCGATCTTAGCTCGGCTTTTCCACCAAACAACCGTGCAGGTGCAGGGAGGGAATCTCCCAGTTGTAACTTGACAAACATGGGACGGTCTCGTCATCTTCAACAGTCTACCCGTACCAGTAGGACCGTATCTGGTGCCGGTAACAGCAATTTTATGGAATCTTTTCATAATTTTTTTAGACCCTCTTTTGCAAGGCCACCAGAGACAACAAGTCTGACACATACTCAACGGCTGGAGAGGATGATACAGGAGTATCTCCAAATGAACATCGATGCCATGACTGTGCAACTGGAGCCTTGCTCCTTTTGGGCTTCAAACCTAGAAAAATGGCCAGAGCTCTCCAGTTACGCCTTGGAGATTTTGTCGTGTCCAGCTGCCAGCGTTGTCTCTGAACGTGTATTCAGTGCTGCTGGGTGTGTGCTGACAGATAAGCGCACGCGTCTGTCCAGTGACAATGTGGACAGACTGACGTTCATCAAAATGAACAAGTCATGGATCCAGAAGGAATTTACTACCCCTGTGTCATCCTGGGGAGAGTAAATGCTTGTTGATTTGGAATGTGCTTGATGCAAATCAAAACATCCTGTTTGCAACTAGGGCCCAAGTGCTGCCACTGATGGGGTGGGTGTCTGTGTGGCCCAATTTTTGGAAAAAAGGGAGACTCCGCTTGGAGTAACCCTTGCTTGCTGTGTTTTTAAAAGAAGCCAAGATGAACAGAGCTGGGATCAGGAAAGACTTTGCTACCTACCCCGGTGTCATCCTGGGGACGGTTAAGAATAGCGTATTTTTGAATGTGCTTGATGCAAATGTAGCTGTGAAGTGTACAACTGGGGCACAACTGCTGCCACTGAAGGGGTGGGTGTGTGTGGGGCCCAATTTTTGGAAAAAAGGGAGACTCCGCTTGGAGTAACCCTTGCTTGCTGTGTTTTTAAAAGAAGCCAAGATGAACAGAGCTGGGATCAGGAAAGACTTTGCTACCTACCCCGGTGTCATCCTGGGGACGGTTAATTATGGCGTATTTTTGAATGTGCTTGATGCAAATCAAAACATCCTGTTTGCAACTAGGGCCCAAGTGCTGCCACTGATGGGGTGGGTGTCTGTGTGGCCCAATTTTTGGAAAAAAGGGAGACTCCGCTTGGAGTAACCCTTGCTTGCTGTGTTTTTAAAAGAAGCCAAGATGAACAGAGCTGGGATCAGGAAAGACTTTGCTACCTACCCCGGTGTCATCCTGGGGACGGTTAAGAATAGCGTATTTTTGAATGTGCTTGATGCAAATGTAGCTGTGAAGTGTACAACTGGGGCACAACTGCTGCCACTGAAGGGGTGAGTGTGTGGGGCCCAATTTTTGGAAAAAAGGGAGACTCCGCTTGGAGTAACCCTTGCTTGCTGTGTTTTTAAAAGAAGCCAAGATGAACAGAGCTGGGATCAGGAAAGACTTTGCTACCTACCCCGGTGTCATCCTGGGGACGGTTAATTATGGCGTATTTTTGAATGTGCTTGATGCAAATCAAAACATCCTGTTTGCAACTAGGGCCCAAGTGCTGCCACTGATGGGGTGGGTGTCTGTGTGGCCCAATTTTTGGAAAAAAGGGAGACTCCGCTTGGAGTAACCCTTGCTTGCTGTGTTTTTAAAAGAAGCCAAGATGAACAGAGCTGGGATCAGGAAAGACTTTGCTACCTACCCCGGTGTCATCCTGGGGACGGTTAAGAATAGCGTATTTTTGAATGTGCTTGATGCAAATGTAGCTGTGAAGTGTACAACTGGGGCACAACTGCTGCCACTGAAGGGGTGGGTGTGTGTGGGGCCCAATTTTTGGAAAAAAGGGAGACTCCGCTTGGAGTAACCCTTGCTTGCTGTGTTTTTAAAAGAAGCCAAGATGAACAGAGCTGGGATCAGGAAAGACTTTGCTACCTACCCCGGTGTCATCCTGGGGACGGTTAATTATGGCGTATTTTTGAATGTGCTTGATGCAAATCAAAACATCCTGTTTGCAACTAGGGCCCAAGTGCTGCCACTGATGGGGTGGGTGTCTGTGTGGCCCAATTTTTGGAAAAAAGGGAGACTCCGCTTGGAGTAACCCTTGCTTGCTGTGTTTTTAAAAGAAGCCAAGATGAACAGAGCTGGGATCAGGAAAGACTTTGCTACCTACCCCGGTGTCATCCTGGGGACGGTTAATTATGGCGTATTTTTGAATGTGCTTGATGCAAATCAAAACATCCTGTTTGCAAGTAGGGCCCAAGTGCTGCCACTGATGGGGTGGGTGTCTGTGTGGCCCAATTTTTGGAAAAAAGGGAGACTCCGCTTGGAGTAACCCTTGCTTGCTGTGTTTTTAAAAGAAGCCAAGATGAACAGAGCTGGGATCAGGAAAGACTTTGCTACCTACCCCGGTGTCATCCTGGGGACGGTTAAGAATAGCGTATTTTTGAATGTGCTTGATGCAAATGTAGCTGTGAAGTGTACAACTGGGGCACAACTGCTGCCACTGAAGGGGTGGGTGTGTGTGGGGCCCAATTTTTGGAAAAAAGGGAGACTCCGCTTGGAGTAACCCTTGCTTGCTGTGTTTTTAAAAGAAGCCAAGATGAACAGAGCTGGGATCAGGAAAGACTTTGCTACCTACCCCGGTGTCATCCTGGGGACGGTTAATTATGGCGTATTTTTGAATGTGCTTGATGCAAATCAAAACATCCTGTTTGCAACTAGGGCCCAAGTGCTGCCACTGATGGGGTGGGTGTCTGTGTGGCCCAATTTTTGGAAAAAAGGGAGACTCCGCTTGGAGTAACCCTTGCTTGCTGTGTTTTTAAAAGAAGCCAAGATGAACAGAGCTGGGATCAGGAAAGACTTTGCTACCTACCCCGGTGTCATCCTGGGGACGGTTAATTATGGCGTATTTTTGAATGTGCTTGATGCAAATCAAAACATCCTGTTTGCAACTAGGGCCCAAGTGCTGCCACTGATGGGGTGGGTGTCTGTGTGGCCCAATTTTTGGAAAAAAGGGAGACTCCGCTTGGAGTAACCCTTGCTTGCTGTGTTTTTAAAAGAAGCCAAGATGAACAGAGCTGGGATCAGGAAAGACTTTGCTACCTATCCCGGTGTCATCCTGGGGACGGTTAATTATGGCGAATTTTGGAATGTGCTTGATGCAAATCAAAACATCCTGTTTGCAACTAGGGCCCAAGTGCTGCCACTGATGGGGTGGGTATCTGTGTGGCCCAATTTTTGGAAAAAAGGGAGACTCCGCTTGGAGTAACCCTTGCTTGCTGTGTTTTTAAAAGAAGCCAAGATGAACAAGTCATGGGTCAGCAAAGACTTTATCTACCTACCCCGGTGTCATCCTGGGGACGGATAAGAATGGCGTATTTTTGAATGTGCTTGATGCAAATCAAAACATCCTGTTTGCAACTAGGGCCCAAGTGCTGCCACTGATGGGGTGGGTGTCTGTGTGGCCCAATTTTTGGAAAAAAGGGAGACTCCGCTTGGAGTAACCCTTGCTTGCTGTGTTTTTAAAAGAAGCCAAGATGAACAGAGCTGGGATCAGGAAAGACTTTGCTACCTACCCCGGTGTCATCCTGGGGACGGTTAATTATGGCGTATTTTTGAATGTGCTTGATGCAAATCAAAACATCCTGTTTGCAACTAGGGCCCAAGTGCTGCCACTGATGGGGTGGGTGTCTGTGTGGCCCAATTTTTGGAAAAAAGGGAGACTCCGCTTGGAGTAACCCTTGCTTGCTGTGTTTTTAAAAGAAGCCAAGATGAACAGAGCTGGGATCAGGAAAGACTTTGCTACCTACCCCGGTGTCATCCTGGGGACGGTTAATTATGGCGTATTTTTGAATGTGCTTGATGCAAATCAAAACATCCTGTTTGCAACTAGGGCCCAAGTGCTGCCACTGATGGGGTGGGTGTCTGTGTGGCCCAATTTTTGGAAAAAAGGGAGACTCCGCTTGGAGTAACCCTTGCTTGCTGTGTTTTTAAAAGAAGCCAAGATGAACAGAGCTGGGATCAGGAAAGACTTTGCTACCTACCCCGGTGTCATCCTGGGGACGGTTAATTATGGCGTATTTTTGAATGTGCTTGATGCAAATCAAAACATCCTGTTTGCAACTAGGGCCCAAGTGCTGCCACTGATGGGGTGGGTGTCTGTGTGGCCCAATTTTTGGAAAAAAGGGAGACTCCGCTTGGAGTAACCCTTGCTTGCTGTGTTTTTAAAAGAAGCCAAGATGAACAGAGCTGGGATCAGGAAAGACTTTGCTACCTACCCCGGTGTCATCCTGGGGACGGTTAAGAATAGCGTATTTTTGAATGTGCTTGATGCAAATGTAGCTGTGAAGTGTACAACTGGGGCACAACTGCTGCCACTGAAGGGGTGGGTGTGTGTGGGGCCCAATTTTTGGAAAAAAGGGAGACTCCGCTTGGAGTAACCCTTGCTTGCTGTGTTTTTAAAAGAAGCCAAGATGAACAGAGCTGGGATCAGGAAAGACTTTGCTACCTACCCCGGTGTCATCCTGGGGACGGTTAATTATGGCGTATTTTTGAATGTGCTTGATGCAAATCAAAACATCCTGTTTGCAACTAGGGCCCAAGTGCTGCCACTGATGGGGTGGGTGTCTGTGTGGCCCAATTTTTGGAAAAAAGGGAGACTCCGCTTGGAGTAACCCTTGCTTGCTGTGTTTTTAAAAGAAGCCAAGATGAACAGAGCTGGGATCAGGAAAGACTTTGCTACCTACCCCGGTGTCATCCTGGGGACGGTTAAGAATAGCGTATTTTTGAATGTGCTTGATGCAAATGTAGCTGTGAAGTGTACAACTGGGGCACAACTGCTGCCACTGAAGGGGTGGGTGTGTGTGGGGCCCAATTTTTGGAAAAAAGGGAGACTCCGCTTGGAGTAACCCTTGCTTGCTGTGTTTTTAAAAGAAGCCAAGATGAACAGAGCTGGGATCAGGAAAGACTTTGCTACCTACCCCGGTGTCATCCTGGGGACGGTTAATTATGGCGTATTTTTGAATGTGCTTGATGCAAATCAAAACATCCTGTTTGCAACTAGGGCCCAAGTGCTGCCACTGATGGGGTGGGTGTCTGTGTGGCCCAATTTTTGGAAAAAAGGGAGACTCCGCTTGGAGTAACCCTTGCTTGCTGTGTTTTTAAAAGAAGCCAAGATGAACAGAGCTGGGATCAGGAAAGACTTTGCTACCTACCCCGGTGTCATCCTGGGGACGGTTAATTATGGCGTATTTTTGAATGTGCTTGATGCAAATCAAAACATCCTGTTTGCAACTAGGGCCCAAGTGCTGCCACTGATGGGGTGGGTGTCTGTGTGGCCCAATTTTTGGAAAAAAGGGAGACTCCGCTTGGAGTAACCCTTGCTTGCTGTGTTTTTAAAAGAAGCCAAGATGAACAGAGCTGGGATCAGGAAAGACTTTGCTACCTACCCCGGTGTCATCCTGGGGACGGTTAAGAATAGCGTATTTTTGAATGTGCTTGATGCAAATGTAGCTGTGAAGTGTACAACTGGGGCACAACTGCTGCCACTGAAGGGGTGGGTGTGTGTGGGGCCCAATTTTTGGAAAAAAGGGAGACTCCGCTTGGAGTAACCCTTGCTTGCTGTGTTTTTAAAAGAAGCCAAGATGAACAGAGCTGGGATCAGGAAAGACTTTGCTACCTACCCCGGTGTCATCCTGGGGACGGTTAATTATGGCGTATTTTTGAATGTGCTTGATGCAAATCAAAACATCCTGTTTGCAACTAGGGCCCAAGTGCTGCCACTGATGGGGTGGGTGTCTGTGTGGCCCAATTTTTGGAAAAAAGGGAGACTCCGCTTGGAGTAACCCTTGCTTGCTGTGTTTTTAAAAGAAGCCAAGATGAACAGAGCTGGGATCAGGAAAGACTTTGCTACCTACCCCGGTGTCATCCTGGGGACGGTTAATTATGGCGAATTTTGGAATGTGCTTGATGCAAATCAAAACATCCTGTTTGCAACTAGGGCCCAAGTGCTGCCACTGATGGGGTGGGTGTCTGTGTGGCCCAATTTTTGGAAAAAAGGGAGACTCCGCTTGGAGTAACCCTTGCTTGCTGTGTTTTTAAAAGAAGCCAAGATGAACAAGTCATGGGTCAGCAAAGACTTTATCTACCTACCCCGGTGTCATCCTGGGGACGGATAAGAATGGCGTATTTTTGAATGTGCTTGATGCAAATCAAAACATCCTGTTTGCAACTAGGGCCCAAGTGCTGCCACTGATGGGGTGGGTGTCTGTGTGGCCCAATTTTTGGAAAAAAGGGAGACTCCGCTTGGAGTAACCCTTGCTTGCTGTGTTTTTAAAAGAAGCCAAGATGAACAGAGCTGGGATCAGGAAAGACTTTGCTACCTACCCCGGTGTCATCCTGGGGACGGTTAATTATGGCGTATTTTTGAATGTGCTTGATGCAAATCAAAACATCCTGTTTGCAACTAGGGCCCAAGTGCTGCCACTGATGGGGTGGGTGTCTGTGTGGCCCAATTTTTGGAAAAAAGGGAGACTCCGCTTGGAGTAACCCTTGCTTGCTGTGTTTTTAAAAGAAGCCAAGATGAACAAGTCATGGGTCAGCAAAGACTTTATCTACCTACCCCGGTGTCATCCTGGGGACGGATAAGAATGGCGTATTTTTGAATGTGCTTGATGCAAATCAAAACATCCTGTTTGCAACTAGGGCCCAAGTCCTGCCACTGATGGGGTGGGTGTCTGTTTGGCCCAATTTTTGGAAAAAAGGGAGACTCCGCTTGGAGTAACCCTTGCTTGCTGTGTTTTTAAAAGAAGCCAAGATGAACAGAGCTGGGATCAGGAAAGACTTTGCTACCTACCCCGGTGTCATCCTGGGGACGGTTAATTATGGCGTATTTTTGAAAATGCTTGATGCAAATCAAAACATCCTGTTTGCAACTAGGGCCCAAGTGCTGCCACTGATGGGGTGGGTGTCTGTGTGGCCCAATTTTTGGAAAAAAGGGAGACTCCGCTTGGAGTAACCCTTGCTTGCTGTGTTTTTAAAAGAAGCCAAGATGAACAGAGCTGGGATCAGGAAAGACTTTGCTACCTACCCCGGTGTCATCCTGGGGACGGTTAAGAATAGCGTATTTTTGAATGTGCTTGATGCAAATGTAGCTGTGAAGTGTACAACTGGGGCACAACTGCTGCCACTGAAGGGGTGGGTGTGTGGGGCCCAATTTTTGGAAAAAAGGGAGACTCCGCTTGGAGTCACCTTGCGGTGTTTTACATGATTTTAGAATGGCGTGCCATGCCTATATCTGTGTGTCCTCCTCTTTTTCCTTGTCCAACTGTTTTGTTTTCGCATGAGTATATGTCCTTGTCACTTTCCCATGTGTTTGTGTTGTGTTGTGAGTTGTTTGTCACCTTTTGGACACCTTTGAGGGTGTTTTCTAGGTGTTTTACTGTGTTTGTGATTGCCTGCCATTGTTTCCTATTGGCTCGAGTTCGGTTCGTCGAACGTTCGACGAGCCGAACTCGAACGGGAGCTCCGTTCGGCGAACCGACCTCGAGCCGAACCGGGACCGGTTCGCTCATCTCTACTCCTGGACATAGCATTCGAATTACCAGGTCCCTGAAGGCTGAAATGCGTAGTGGCCGGAAATCATGAACAATTACAATGGGCGTATGTGCTGTAGATCCTGCGTCAGTTGTAGCTTGGAACTTTGTCTTTTCACGGATTTGCCCGTCTCTCATGGTGTTGGGCTATTTTCGGATCAAAATGGTGTGTCCCTCCTTGGCCCGTATCATGGGTTATTTCAGGGGCAAATTTAACTCTCTTAGCACTTTTCTCCTTAATTGTGGCCGTTGAATTGTGGGGTCAAGGTCTATCCAACCAGCATATTTGTTGTTTTTCAGACAATTTAGGGCTCGTGCATAGTAATAATAACACAGGTTTCCAAGGGTAAAAATTTTTGAAAGATGTGATTTTTTTCATACTTTTGATCATTGGACTCAGTAAAAATATTGAAAAAATATCATCACGTACAGTTTTTTCACAAACACTGATTCTATAGGTGTTAGGGCCAGGTGGACGGGCAGACCCAGGAGGTGGATCCACTGGGCCGAACACCTTAATGAAGGCAAGGGGTCCGGTAGCCGGAGCACTACGGGTAGCAGGACAGTCCGTGCAAAAGAGTGGAATGGAGAAGTCCCTGGGACCACGGAGTCACTGATGGTAGTCCGGGTGACGGAGCTCAGGTTCGGAGGCCGAGATGTCAGGCAGAGTCCGGAACCGATGGAGCGAGAGGACGGGTCACCACAGGGATCAGAGATGGTACGGACTGACGGGATGGCAGATAGTCAGCGTTCGGGGTTCGGGAATCGGCAGGACCGGATGGCGAGGCAGGAGCGGCTCTAGAAGAGAGATAGGTAAGTATATCACAGAGACACAAGGAGACCTGACTCCTAGCTTAGGAAACACGAAGAACAGGCCCCGCCCACTTGGACATTAAACCCCTTTATACCCTGTACCTGTGTGTTCAATTTCCTGTCAGTGGACGCTGGCCCTTTAAGAGAGGGTCAATGACCGCGCGCGCGCCCTAATGCGCATGCGCGAGGCCCGGGTGCCAGAAGCCAGGGCAGGGAGCGGTGTATAGGAAGCAGGGGAGCCGGCCTGGAGCAGGGCTGCCGACGGGCGCCGGGAGCGGGGACCGGGCCGCCTGGGGACCGCAGGTGGTGGAGGCTGGAGACCGTGGAGCGGGGGATGTCTGCCAGAGGAGCCGGGGAGCGAAGCAGGGAAGCCGGGGAGCGTGGCAGGTGAGTCGGGGGGCAGAGCAGGGGACCCGGAGAGCGTGACAATAGGTTTCCAAAAGGTTAGAATTCTGAAAAGATTCCCTCCATACTTTTCTGAAGATGGTGCTCTAGTGTATTCAAGCGATGTTCCTGTGCTGATGGAAAATGTAACATTAAGTACAATGTGAGCGAGTGGAGACACGTCATTGTTTCATCCAAAAAGTCTGAAAGCTGTGCTACTGCTCAATGGCAGTAAGTATTCTTCAGTGTGTGTAGGGCATGTGTCGCGGGCAGAGGGGCCACGCACGCTACGCTCGGGTTCGGGGACTTCTGCTGCTGCTGCTGCTCGGTGGCTCGAGCGGAGGGCCAGATCCGGGGACTCGAGCAGCGCTCCTCGCCCACGAGTGAAAAGGGGGTGGTTTGTTTGGGGAGATAGTTAGTGACGTCACCCACAGGTCGTGGTGATAATGGGCACCACCACTGCTGGTGACGGGGATCCCGGGAGCGATGGCAGGGAGCAGCTAGGATGTTGGTTCCCCCTCCGTGGGTAGGGGTTGGTGATCCCGGGGCCCGGTGGCGGTACGGGGAGGCTGGGTGGCTGGGGTGTACGTATTGAGGGAGCCCGTTTGCCCGCAGGCGCTGGCCCTTGGATCTCTAGCCTATGGCGGTGGCTTTTTATCCTCACGGTGTGGACGGTTGCCTTCTGTCGGGTCTTGGGTGTTAGGGAACCCCTGGGATTCCGGTCACTCTCGGATTTGACCATTGTCGGCGGCTCCTAGCCTGGTCAGGGTCCAATGGCCCTGCCTTTGTGCTTGGTACAGATCCGCTCACCGGTTCAGTTCCCCTCGGGTCACCGCCCGTCCCCGGTCCTACGGTTCAGCTGACTTGTACCACCTCCTGCAGACGGCCACCACCGTCTGCCGACCTTGCTGACAGTGCCTGGGCTCCTACCCAGACACTAACAGTTTCTGTCCTCTCACTTTCCACTACAAAACTAAACTAACTGCTTTTTCCCGCCTCCAGGCCTGTGAACTCCTCGGTGGGTGGGGCCAACCGCCTGGCTCCGCCCCACCTGGTGTGGACATCAGACCCTGGAGGAGGCAACAAGGATTTTGTGTGACTGATGTAGACTATCCAGGGGAGGGGGTGTGTGTGATTTTGTGTTTGTGACTACCTGGCTAGTCCAGGGCGTCACACATGCTATGCACTTGGAAGAAAGCTGTGAGAATTTAGACTTTATTCTCAAGAAACTTAACTACAAGGAGCATGGATGGTCAATATGTGGTGGTCTAAAAATGTTCTCATTGCTTCTTGGGCAGCAAGGAGGATATATTAAATACCCATGCTGTTCTGCCTCATGGCAGCCTGCTAATAGTCATTCATTGAAATTTCTGTTACAACCCCTAGAGGTCATTGTTATTCTTTTGAATTGCTGAGTTTCCCTTTAAGCTAAATGTATTCTGGGTAAGGAATGCCTCCCTGAGCTGAGAAGAAGCCTGCAGCCATTTTCTCTTTGGATTTGTCAGGAAAGGACACGCCGACTTACCTCTCTGTACATTCACCCCTGCCTAGTGTAATCCGGTGAGCAAAGCAAATTACATGTGTTAGTGATAGAATCCTAGATGGAAGAGTGTAGTAAATGCATTGTACATTGTACTTCTACACCTTTAGTGTCATCCCTGTCTTGTTTGTCTAGATAAGATTTCTATGTATTGCAGATGCAGTGACCTTTCACCTACATTCTCGTAAGAACTGCATCTCATGTACTGTTATGCTATGTTAACTCTGTATTAACACTGTACTGACTGTAATCATTTTCTTGTTATAGTTTTTACCCGTATAAAACAGTATCTTGGATATACCGTATTCTGTCTTCAACTGCATCTTGGATATTCCTATATTCACTGTATATTCCATGTATACTGCAATCAAGTTCACGTTACCAGCTAATAAATCAAGGCTATTGAACTCCACAGTCTGTTTATTTGAAATGTGAACTAGGGTTTAGCTGTATGCTAGAGATTCACAGCATTACGTAAAAGAAGGCAGAACACATGCTTTTTGTGTGAATTGGAAAGCCAGGTTAGGACTCTTCACTGGAGCAAAAAAAATTGGCCAACAAGAACATCTTTGTAACCGGGACTCAAGAACATTGTTGCATAAAGCTTAGTTGATCCCACCTAAAGTTCTCTTGCCACCACTCCACTGTAAGCTTGGACTGATGAAGCTGTTTGTGAAAGCGCTACTGAAAGAAGGAGAGATGTTTAAGTACCTGTGTACCAAGTTTCAGGGACTGTCAGAATCAAGTCTGAAGGAAGGTGTGATGCCCTGGCAAAACCAGGTAGTTACAGATAGGCCCCCGCACAACACCTTTCCTCACTTAGGAAACACACAGCCGACCTGAAACCCTAGTCACCTAGGACCCTGAAGCCAGGACCGAAACCAGCGGCCTAGCTAATTAAATGATTGAGGGCAGGATTATAGGTCCTATCCCACCTAAAGTCCCTCAAAGAAGACAACAGCCCACTGATAGGGATAAGGCCACCGCCAGGGTCCTTAGATCCCACGGGCTAGCGCCTGCGGGCACGGCTCCTTCGGCCATATCCAGCCGGGAGCGGACTCCTGAGTTCCAGACCAGGCAGTCCACCATACACAAAAACAAGTGCAGAGTAAAGGACAGCGACCACCAGCCTGGGTGGGGGACCTGAATGCAACCGGCCGGGGCGGCAGGCCACCAGCACCTTTGGTTTACCGAAAGACTCGTGTGATTCATTTACTGTGAGTAACCAAACATCCCCCTGCTTGCTCAGGCGCGCCGGCCCTTGCCATCACCATACCCTGCACAAAGACACTGGGCCCCGGGGCAATCATCCCTACACACGGAGGGGTTAACATCCAGCTGCCACTACATCTCTCCCGGGTATCCCATAACGGCAGCGGTGGTGTCCCACCTCACCACACACCGTTGGTGGCGTCACAAACTTAATACGGCCTAGCCCATACATCTACATTCCTCCTTTTATTCGACATGTCCGCGAGACCCCCGGGTCGAGCCACTCTCTTAGAAGGTCTGGATCCGACCAACGGCGGCTGCTGGCACAGGGGCAGCACAAAAGCATTTTTGTGGGTTCGGATATTCAGAAACCCATGAATGAAGGATGACGTGTTTTAAACAATAATGAAAACTGTTGAAAAAAGGGCTTGGGACTCTTTGAAAGAAGCAATAAATACGTTTCTAGGTAACAACAAAGAATCAAAATTTAAGTCCATTGTGGAGAACATGCTGAAACGTTTCAAAGCCTTGGGTTGTCTAATGAATTTGAAGTTACATTTTTTACATTCCTATTTGGACTACTTGTCTGAAAACCTTGGTGCTGGTGGGAAGAACAAGAAGGTTTTCATCGGAATATCAAGGAGATGGAACGACGATACCAAAGTAAATGAAACGTGAACATGATTGCCGGATGCTTCACAGAGAAGATCCACAGGCCTTCTATAAGAGAAAAGGGGGATCTAGAGAAAAGGAAAAAGTGCAAGAATAAATTTCTAATAAAGTTGCAGAATGACTGTACAATAAATGAATGTATTTTATATATAAAATTGTGAATATTTTTGGTTACAATAAGTATTTTTCTTGTTCATGTCACTTGTATGTAACTTCACACATGGATTGTACAAAATCAATATTTGATGGTTAAAAAAAATATTTTTTTTTTTTTTAAATCAGGACATTAGAAAACATAATAATCAGTCACTGGATTTGAAGTTTCATAAACCAAAATTTTACATAGCTGTGTAATTTGTCGGGCACCCACCGACAATAGAATAGCGCCAGATTTAGGAAGCTGGCTGAGGTCTGCAAAGTCTGTAGCCAGGTGACAAAATTGTCCAACCTGGGTTTCTTCCTTAAGTAGTCTCTGGTATGATGATATGGTATAATCCTGGCAGCCGGAGTCGAAATCCCTAGATTGCGGTTATGATCTCCAATTGGAATTGGAGCCCCTAGATTGAAGCCATGTAGCCAAGTGATCCTCTAGTTGAAGCCAAAGTCCCTAGACCGAGTCCACAAGGCATCCTGGTTCTGATCCCCTAGCCAGCTCCTAAGAGCTTAGACTAGATCATGCAACATCCATCAACAACCTGGTGACTCCAAGAAGTCCCCTTTTATAGCCATAACCTTCCCTTAGGATATACTGTGCCCTTATCAGATTGGTTGTACAAGGTTGCTTCTCTTATTGGATGAATTTCAAGCTGCATGGATAATGTTCATTTAAATGATGTGGATAGAAAGACTGAAGATATCTACATGTAGTCTGAAATCCATCATGAATCAATACTATTTTACACAGTCATAAGCAGCCCATGGGCATTCACCTGCATTCAAACCAATAACAGCTCATAGACCAGACAATCCATCTACCACTGGACCAAAGACAGGAAGTTAAATCCACTGCCTGCGGTAACCAACTTAATCCTATAGGCTACTCACACAACAAACCCAACAGAAAGGAAAAAAACATGGCTTCGATTATCCATCCAATGAAAACGCATAACCATTGTGAGCCATTGGACAATGCAATTGGACACTTGGTGACATGGTGCACGGCCCAATGAATCAAGTCTTTACTTCATATTCACGGTTTAAGCCCTTGGGTTCTAATGTGCCCAGAGTACATATCCAGAAAGATTCTCTTTCTTTGAGCTAAACACAAGTCAACAATACATTGTAAGCAGATTCTATTACCAGTCCCACACCATTTTGTGACGCATAATCACACAGTGATCCAATTAAGATTCCAAGTCATCGAACATGTCCAAGCCATATGCAGAGGAGGCAATAGAATTAGGAAGCTCAAAGAAAGGGAATCTTTCTGGATATATACTCTGGGCACATTGGAACCCAAAGGCTTAAACCATGAATATGAAGTACAGACTTGATTCATTGGGCCATGCATGGACATAATGGACATAATTCTAATAGGCAGGACAGGTAATAAGGAGCACAAGTTATATGCTAAAATGTGTTGTGTGACAAGACAGACACAGGAAAGGACATGATAACAGGTGTAGGGACCAACAAGGTGAGACAAGGGGTATCAGGATAGGGTCAAGTAGGTATGAATGTAGTAATGGGGCAGGCATAGAGAATTGTATGTGAATGTGAATTACAATAAATCACTAAGGAAAGGAATATGTGAGTGTGTGCCTAATGTAAACTAATATTGTACTGGCAAAATTATAGATGGAAAGGGAGAAGGGGAGGGGGGAGAGAGGAGGCTGTAATTGACTACAAGGGTATGAGTTATGAGTGATCATAGGGATAGTGTTACATAAGTGGAAATACCTATGGAGGACCGGATGTGTAAGCGCATACCTTATACAAACCTATAGAGTGCTGATGGGTGAGAGTGTGATGTTAGATATAAGACATCCTATAGTGAATAGTGAGCCGTAATCAAGTGCAACAGGGATATTTCACGTGACTATGGGAACCTGGAAGGTAAAGAAAGGGGAGAAAAAACTGTTAGACAAGGTAATCAGACATAATGTAACCAGTTGATCAGACATGATCACCTGGTTTGAGACCCCCTGCCTTACACTATATAGATATCATGTTCATTCCCCATCTATCTTGCTCAGGAGAGCATCTCCCTCCCCCGGCACCAAGAGCAGCTCATACTGAATTGTTACATTGACTAGTAACACTGCACACAGAAATGCACCTTAATATTCCACTGTTAACCCTTTCCTCCCAGCAGTAACACACAACTCCTCACCTTGATATCATGGTGATTTATGGTCAGAATGACTTCAATGCGATCAGTGATTTCTATTCTAGCTCTGCTCACATAGATTTTATATCCACACTCAACTATAGGCCGTTCTTCATATTTTGGGGGATTTTAGTCAGATATACTAGTTTGTGCCTGTATAGTATTGGTGTAGATGGGAGTGTAGGGCATGGGTTACATGGCACTGTGGTGGAATACTGATGGGAGGTATTGGTGCTGTGTTTGATGCTTCTACTGGGTATTTTCCTACAAATACTGGAACAGCTCACTGCTTAGAATGATCCTTCCCAGCTCTATAATATATTATATATACCCCACAATGCAGGCTCACACACACATTTGTCTCAAGTGTGTTGTAGGGACACAGATACAGTCTTGGTCATGTGACTAAAGGCTACTTTACACACTGCGATATCGGTCCCGATATCGCTAGTGTGGGTACCCGCCCCCATCTGTTGCGCGACACGGGCAAATCGCTGCCCATGCCGCACAACACCGACCAGACCCGTCACACATACTTACCTGCCCGGCGACGTCGCTGTGTCCGGCGAACCGCCTCCTTTCTAAGGGGGCGGTCCGTGCGGCGTCACAGCGACGTCACTGAGCGACCGCCCAATAGCAGCGGAGGGGCGGAGATGAGTGGCCGGAACATCCCGCCCACCTCCTTCCTTCCTCATAGCGGCTGGGAGGCAGGTAAGGAGAGGTTCCTCGTTTCTGCGGTGTCACACGGAGCGATGTGTGCTACCGCAGGAGCGACGAACTACATCGTTACTGCTGCAGTAACGATAATCGAGAATGGAGACCCATGTCACCGATGAGCGATTTTGCACGTTTTTGCAACGATGCAAAATCGCTCATCGGTATCACACGCAGCAACATCGCTAATGCGGCCGGATGTGCGTCACAAATTCCGTGACCCCAACGACTCCGCTTTAGCGATGTCGCAGCGTGTAAAGCCCCCTTTAGTGGGAGTGGTGTACAGGGTCTTAGCAGTAAAGAGTATTCCATATTTCTGCCAGATACCCACAGAGATATTGAAATCTGAAAAAAGAGACTTCTGCTCATTGAAGGTAAGAACTGCTCACATAGCGTTCAACTCCACAGCAAACGAGTGCTCTAGCACTGGCATCTCAGCAGGGATATTCCCCTACTACACATGTGTGTCTAGGTCACTGTGACAGTTTACAGGACATAACTCAGGGCACCTAGACAGAAGGCAGAGGGACTACTTTCTATTTCTGGTGTAGAGCTTAGTACAATATATATATATTTATACTATTACATGGGACACATGTACCTTGTATTACCATTATTCGCTGTATATGAACCCCTTTTCTCCGGGCATTATTTGTCTATAGCATTTTTCACGAACCTGAGGCAACTGAGAACCCTTCAGTGAAGGAATTCCACTAACCCTCACAATACCTACCAGGGGCCTCCCTGCAGTAACTCAGGTAGTTGTACCCATTCTCTTTCCGCATTCTATGTGTTCTTCTTCTTTCTTCTTTTTTTTCTTTTTTCTTCTTTTTATTTCTATCATGTAGTTCAGGGGTTTATAGATATATGTCCTGCATCTCATATTTCCTTTAGTGGTGCTTCTTACCCATTCTCATATCATTTACCCTAGTATTTCATGATCCTGAGGCGACTGAGAACCCTTTAATAAAGGAATCCTTTTTCACCTGAATTGTCAAGTGATACTTACCAGTGACTATCACGTAATGTTACAGGTAGTTCCATTTTCTTCCTCTTCTTTCTCTCCTTTCTTCTTTGTCACACGGTCCATTGTGTTATAGCCCACGTGTCATGATAACACTTGTACCATCTTTTCATTTAGATTCCACCTACAATTATTTACCGATTCCAGTTCTGGAATAGGCTTTCATCATCTACTCACTAGAATTCTCAAGTTCATAAGGTACTGAGACATATACATGTTCACACCATTATAAAGAACAAAGTATAAACATTGAGGTTTTTCTCACACCCATGTTCCTGTGTTCTTTGATATGATATGTGTTCATTTCCTTCACTATATAGGATTGCAAGTTTTCCATTTGTACCTTAATGGCAATGACGCTATACAATTGAACACATATCATCCTGTTATCCATATAGGTGTGTATTTACCTGCTTGACTATTTTTGGTTGTTTGATCCAGAATGTTTCTCCAGATAGGTCATGTGGAAATTTTCTTTCCTCAGTACAAATGTTTTCACTATGGCTTTGGAAAATTTTTTTGTATGTGCATCATGGTCATTTGACCCATTGTACTCTCAAGTAGCAATATATTGTACTGTTATGTTGTACTATGTACTAATTACGTGTTTATATGGTTTTGTAACCCTTTATGATCTTAGATAACTTTATCCTTGATAAAGACCTAAAAACAAGCTCGAAACGTTGGATGAATTATCCTTTTGCACAAATAAAGAATTTTCAGCATTCTAAGAGTTCTTTTCTTACGTTATTGATCACTATAGTGTGCCAGAGCTATTTCTATTGAATTAACTCTTATTTTTTCTGAGCACCTGCTATATACACAGTGAGCCAGACATATTCAATTTTCATTCAGAAGGCAGAGGGAAGCCTTAGCAGCTGAGCCTATATCTTGGCTTGTGAGCATTAGAACAGGCCGGCGATTACAGGGTAACATGAAAAATGTCCAGCTTGCATTATGACTAGAACATGACAATATCCTTTTAAGTACTAACCTATGATGCGTTCCTAAGCAGTTGATGTTATATGTTCTACATTTCATTTTCTGCATACTTTACAAGTAGTAGAATTTGCTTTGATATAGGCAACTGGATTTTCACAATGAAAAGGCAAAGGATAACGCCCGAAAAAGACGCCATACATTATGTCAGTGCCATCACTGACAAACCTGGATTGACCATGAAATACATCAATCCCCTTAAAGGTGAGTTAAAACAAGTTTTAACTAAATTGCCTTAATATTGTCATGCATTAGAATGACTGTCTTAGGTAATGATAAATATTTTCTACAGGAAGAGGAGTGTTTGCTGAAACTGAAATCGAAAAAGGGAGTTTTGTTGCAGAATATCGAGGTGAGCTCACGTATGCACTTACGATGGTAGACAACTACTCGAGATTTATGGTTGTGGTACAAGTCAAAGATCTAATGGCCCATACTGCAGCGAAGGTCTTCCAAGCACACTTATGCAGACCTCATGGCTACTCAGAGAGAGTCCTCACAGATCAAGGCACTGCCTTTGAAGCGGAAATCTTCAAGGACTTCTGCAGCTTTTACCGATGCAGGAAGATGCGTACTACACCCTACCATGCTCAAACCAATGGTTATCAACCTGCTCAGGACTTTACCCCATATTCCAGATGTGGCCTTACAAGTGATTTATAGAGGGGTAACAATACGTTGGGATCATCGGATCTAATCTCCCTTTTTATACACCCTAAAATCTTGTTTGCGTTAGAATAAACAATAACATCATAAAGGTATAGCAGTACCGTTTCAAAGTTTCGGTGTCCCAAGCAGCATTCCATCAGCCTCTGGAAGGTTCCTGGCAAATTGCACAGCTCGAAGGGCATGCTTTTGAACTCGCAGAGACCCATCGGGGTGGCAAAGGCGGTCTTCTCCCGGTCTGCCTCAGCAACGGACACTTGCCAATAGTGACTAGTGAGATCAAGGGTAGAAAAATAATTTGCAGTTGTCAATGCAGCTAGCTATTCCTCAATACAGGGGAGTGGTGCTGTCCTTCTTTTTTAACAGGACCAACGGAGCTGCCCAGAGGCTACAACTGTCACGGATAACCCCAGCCTCCTTCATGTTGCTCAACATGTCCTTGGTACACTGGTAATGTGCAGGTAGATTTGGCTTATATCTCTCTTTGATGGGTGGGTGTGCACTTGTGGGGATGTAGTGTTTGACCCCTTTTATTTTTCAAAAGTCTAGCGGATGTTTGCTGAAGACTTGCTCGTATTCTTGCACTAGCCTGTAGACCCCCTTCTTGTGATGTGAAGGTGTGGAGTCAGTGCCTACGTGTAATTCCTTACACCACTCCTCTGGCTGACTTGGTGAGCTGTCACTGAATGGGTGGGCTGAAGCAATGGTGGATACTGCTGTTTGGATAGCATGTGTATCTACTGAGAACAGCTTATCAATGGTGGCAAATCGGAGCAGCTTAATCTTTTGCTCTCCGCAGTTCAACACTCTCATGGGCACTCTTCCCTTCCATATTAATGAATAAAACTATGATGTAAATAGCATATAGATACCCCATAAATGCAGATAAAAGTAGGTTATGGGAAAAGGGGGAAGAGAGAAACAGGAAAATAGTGGAATAAAGTATACCTTCCAGGTGGGAGAGGAAATGGCAGCACAGCCAGTGGAGGTGAAGCAAGGGGAGCCTGCAACTAAAGAGTTGAGAGCGTTATCACATGGTGACTGAGCCTGATTGTAACGGGAGCATAGAGGTGCCGATCCTGTCTTACCTGCGTTGGTGTAGAAGTGGGTGTCCTGTGGTGGAGTCAGCTATGTGCAGTGGTGGCCGTGGGTTCTTTTATGTGCGACCGTAGTAATAGCTGTGCCCACTTCCTGTATGGGAGTGGAATGCAGTGAGGCTAATGGAACGCACACCTGCGCATTTGTGTTTAACGTCGCGCATGTGCAGAACGGAGAAAAGGCTGCGCTCACTTCCTAATGAAAGGGAGTGAGACGCAGCTGGGAAGGGAAGGGAAAAGATTAGGGTTTGGGGATGATGAAAGGGCTTTCTACGGGCAAGGATGGCAAAGGGTGGCAGTGACGGAAAGTCAGGCAGATGGTCCTGTCCTGTCCTGTCCGTCCGTCTTTTTGTATCATGAATTGGAAAGACTGCAAGGGGGAGGGGAGGTGCTTGTGCCCAAAAGGAGGAGTTATTCAGATTCATTGCAGTGGGCGGCGGCTGCAAAAAGCACCATTCTCCTTGTTTTTGCTCTGCAAAACAGCCTTTTCAAGGGTTTGGCTTGGGTGACAAAATGTCTTCTGTAGGCGTGGGTTTGTCTCCCTCTCCCTAAGATGTGTCCGGTATAGGCCAGGGTGCCACTCAAGGCCGTAACCAATTCTGGTTATAGCTTCTCGGCCTTTTGGCTAAGATCAAGTGTAGTTTCGGAGGACGCTACCTTGGTCGGTACTGGAAGGTGCCTGGGATTGCACGTCTGCCGGCCTTGAGGGAGTGTGTGTGCCTTCTGGTGACACATAGCCCTCTTGTGCCTGGACGGTTCCCAGGCAACGGGAGGCGATCACCTTTGTTATTTTGAAGTCCTACTGATAAACAGAAAAAAAAAAAATTAAATCTGTTCTTATCAGTTTAATATCTGATACGTCCCCTCTCTAGGGACCATATATTAAATGGATTTTTAGAACAAGGAGATGGAAAAAATCTTGCTCTGTCCACTCCACGCATTGACCTGGTATTGCAGTACCTCCAGGACCGGTGCACCCCTTCTTAACCGAGTTTCCAAAAGCAGAACTCAATTCACCTGATTCAAATGAGCCCCATTAGTGAATTGAAAGAAAGCAAAAACTTTATATGCACCTCAATTTGGCCAATTCACTTTTCACACTTTCACCCTTTTTTTTTATCTTTCACACCTTTTACTTGCTTTATTGATGCAAAAGCTGTGCCAAATAGCAAACTCATCTCCACTCAACTTGACCAACTCTGCTATGTCCCGTGCAGTATCTTATTCTCAGTCTTATCTAGATCATTTGCAATTGAATAGAATAGATCCCTTTTGGACACATTGGATTCAGCTGCTGCAGTGACTGCAGGTGTTAGAAGATGCAGACTTGGCATCAGGTGCTGTCTATCAGATTCCACTCCAATTAAAGCTTCCATTGTTTTTCGGTGTTTTCTTTGAGCAATGATGATGTCTTTAGTGATCTGTTGGCTCCCTCTCCTGGAGGAAGAGTTTGCTTGCTCTTGGACTTTCAAAAAGAGAGGTCATGATAGACATTTAGCTTCTGAGCCCAATTGGGGACAGTCATGGGTGATGAATGTTTTGCAACCTGCTGCGAAGCCTGATACCGCAATATAAGGAACGTCAAATACTAAGAATGGGCGGCCTATGAAAGAATTAGTACTTTCATTAAGCATACTTAAACGGCTAATTGGGAATAGACAAACTGTAAAAAGCCCTCTGAGAAAGCCCCTCTATCCTTTGTCAGTAAGCTTTTCTGTAGTCTGCCTGTTGATGTATTTTCCGTTTGAACAGTGCACAACATGAAGTGACGGAACACTGGCTTGTCACAATGTCCCCCGCTGACATCACAATAGCGCTGCTGCCTAGAAAGCCAGCTGCGCAGCAGAAGTTGCTCTTTGGGTGGGATGGTGGGCTAATGTATCTATTCCTGCTTGGTGAGAGTTTGACATGATCTAGAGCAACGAGTTCCAGCGGCTAGCGGTTGATTATTGGCTGTAATGGGGCTTTCTGGCTGGTGCTAGCCTTTCTTCTTAGCACACAGGAACCACAATCCCTACACCATGCTTCGATGGATTCTCTCATCCCAGCCCAGTAAAACTACATATTTCACACAGTTATAGGCAGCCCATGGGCATTCACCTGGATTAAAACCCATAACAGCTCATAGACCAAACAATCAATCTACCACTGGACCAAAGACAGGAAGCTAAATCCACTGCCTGCGGTAACTAACTTAATCCTATAGGCTACTCACACAACAAACCCAAGAGAAAGGAAAAAAACATGGCTTCGATTATCCATCCAATGAAAACGCATAACCATTGTGAGCCATTGGACAATGCAATTGCACACATGGTGACATGGTGCACGGCCCAATGAATCAAGTCTGTACTTCATATTCACGGTTTAAGCCCTTGGGTTTTAATGTGTCCAGAGTACATATCCAGAAAGATTCCCTTTTTTTGTGCTAAGCACAAGTCAACAATACATTGTAAGCAGATTCTATTACCAGTCCCACACCATTTTGTGACGCATAATCACACAGTGGCCCAATTAAGATTCCAAGTCATCGAACATGTCCCAGCCATACGCAGAGGAGGCAATAGAATTAGGAAGCTCAAAGAAAGGGAATCTTTCTGGATATATACTCTGGGCACGTTGGAACCCAAGGGCTTAAACCATGAATATGAAGAACCGACTTGATTCATTGGGCCGTGCACATTTTTTCTAACGCCCGGTTCTTTTTCGTGTTCACACTATATATGGTTCCACTATGTATGGAGTTCCATTCTTCCTTGTTTTTTATTTGTCATGTTTGTCATGTCTAATCAACTGGTTACATTATGTCTGATTACCTTGTCTAACAGTTTTTTCTCCCCTTTCTTTACCTTCCATGTTCCCATAGTCACGTGAAATATCCCTGTTGCACTTGATTACGGCTCACTATTCACTATAGGATGTCTTATATCTAACATCACACTCTCACCCATCAGCACTCTATAGGTTTGTATAAGGTATGCGCTTACACATCCGGTCCTCCATAGGTATTTCCACTTATGTAACACTATCCCTATGATCACTCATAACTCATACCCTTGTAGTCAATTACAGCCTCCTCTCTCCCCCCCTCCCCTTCTCCCTTTGCATCTATAATTTTGCCATATATACTAGCAAACACTCAGTGTACCTAGTGGCATCCTATACGTGGCTATTGGACCTTGCTATAGTCCCACTAGTGCCAAGACATTTGCAGAGCGCATCTGCCTGCGTTGCACACTCCAACTAATTATAAGTAAGCCATTATACTAGCAAACACTCAGTGTACCTAGTGGCATCCTATACGTGGCTATTGGACCTTGCTATAGTCCCACTAGTGCCAAGACATTTGCAGAGCGCATCTGCCTGCGTTGCACACTCCAACTAATTATAAGTAAGCCATTATACTAGCAAACACTCAGTGTACCTAGTGGCATCCTATCTGTGGCTATTGGACTTTGCTATAGTCCCACTAGTGCCAAGACATTTGCAGAGCGCATCTGCCTGCGTTGCACACTCCAACTAATTATAAGTAAGCCATTATACTAGCAAACACTCAGTGTACCTAGTGGCATCCTATACGTGGCTATTGGACCTTGCTATAGTCCCACTAGTGCCAAGACATTTGCAGAGCGCATCTGCCTGCGTTGCACACTCCAACTAATTATAAGTAAGCCATTATACTAGCAAACACTCAGTGTACCTAGTGGCATCCTATACGTGGCTATTGGACCTTGCTATAGTCCCACTAGTGCCAAGACATTTGCAGAGCGCATCTGCCTGCGTTGCACACTCCAACTAATTATAAGTAAGCCATTATACTAGCAAACACTCAGTGTACCTAGTGGCATCCTATACGTGGCTATTGGACCTTGCTATAGTCCCACTAGTGCCAAGACATTTGCAGAGCGCATCTGCCTGCGTTGCACACTCCAACTAATTATAAGTAAGCCATTATACTAGCAAAAACTCAGTGTACCTAGTGGCATCCTATCTGTGGCTATTGGACTTTGCTATAGTCCCACTAGTGCAAAGACATTTGCAGAGCACGTCTGCCTGCATTGCACACTCCAACTTTTTTAAACTAAGCAATTTTACTAGCAAACACTCAGTGTACCTAGTGGCATCCTATACATGGCTATTGGACTTTGCTATAGTCCCACTAGTGCCAAGACATTTGCAGAGCGCATCTGCCTGCGTTGCACACTCCAACTAATTTTAACTTAGCCATTATACTAGCAAACACTCAGTGTACCTAGTGGCATCCTATACGTGGCTATTGGACCTTGCTATAGTCCCACTAGTGCCAAGACATTTGCAGAGCGCATCTGCCTGCGTTGCACACTCCAACTAATTATAAGTAAGCCATTATACTAGCAAACACTCAGTGTACCTAGTGTCATCCTATACGTGGCTATTGGACTTTGCTATAGTCCCACTAGTGCCAAGACATTTGCAGAGCGCATCTGCCTGCGTTGCACACTCCAACTAATTATAAGTAAGCCATTATACTAGCAAACACTCAGTGTACCTAGTGGCATCCTATACGTGGCTATTGGACCTTGCTATAGTCCCACTAGTGCCAAGACATTTGCAGAGCGCATCTGCCTGCGTTGCACACTCCAACTAATTATAAGTAAGCCATTATACTAGCAAACACTCAGTGTACCTAGTGGCATCCTATCTGTGGCTATTGGACTTTGCTATAGTCCCACTAGTGCCAAGACATTTGCAGAGCGCATCTGCCTGCGTTGCACACTCCAACTAATTATAAGTAAGCCATTATACTAGCAAACACTCAGTGTACCTAGTGGCATCCTATACGTGGCTATTGGACTTTGCTATAGTCCCACTAGTGCCAAGACATTTGCAGAGCGCATCTGCCTGCGTTGCACACTCCAACTAATTATAAGTAAGCCATTATACTAGCAAACACTCAGTGTACCTAGTGGCATCCTATACGTGGCTATTGGACTTTGCTATAGTCCCACTAGTGCCAAGACATTTGCAGAGCGCATCTGCCTGCGTTGCACACTCCAACTAATTTTAACTTAGCCATTATACTAGCAAACACTCAGTGTACCTAGTGGCATCCTATACGTGGCTATTGGACTTTGCTATAGTCCCACTAGTGCCAAGACATTTGCAGAGCGCATCTGCCTGCGTTGCACACTCCAACTAATTATAAGTAAGCCATTATACTAGCAAACACTCAGTGTACCTAGTGGCATCCTATACGTGGCTATTGGACTTTGCTATAGTCCCACTAGTGCCAAGACATTTGCAGAGCGCATCTGCCTGCGTTGCACACTCCAACTAATTTTAACTTAGCCATTATACTAGCAAACACTCAGTGTACCTAGTGGCATCCTATACGTGGCTATTGGACTTTGCTATAGTCCCACTAGTGCCAAGACATTTGCAGAGCGCATCTGCCTGCGTTGCATACTCCAACTCATTATAACTAAGTTGCATTGTCAGGGATATTTATTCTTTATTATTCTGCTGTTAATAAAGCTAGACCACCACTGCAATCTTCACCACCTCTCAATTTTTACTACCACATTTTCAGTCCACAATCTTGTCGCAATCAACATGAGTGGCAAAATGACAGATGCTGGTGGAAAGGGGAAGAGGCGTGGTGGAAAAGGCAAAAAAGGTTTTGTCTGTGGGGAAAGTGGCAAAGCTCCATTATCATCTGCTGAAGATAGACCATCTACCAGCAAAAGTAAGATGTCTACTACTTACCGTGGACAATCCGATGTGCTCCCTTTTTTACGGACACGAACAACAGGAAGAAAGGTAGATGATGGGCAAAAAAGGAAAATGCTTGAATGGATCTCAAGTGGTCCAACAAGTGCCCTCTCAGCCACTTCAAGTACCGCATCCAAAAAACACCAGTCCTCTGAGTTGTCATCCCAATCACACTTGATTTCTCCCAGCTCTGAAGTCTCCATCAGCCCTGCACAGTATGGTGGAACTGAGATGGCTGAGTCTGCAGAGCTGTTCAGTCACACTATAGCCTGGGAATCAGAGGTCTGCTCCCAAGCTACAGTGAGTACAGAACAGGAAATGGTCTGCAGTGATGCCCAGAACCTTTGTGACTCTGATTCAGGCCGTGAGGACCAAGATTCTGAGCATAATGTTGACCCTTTGTCACAAACTGTAACACCTGTGGTTATAGACAATGAGGAACATACTGATGAAGATGAGACGCAGATACCCGATTGGGATGACAACTTAAATATTCGGTCAGGGCAAGAAGAGGCTCGGTCTGAGGGGGAGGGGAGTGCAAACACAACAATTGATGATGAAGTTCTAGATCCCACCTACTGTCAACCCCCAGTCAGGCACTCGAGGAGGTCAACAGAGGCGGTGGAGGAGGATGCAACCGACGACGAAGTTACCTTGCGCCTTCCTGGACAGAGTCGGAGCACTGGTAGCACGTCTACAACTGCATCCTCAGCCACCACTCTGCCTATGAGCATTATTCGGGGTGGATCAACAGGTCGCATGGCCTCTAAGCCTTGCCTAGCCTGGTCCTTTTTTGACATAGAAAAAGATCGCCCAAATCATGTGATATGTAAAATTTGTCATGATTCTCTTAGTAGAGGTCAAAACCTCAGCAGTTTGACAACTTCTTCCATGAATCGTCACATGAATAAATATCATAGGTCCCGGTGGGAAGCTCACTGTGCTGCAATGCTGCAAGAGCGAACCATCCACCGCCCGCCCCTTCCAGTGCATCCGCGCACTCTTCATCTTCTAGGACTGTGGGGACAGCTGTCACACCTGTTTTTCCACGCCAAACTTCCACCACTGTAACCGCAACAGGCAGTTTGCTTGTAAGGTCGTCAGTTGGTTTGGAAGGGGAAACAAGTGAGTGTGTACAGCTCTCTCAGACATCGATAGCACCAACGTTGGATGAAGGCAACATCATGTCTCCGCCTGCACTTTCCTCACAAACCTGCATTTTTCCAGGGACACCCTACTCAACACCGTCTACACACAGCAGCCAGATCTCTGTCCCTCAGATGTGGTCAAATAAAAGGCCACTTCCTCCGACCCATGACAAAGCTAAGAGGTTGACTCTATCCCTCTGTAAGCTGTTGGCTACCGAAATGCTGCCTTTCCGCCTAGTGGACACACAGGATTTTAGAGACCTTATGTCTGTCGCTGTGCCCCAGTACCAGATGCCTAGTCGCCACTACTTCTCTAAGAAAGGTGTGCCCGTGCTACACCAGCATGTCGCACACAACATCACCGCTTCCTTGAGAAACTCTGTGTGTGAACGGGTGCATTTCACCACCGATACTTGGACCAGTAAGCATGGACAGGGACGTTACATGTCGCTGACTGGGCACTGGGTAACTATGGTGATAGATGGTGAAGGGTCTGCTGCACAAGTCTTGCCGTCCCCACGACTTGTGTGTCAATCCTCTGTCTGTCCAAGTTCCGCCACAGCTTCTGCATCCTCCACCTCATCTGGGTCCTCCACCTCCGCCCCAAGCCTGCCTGGTCAGGCCACCAGCGTTCTCACTGCGCAGAAGGAATCACGCACGCCTCATTACTATGCTGGCAGCAGAGCGCAACGGCATCAGGCGGTCTTTAGCTTGACATGTCTTGGGAATAAGAGTCACACAGCTGAGGAGTTGTGGTCAGCTCTGCGGTCCGAGTTTAATAAATGGTTGTCTCCACTCAACCTGCAGCCTGGTAAGGCCGTGTGCGACAATGCTGCAAACCTGGGTGCGGCACTTCGCCTGGGCATTGTGACACACGTACCTTGTATGGCTCACGTGTTGAACCTTGTCGTCCAGCAATTTTTAACACACTATCCCGGCCTAGATGGCCTTCTGAACAGGGCACGAAAACTGTCAGCTCACTTCCGCCGTTCAAGCGCCGCAGCAGAGCGACTTGCATCGCTCCAGAAGTCTTTCGGCCTGCCGGTTCATCGCCTGAAATGCGATGTGGCGACACGCTGGAATTCAACTCTCCACATGTTACAGCGACTGTGGCAGCACCGCAGAGCCCTGGTGCAATACGTCATGACGTATAGCCTGGGCCAACGAGATGCAGAGGTGGGGCAGATCACCCTGATGGAGTGGTCTCAGATCAAGGACCTATGCACCCTTCTGCACAGTTTCGACATGGCGACGAATATGTTTAGCTCTGACAATGCCATTATCAGCATGACGATTCCAGTCATTTACATGCTGGAGCACACGCTAAACACTATTCGGAGTCAGGGGGTGGGACAACATGAAGGGGAGGAACTACAGGAGGATTCATATGCGCAAGGGACAACAACATCACCAAGGTCCAGACGTTCATCATCACCAACGCAGCAGGCATGGGACCATGGGGAACAGGGATCGACAAGGGCGCATAGTAGCAGGCGAAATGTTGAGCAAGGTGCAGGAGAACATGAAGAAATGGAGGACGAACTGTCCATGGACATGGAAGACTCAGCGGATGAGGGAGACCTTGGTCAAATTTCAGTTGAAAGAGGTTGGGGGGAGATGTCAGAGGAAGAAAGAACGGGTAGCACCTCTATGCCACAAACACAGCGTGGACTTGGTCCGCATGGCTGCGCAAGACACATGAGTGCCTTTTTGTTGCACTACCTCCAACATGACAGTCGTATTGTCAAAATTAGAAGTGATGATGACTACTGGATTGCCACACTATTAGATCCCCGGTACAAGTCCAAATTTTGTGACATAATTCCAGCCATAGAAAGGGACGCACGTATGCAGGAGTATCAGCAGAAGCTGTTACTCGATCTTAGCTCGGCTTTTCCACCAAACAACCGTGCAGGTGCAGGGAGGGAATCTCCCAGTTGTAACTTGACAAACATGGGACGGTCTCGTCATCTTCAACAGTCTACCCGTACCAGTAGGACCGTATCTGGTGCCGGTAACAGCAATTTTATGGAATCTTTTCATAATTTTTTTAGACCCTCTTTTGCAAGGCCACCAGAGACAACAAGTCTGACACATACTCAACGGCTGGAGAGGATGATACAGGAGTATCTCCAAATGAACATCGATGCCATGACTGTGCAACTGGAGCCTTGCTCCTTTTGGGCTTCAAACCTAGAAAAATGGCCAGAGCTCTCCAGTTACGCCTTGGAGATTTTGTCGTGTCCAGCTGCCAGCGTTGTCTCTGAACGTGTATTCAGTGCTGCTGCACTTTCCCCACAGACAAAACCTTTTTTGCCTTTTCCACCACGCCTCTTCCCCTTTCCACCAGCATCTGTCATTTTGCCACTCATGTTGATTGCGACAAGATTGTGGACTGAAAATGTGGTAGTAAAAATTGAGAGGTGGTGAAGATTGCAGTGGTGGTCTAGCTTTATTAACAGCAGAATAATAAAGAATAAATATCCCTGACAATGCAACTTAGTTATAATGAGTTGGAGTGTGCAACGCAGGCAGATGCGCTCTGCAAATGTCTTGGCACTAGTGGGACTATAGCAAAGTCCAATAGCCACGTATAGGATGCCACTAGGTACACTGAGTGTTTGCTAGTATAATGGCTAAGTTAAAATTAGTTGGAGTGTGCAACGCAGGCAGATGCGCTCTGCAAATGTCTTGGCACTAGTGGGACTATAGCAAAGTCCAATAGCCACGTATAGGATGCCACTAGGTACACTGAGTGTTTGCTAGTATAATGGCTTACTTATAATTAGTTGGAGTGTGCAACGCAGGCAGATGCGCTCTGCAAATGTCTTGGCACTAGTGGGACTATAGCAAAGTCCAATAGCCACGTATAGGATGCCACTAGGTACACTGAGTGTTTGCTAGTATAATGGCTTACTTATAATTAGTTGGAGTGTGCAACGCAGGCAGATGCGCTCTGCAAATGTCTTGGCACTAGTGGGACTATAGCAAAGTCCAATAGCCACAGATAGGATGCCACTAGGTACACTGAGTGTTTGCTAGTATAATGGTTTACTTATAATTAGTTGGAGTGTGCAACGCAGGCAGATGCGCTCTGCAAATGTCTTGGCACTAGTGGGACTATAGCAAGGTCCAATAGCCACGTATAGGATGCCACTAGGTACACTGAGTGTTTGCTAGTATAATGGCTTACTTATAATTAGTTGGAGTGTGCAACGCAGGCAGATGCGCTTTGCAAATGTCTTGGCACTAGTGGGACTAGAGCAAAGTCCAATAGCCACGTATAGGATGCCACTAGGTACACTGAGTGTTTGCTAGTATAATGGCTTACTTATAATTAGTTGGAGTGTTCAACGCAGGCAGATGCGCTCTGCAAATGTCTTGGCACTAGTGGGACTATAGCAAGGTCCAATAGCCACGTATAGGATGCCACTAGGTACACTGAGTGTTTGCTAGTATAATGGCTTACTTATAATTAGTTGGAGTGTGCAACGCAGGCAGATGCGCTCTGCAAATGTCTTGGCACTAGTGGGACTATAGCAAAGTCCAATAGCCACGTATAGGATGCCACTAGGTACACTGAGTGTTTGCTAGTATAATGGCTAAGTTAAAATTAGTTGGAGTGTGCAACGCAGGCAGATGCGCTCTGCAAATGTCTTGGCACTAGTGGGACTATAGCAAAGTCCAATAGCCACATATAGGATGCCACTAGGTACACTGAGTGTTTGCTAGTAAAATTGCTTAGTTTAAAAAAGTTGGAGTGTGCAATGCAGGCAGACGTGCTCTGCAAATGTCTTTGCACTAGTGGGACTATAGCAAAGTCCAATAGCCACAGATAGGATGCCACTAGGTACACTGAGTTTTTGCTAGTATAATGGCTTACTTATAATTAGTTGGAGTGTGCAACGCAGGCAGATGCGCTCTGCAAATGTCTTGGCACTAGTGGGACTATAGCAAGGTCCAATAGCCACGTATAGGATGCCACTAGGTACACTGAGTGTTTGCTAGTATAATGGCTTACTTATAATTAGTTGGAGTGTGCAACGCAGGCAGATGCGCTCTGCAAATGTCTTGGCACTAGTGGGACTATAGCAAGGTCCAATAGCCACGTATAGGATGCCACTAGGTACACTGAGTGTTTGCTAGTATAATGGCTTACTTATAATTAGTTGGAGTGTGCAACGCAGGCAGATGCGCTCTGCAAATGTCTTGGCACTAGTGGGACTATAGCAAAGTCCAATAGCCACAGATAGGATGCCACTAGGTACACTGAGTGTTTGCTAGTATAATGGCTTACTTATAATTAGTTGGAGTGTGCAACGCAGGCAGATGCGCTCTGCAAATGTCTTGGCACTAGTGGGACTATAGCAAGGTCCAATAGCCACGTATAGAATGCCACTAGGTACACTGAGTGTTTGCTAGTATAATGGCTTACTTATAATTAGTTGGAGTGTGCAACGCAGGCAGATGCGCTCTGCAAATGTCTTGGCACTAGTGGGACTATAGCAAGGTCCAATAGCCACGTATAGGATGCCACTAGGTACACTGAGTGTTTGCTAGTATAATGGCTTACTTATAATTAGTTGGAGTGTGCAACGCAGGCAGATGCGCTCTGCGCTCTGCAAATGTCTTGGCACTAGTGGGACTATAGCAAAGTCCAATAGCCACAGATAGGATGCCACTAGGTACACTGAGTGTTTGCTAGTATAATGGCTTACTTATAATTAGTTGGAGTGTGCAACGCAGGCAGATGCGCTCTGCAAATGTCTTGGCACTAGTGGGACTATAGCAAAGTCCAATAGCCACGTATAGGATGCCACTAGGTACACTGAGTGTTTGCTAGTATAATGGCCAAGTTAAAATTAGTTGGAGTGTGCAACGCAGGCAGATGCGCTCTGCAAATGTCTTGGCACTAGTGGGACTATAGCAAAGTCCAATAGCCACGTATAGGATGCCACTAGGTACACTGAGTGTTTGCTAGTAAAATTGCTTAGTTTAAAAAAGTTGGAGTGTGCAATGCAGGCAGACGTGCTCTGCAAATGTCTTTGCACTAGTGGGACTATAGCAAAGTCCAATAGCCACAGATAGGATGCCACTAGGTACACTGAGTGTTTGCTAGTATAATGGCTTAGTTATAATGAGTTGGAGTGTGCAGAGGACAGGAGGGTACAGTGGCAGGATTGTGGTGCTCTGGGTAGAGGAATGGAAGCCTGCCTTTCTATTCCCTCCTAATGGTGAAATGCAGGGAGGAAATCCCTGACCTTGGCTACACAGATGCTGTTGCTGTTTGCAGGACCTGTCACCTATGGCTCTCTGACCCTGCCGGTTTGAGCCCTTAAAAGGACTGCTATAAAGTGCTCTCCCTATGCTGTCTAACGCTGTGTATGCAGCGCATACAGCTGTATCGGCTATAGGACTCAGGAGGACGGAGCTGCGACAGTGATGTCTGACACCAAAGACGCAGAAGGCAGATAATGGCGTCCGTGAAGAAAATGTCCGGTTTTATAATGCAGGGACATGTGACATGCAGATCCTATCACACATGCCGTTGCTTCTCTGGCTCAAAGTCAACTTAGCTGTGTGTGTGTCTGTGATTGGCTGACATGCTGGCCCGCCCCACAAGACGCGCGCACTTAGGGAAGGAAGACAAGAAAAAAAAAAAAAAAATGGCGATCGCCATTATAGAAACAGCAGTGATCTGAAGGCGCTGTTCACGCACACTATACACTGAAATGTGATAATAGTTTGATTCACAGAGTGACTTACACTATTACAGCAGAAACCAAGCTATGATTTAGCTGTTTTTTGGCTGCTAGAACCGTTCTCGAACGTTTCTAGAACTATCGAGCTTTTGCAAAAAGCTCGAGTTCTAGTTCGATCTAGAACATGCCCCAAAATCACTCGAGCCTAGAACTGGAGAACCACGAACCACGAACCGCGCTCAACTCTATCCAGGAGCTTTGGTTCCCTGAGTTTCCAATAGCAAATGTCTAGAAAAAACTCTGTCCATTGGCACAACTCAGCAAGAAAACGAGAAGACCGAGAAGATATATTTCATTTATCTTAATGCCACCTTATTAACAGCACTAAACCCTTCTATTATGTCCCTTAGCCTTTTGAGCTTATCCTCTGGTAAGCGGAAGACCATGCCTCTGGTATCGATCTCAGTGCCTAAAAACTGTATTATAGTAGCCAATCAGAATACAAAAGGATGCATAGGAAGCGTGACTTTATTTCAATATTTTAAAACAATCCAATAAAATGAAGAAAAGTCACTCATACAAGATCCACAGAAGTTGTATAATACATACATAAATCAAAACACTATAAGGCCTGTTTCACACGTCAGTGATTCTGGTACGTTTGTGCTTTTTTTTAAACATAACAGAATCACTGAGATACGCAGATCCATTATAATGAATGGGTCTGCTCACACATCAGTGATTTTTCACTGCACGTGTCTCCGTGCGGCGTACCCGCGTGTCCGTGATTGCTGCACGGAGACATGTCCATTTTTTTCTGGCATCACTGATAGGATGTCCATAAGGTGGCAGCAGAGCATAACAGAAAAAGGTGCCTATTGTGCACTGAAAAGACCCAATGTGATGCACCAGACATATAGAGCCCTAATGGATTCACAAATATAAGATATATCATGAATGACTACTGCATAATGAACGCTAGCATGAAAAAAGAAAGGAATCCATAAAAATAAATAATAAATGGTGCACATATGTTAGAGCCCCACCGAAGGACAAAAAAAGTCTGATGGAAATAGAGAGCATATAGGAACAATAAGAATGTGCAACAGAGAGGAAGGTGAGAATGCAGGATCAATCACTGCCTGTCAGATATTAATAATCAGGGAAATAACTCTGGAGCAGACGCACAAATTAGGGTCTTACCTGGTAAGGTAACAAATAATTAATAGTAGTTGCACTCACCTATTAAGGTTGTGCCAGTCACAACCCCTAAATGCACGTTACAAATGGCGACAGCCGCAGCCCCTAGTAGAAGAGCAATAACGTATAGGAGGAAAATCGGGTGCGTGCCGCGCTGTCACCAAAGGAAACTGATGTTAATTATTTCATCTCTTTATTCTTTTTTCCGGTCAATGTGTTTCAGAGATCACTGTCTCCTTCATCAGGGCAAAAAAAGAACAGTATGCAATCAAAGGAGGAAGAACCTCTATATATACACATATGGAGCTACGTCAGAGGACTGACTGCTGTATTTCAAATACTGCCGGGATGGTCAACTGTTACAATACCGGCCATAAAAGTTCTCAAGTGATATATTGAGAAACATTTATAAAATCACTGGGGTATAGTGTTTCAAATTTCATCAGCTTTTTGAGACAAAAATCAGAAAAAGAAGAAGAAGAAGGACAAAATGAAAAAAAGAAAAAAAAGAAGAAAAAAAAACCAAAAAGGGAGCATTGAGCTCCAGACCCTGTATTGAGTCTTAGAAGTGTAGTGACAAGTGCATCTGTCCACAACCCTGTAAGGGTGAACGGGATGACGGACAAGAAAAATTATGTTCGTGGCAAAAAATGGTGGTGTTGCTATATAAAATTGCATTAAGTGTAAGCCATTTTACTAATAAATAGTGATGAGCGAGCATGCTTGTTACTACTCGGTACTCGCACGAGTATCACTGTACTCGGTCTACTCGACGGGGACCGAGTAATCTCGCGATACTCGTGCTGTACTCGTGGTCTTCATCCCTGCATGTTGGCGCTCTTTTGAGAGCCAGCCCTCATGCAGGGATTGGCTGGCAGACCACTGCAATGCCACAGCCCTGTTAGTTGTGGAATTGCAGTGATTGGCCGGCCTGCACAGCGTGACCGAGCCTTTATACCGGCGGGCGCGCTGTGCTCTGCTCACAGCTATCCAGACAGTCAGTGCAGGGAGAGGGTCGCTACTTCAGGGAAAGGTTTGCGGCCCTTTATAGCTATTTCCGTAGCAGGGCTGCAAACAGTGTGACCAAAAGTCCTTCTCAGGACTATTCTAGTTGTATACAGGCAGGCAGGGTATAGCCAGGTCGGAGTACAGTAGCAGAGTCCTTCTCAGGACTATTGTTGCTGTATACAGGCAGGGTATAGCCAGGTTGGAATACAGGCTAGTGACCAAAAGAGTCCTTGTCAGGACTATTGTAGCAGTATACAGGCAGGCAGGCAGGCAGGCAGGGTATATAGCCATTCCTAGTGGTGACCGTATACCAGCCTTCATCATATCTGGGGCTGGTGTACACAGTCTAAAACAGTCCTGATAGTGTCAGACTTCTCAGCAATTGTCGCTCCTAAAACCTGTTAGGTTCTTAGTGCGTCCTTGCTTGCATTTAAAAACCGCACGTGTGTGCCTGTCGGTGGCAGCGTACAGGTGCACTTGTGTGCGTTTTTACCAAACTATTATATAACGCACAAGTGTAGTGTATAATACACGTCAGTCAGCAGTGGCTGATAGTGTCAGAGTTCTCGTCATTAATTTTTGCTCCTAAAACCTGTGTTAGGTTCTTAGTGCGTCCGTGCTTGCATTTAAAAACCGCACGTGTGTGCCTGTCGGTGGCAGCGTACAGGTGCACTTGTGTGCGTTTTTACCAAACTATTATATAACGCACAAGTGTAGTGTATAATACACGTCAGTCAGCAGTGGCTGATAGTGTCAGAGTTCTCGTCATTAATTTTTGCTCCTAAAACCTGTTAGGTTCTTAGTGCGTCCGTGCTTGCATTTAAAAACCGCACGTGTGTGCCTGTCGGTGGCAGCGTACAGGTGCACTTGTGTGCGTTTTTACCAAACTATTATATAACGCACAAGTGTAGTGTATAATACACGTCAGTCAGCAGTGGCTGATAGTGTCAGAGTTCTCGTCATTAATTTTTGCTCCTAAAACCTGTTAGGTTCTTAGTGCGTCCGTGCTTGCATTTAAAAACCGCACGTGTGTGCCTGTCGGTGGCAGCGTACAGGTGCACTTGTGTGCGTTTTTACCAAACTATTATATAACGCACAAGTGTAGTGTATAATACACGTCAGTCAGCAGTGGCTGATAGTGTCAGAGTTCTCATCATTAATTTTTGCTCCTAAAACCTGTTAGGTTCTTAGTGCGTCCGTGCTTGCATTTAAAAACCGCACGTGTGTGCCTGTCGGTGGCAGCGTACAGGTGCACAATTTGCACAAACTTTGATATAACGCCCAAGTCTAGTGAATACACGTCAGCACAGCATTGCAAAATGCGCAAGGGCGTTGGCAAGGAACAAGGAAGTGGACGTGATGGTGGTGCAGGCAGAGGCCGAGGTCGTGGGCAAGCTCTAATTTTGCCACAACAAAGGGCCACATCTAGTCGCTCGCACGTCCTGTCCCAAATTCTTGGGGACCGCAGCAGTACACCGCTCTTGAACCAAGACCAGTGTCAACAGGTTGTTAGTTGGATAGCGGATAATGCTTCCAGTCAGATTGGCACCACCACAAACACTCTGTCTTCCACACGGTCAAGTGTCAGTAGCCGTGATACTGCACCGCACATTTCAGAACCTGATCCTCCTTCCTACCACAAGGCTGAGTACACGTCCTCGGACATTAATGATCCCACACTTGGACACTCGGAAGAGCTATTCACGTTTCCATTCGCACATTCTGGCCTCTCGCCAGCTCATGTTGAAGTGGGTCATGAGGAGATCGTATGTACAGATGGCCAAATATTTGAGCAGCCACGTTCTCACGAAGTTGGCAACGTGTCTCAACAAGGGGTGGACGATGATGAGACACAATTGTCAGGAAGTCAGGAGGAGGAGCAGGGTGCGGAAGAGGAAGACGACGTGGTGGATGATCCAGTAACTGACCCAACCTGGCAGGAGGATATGCAGAGCGAGGACAGCAGTGCACAGGGGGAGGGAGGCGTAGCATCCCAACAGGCAGTAAGAAGCAGGGTGGTGGCTCCAGGCAGAAGTCAGGCAACCGTTCCCCGGAACAACAACACGACACAAGGTGCCTGTACAAATGTTAGGTCTTCCCGAGTCTGGCAGTTTTTTAAGTTGGATCCAGATGATTCTAAAAAGGCCATTTGCAACACCTGCCATGCCAGCATCAGCAGGGGTACCAAAACTAGCAGCCTGACCACCACCAGCATGATCAGGCACATGTCAGCCAAGCACCCGACTTTGTGGGAAGTACAACAGAGTCGAGGAGCAGTGCTTGCTAATGTCACTGCTACGTCTTCGCTGGTTGTGCATGCGAGCCAATCCCCTGTCCATGCTGCCTGCGAACAAGCCTCCTCCGGTCCTGCACCTGCAGTTGCCTACTCAGAAATAACACCATCATCAAGCACGTCCTTGTCCCAGCGCAGCGTTCAGTTATCCATTCAGCAAACCTTTGAACGCAGGCGCAAATACACTGCCAACACCCCACATGCCACAGTTCTAAATGCTAACATTTCGCGACTGCTTGCGCTGGAAATGTTGCCTTTTAGGCTGGTGGAGACAGAAGCATTCCGCGACCTGATGGCGGCAGCTGTCCCACGTTACTCGGTCCCCAGCCGCCACTATTTCTCCCGGTGTGCCGTCCCCGCGTTGCATAACCACGTGTCACAAAACATCACACGTGCCCTGAACAACGCTGTTTCACCCAAAGTCCACCTAACCACAGACACGTGGACAAGTGCTTGTGGGCAAGGCCGCTACATCTCGTTGACGGCAAACTGGGTTAATATTGTGGAAGCTGGGACCCAGTCTGAGCGAGGGACGGAACACGTCCTTCCCACACCAAGGTTTGCAGGCCCTACCTCAGTCAGTGTTTCACCCACACTCTACAGCTCCGGAATGTCATGCTCTTCAGCCTCCTCCTCCTCCTGCGCATCCTCATCCACTGTACCCTCCACACCAGTCCCAAGCTGGAAGCACTGCAGCACTGCCTCGGCGAAGCGGCAACAGGCTGTGCTGAAGCTAATCTGCATAGGTGACAAACCCCACAATGCAGAAGAGCTGTGGACAGCTCTGAAACAGCAGGCAGATCACTGGCTCACACCTCTGAACCTAAAGCCAGGAAAGGTCGTGTGTGACAATGGCCGGAACCTGGTGGCGGCTTTGAGGCGAGGCCAGCTGACACATGTTCCATGCGTGGCCCATGTGCTCAACCTCGTGGTTCAGCGGTTTCTAAAGTCATACCCAGAGCTGTCTGATCTGCTGGTAAAAGTTCGCCGCCTGTCTGCACATTTTCGAAAGTCACCTACTGCTTCAGCCGGCCTTGCCGGCTTTCAGCGCAGTTTGCATCTTCCGGCTCACAGACTGGTGTGTGATGTCCCCACGCGTTGGAATTCAACTCTGCACATGTTGGTCAGGATATGTGAGCAGAAGAGGGCAGTTGTTGAGTACCTGCATCACCTAAGCCGTCGGGAAATGGGTCAAACTCCACACATAACACCTGAGGAGTGGAGATGGATGTCCGACCTATGTACCATCCTCCAAAACTTTGAGGACTCCACCAAGATGGTGAGTGGTGATGACGCCATTATTAGCGTCACCATACCGCTACTCTGCCTTCTAAAACGGTCTCTGCTCAAAACCAAACATGATGCATTGCAGGCGGAGCGCGATGAGTTGCAGCAAGAAACAGTAGTGGGTGTGGGTGATAACACACAGCCCAGCCTCGTCTCATCACAACGTGCAGTGGAGGACTATGACGAGGAGGAGGATGAAGACATGGAGCAAATCTCCGGCCAAATTGAGGATATGACATGCACACCAGTCATATCCTCGGTTCAGCGTGGCTGGCCAGAGGACAGGGTAGATGAGGAGGAGGAGGAGGAGGAGGAGGAGGACAGCATGTTCAGTCAACGTGTTGGTCAGGCTACTGAAGTCCTGGCTGTTAAGAGTCTGGCGCACATGGCTGACTTTATGGTAAGCTGCCTGTCTCGTGACCCTCGCGTTAAGAACATCTTGGCCGACAATCATTACTGGTTGGTAACACTGTTAGACCCACGCTACAAGGAGAACTTTATGTCTCTTATTCCCGAGGCGGAGAGGTCAACCAAAATGCAGCAGTTCCGGAAGGCCATAGTCACGGAAGTAGGCAAAGCATTCCCCTCACAAAACGCTAGCGGCATAGGTCAGGAATCAGTGGACAACCAAGGCGTACAGCCGAGAGAGGCACAAGTCCAATCCGCCAGAGGTAGGGGAACAGTCTTTAAGATGTGGGACAGTTTTCTCAGCCCCTCACGTACCACAGCCCCTGAGGTGCGGGGTAGTGCCACAAGAAATCCTAAGTTTGCCCAGATGCTCAAGGAGTACCTTGCAGATCGAACAACTGTACTCCGACATTCCTCTGTGCCTTACAATTATTGGGTATCCAAGGTGGACACGTGGCATGAATTGGCTCTCTACGCCTTGGAAGTCCTGGCCTGCCCTGCCGCTAGCGTTTTGTCAGAGCGTGTTTTTAGTGCCGCAGGTGGAATCATTACAGATAAACGCACCCGCCTGTCAACTGAAAATGCTGACAGGCTGACTCTGATCAAGATGAACAAGGGTTGGATTGGGCCAGACTTCACCACACCACCAGCAAATGAGAGCGGAATTTAAAGTTTGTAACGGGAATTTGCCATGTACCTCCAGTCACCCATGGGTACACACTTCTGGACTTTGGATAATCGCTGGACTGCTCCTCCTTCTCCTCATGCGCCACCATGATGACCGTTACAAGAGTTAGGCCTTTGTTTCAGGTATACCCCCAGTGGTAAATTTTTTCGCCCATTCTTTGCAGAATGGACATTACAACGACAGGAGACCCGCTCCTTTGCAATGGGAACAATGTTTTGAGGCCCTCATGCACGTCTCTATGCAGGGACAACGTGGAGCCTCCCAATTTTTGGCTGCCCTGCCAAAGGGCTATACTATAATACACCCACTTCCTGACAATGGACACTTAATGTTTTGAGGCCCTCATGCACGTCTCTATCCAGGGACAACGTGGAGCCTCCCAATTTTTGGCTGCCCTGCCAAAGGGCTATACTACAAAAGACCCACTTCCTGACAATGGACACTTAATGTTTTGAGGCCCTCATGCACGTCTCTATCCAGGGACAACGTGGAGCCTCCCAATTTTTGGCTGCCCTGCCTAAGGGCTATACTATAATACACCCACTTCCTGACAATGGACACTTAATGTTTTGAGGCCCTCATGCACGTCTCTATCCAGGGACAACGTGGAGCCTCCCAATTTTTGGCTGCCCTGCCAAAGGGCTATACTACAAAAGACCCACTTCCTGACAATGGACACTTAATGTTTTGAGGCCCTCATGCACGTCTCTATCCAGGGACAACGTGGAGCCTCCCAATTTTTGGCTGCCCTGCCTAAGGGCTATACTATAATACACCCACTTCCTGACAATGGACACTTAATGTTTTGAGGCCCTCATGCACGTCTCTATCCAGGGACAACGTGGAGCCTCCCAATTTTTGGCTGCCCTGCCAAAGGGCTATACTATAATACACCCACTTCCTGACAATGGACACTTAATGTTTTGAGGCCCTCATGCACGTCTCTATCCAGGGACAACGTGGAGCCTCCCAATTTTTGGCTGCCCTGCCAAAGGGCTATACTACAAAAGACCCACTTCCTTCCAATGGGCACTTCAGGTTTACAGGCCCTCATGCACGTCTCTATCCAGGGACAACGTGGAGCCTCCCAATTTTTGGCTGCCCTGCCTAAGGGCTATACTATAATACACCCACTTCCTGACAATGGACACTTAATGTTTTGAGGCCCTCATGCATGTCTCTATCCAGGGACAACGTGGAGCCTCCCAATTATTGGCTGCCCTGCCAAAGGGCTATACTACAAAAGACCCACTTCCTTCCAATGGGCACTTCAGGTTTACAGGCCCTCATGCACGTCTCTATCCAGGGACAACGTGGAGCCTCCCAATTTTTGGCTGCCCTGCCAAAGGGCTATACTACAAAAGACCCACTTCCTTCCAATGGGCACTTCAGGTTTACAGGCCCTCATGCACGTCTCTATCCAGGGACAACGTGGAGCCTCCCAATTTTTGGCTGCCCTGCCTAAGGGCTATACTATAATACACCCACTTCCTGACACTGGACACTTAATGTTTTGAGGCCCTCATGCACGTCTCTATCCAGGGACAACATGGAGCCTCCCAATTTTTGGCTGCCCTGCCTAAGGGCTATACTACAATAGACCCACTTCCTTACAATGGGCACTTCAGGTTTACAGGCCATCATGCACGTCTGTATGCAGGGGCATTGGTGAACCTCACAATTTTGGACTGCCCTGGCAAAGGAAAATACTACAAAGACTCAGTTCCTCAAAATGGGCACATTAGACTCAGAGGCCTTTATGTACGTCTCTTCTCAGGGACATCGGAGTGCCACACAATGTTTTACGTAAAATCTTTCATGTATTGATCTCAAAAAGTAACATACATTAGCTCTATCTCACTATTGGGTATGTGCCCTTAACATTTCCGCTATGAAAAATCATTTTGGTGTCATTTTGGAAGGTTTTCTGGTGAGTCCGTAAAAATGGCGTAAAACGCGGACAAAATTATTCACAGCTGTGACTTTTGAGTGATAAATGCTTCAAGGGGTCTTCCCCATGCTGTTGCCATGTCATTTGAGCACTCTTCGGAGACTTTTGTGCCATTTTTAGGGTTTCTACATGCTGCCGGTGGTCATTTCACAAAAATACTCGGGTCTCCCATAGGATAACATTGGGCTCGGTGCTCGGGCCGAGTACACGAGTATCTTGGGAGGCTCGGCCCGAGCTTCGAGCACCCGAGCTTTTTAGTACTCGCTCATCACTACTAATAAACCTAAAAAATAAAAATAAATTGAATAAAAATCATGAATGTTGTGTTATAACAGGAAATTCGGTGTAAGAATGAATATCCGGGATGAGAGTTCAGCGAATGAGTTATAGAAATTGTTACAAAAAGGAGTGTGTACGGTTTATGCGTAAATTTTCAGAATGCGTACATGAAAATTATATGTATGTGAGAATGTCCCCCATGCTTTGTAAAAAGTTATTTATGAAAATGTAAATAAAATATATAAAAATGCCTAATTATTTATAATTTATGAGAAAGATATATATGTATGGAAGAATGTTATAAGGTGTCCAAGAACCATAAAGAAAAAGGGTGCATATATAATGTTAGAGGTCTAGAGTTCCACCAGGCTATATCACCCCTAAAGAAATAGAAAGAAGACCTTACTACCTGTGTACCCCAAAAAAAGCTATATTTCTTAGCCAGGATTATGGTGGAGATATGCACAAGTGAAATAAGAATATAAAGTAATACAATAAGATTATAAAACCAATATGTGTGCATTCATGCACCACCCGGTACGCTACCCTTGCCAAATTGCTCACTCTAGATCCCCACACGATCCATGAAGCCGTTCCCCCGGTCACACCGCCTGCTGCCGGTTCCCACTCATCCCTGGGGGAGTTAGGCGAGTGGTATCGAGAGCTACATGTCGGCACTGATGATACCCCCATACACCACAAGGAAGGGGTATACCGGGTGGTACAGGAGTATGAGCGGGTTTTTAGCAAGCACCCTCTAGATTTTGGGCAGATTAAAGGGGTTCAACACCACATCCCTACCGGTACACACTCCCCTATTAAAGAGAGATACAGGCCTATTCCCCCTGCGCACTACCAATGCGCCAAAGACATGTTGACGAACATGAAGGAGGCAGGGGTTATTAGGGACAGCTGTAGTCCCTGGGCCGCTCCGTTGGTGCTGGTTAAGAAGAAGGATGGCACCATGCGGATGTGTGTGGATTACCGGAAGATTAACCAGATAACGCATAAGGATGCTTACCCTCTGCCCCGCATCAAAGAGTCCCTGGCCTCGCTGAGAACCGCTAACTACTTCTCCACCCTTGACCTCACCAGCGGGTACTGGCAGGTGGCCGTGGCACCGGAAGACCGAGAGAAGACTGCCTATGGGACCGTTTTGCTGTACTTGGATGATGTGATTGTGTACTCACAGACGTATGAAGCCCACCTGGAGCACCTAGCCGAGGTGTTCGCGTCCCTTGCCAAGTATGGGATGAAGTTGAAGCCCTCAAAGTGTCATCTGCTGAAACCCAGAGTGCAGTACCTAGGACATGTGGTTGGTGCGGAAGGTGTCGCCCCCAACCCCGAGAAGATCACCGCCATCCAAGACTGGCCGAGACCGACCACAGTGAGGGAAGTGAGGCAGTTTCTGGGCCTGGTGGGATATTACCGTCGCTTCATTAAGGGGTACACAAAGATGGCTGCCCCCATGCAAGACCTCCTCGTAGGACAGACCAAGGGTGGTAGATCCCTAGTAGCCCCATTGGTGTGGGAAGAAAAGCATGAGGAATCCTTCCGCCAGCTGAGAACAGCCCTGACCGGAGAGGAAATCCTAGCGTACCCTGACTACAGCCGCCCATTCATCCTCTACACCGACGCCAGCAATGTGGGCTTGGGGGCTGTTCTATCCCAGGTCCAAGACAGAAGGGAAAAGGTAATAGCTTATGCTAGCCGAAAACTCCGACCGACTGAGAGGAACCCTGAGAACTACATCTCCTTCAAGCTTGAGCTCTTGGCACTGGTGTGGGCTATCACCGAGCGGTTCCGCCATTACCTGGCAGCAGCCAAGTTCACCGCGTACACAGACAATAACCTGCTGACCCATCTAGATACGGCCAAGCTGGGCGCGTTGGAGCAGCGATGGGTGACCAGGTTAGCCAACTACGATTTCACCATCAAGTACCGGGCCGGCCGTACCAACGTCAATGCCAATGCACTCTCCCGGATGCCCCACCTGTCGGAAGAGGGGCCAGAGGATGATGACCTCGAAGAGATCGAGTTGCCTGCATTTCACCGGCCATTCACTGAGAAGGTGCACGTCTACCAACAACGGGTGAACCTGGATCCGCTGCCCCGACAGGACTGGCAGGAAGCTCAGGACCAGGCACCTGCTGTCCGCCTGGTCAAGACTCTAGTGGAACAGGGTTCTGCTGGGATAGACCCTGCTGCCCCTGCCGAAGCCCAACGTCTGTGGCAAGAACGGACCCGGCTATACCTACACCAGGGGAAGTTGTATCGCGAGCTGATTAATCCAAAGACTCACGAGAAGATCCGCCAGCTGGTGATTCCCCAGGCTAACGTGCCCACCGTCCTGCAAGCATACCATGATGGTGCAGTGCACTTCGGGTGGAAGAAGCTAGAGATGTTGTTAAGAGAGCGGTTCTATTGGAGTGGAATGCGGGAATCTGTGGAGGCCTGGTGCCGAGAATGTGGCCCTTGCGCATTGAGAAGGAAGGACGAGGCCAGCCAGAAGGCACCCCTACACCCGATCATTACACACCAACCGCTGGAGCTGGTTGCCCTTGACCATGTAAAGCTCACCCCCAGCCGAAGTGGGTACACCTACGCTCTGACCATCGTAGACCACTACTCGAGGTTCCTGGTGGTTGTCCCAGTTAAGGACTTAACCGGCCGCACCGCTGCTAAGGCTTTCCAGGCTTATTTCTGTTGACCGCATTGGTACCCGGAGAGGGTGCTTACCGACCAGGGTCCGGCCTTTGAAGCAGAGGTATTCCAGGAATTCTGCCAGTTGTACGGCTGCAAGAAAATCCGGACCACGCCTTACCACGCCCAAACCAATGGCATTTGTGAAAAGATGAACCACTTGGTCCTGGGCCTCCTCAAGACGTTACCACTGGAAGAGCGGAACCTGTGGCTGGAGAAGCTACCTGACCTGGTCGATATGTACAACAACATCCCTTCCAGCTCTACGAAATGCACTCCAGCATACCTGATGAGAGCTCGTCCCGGCCGGCTACCAGTGGATCTGGAAATGGGCTTGGAAGCTTCAGAAGCACTCCTGTCGACAGCTGAATGGGACACTCGGCGGAGGACACAGTACCGACAGGTCCAGGAGTATGTTGAAAAGAACTTGTGCCAGAGTCGGGGACAACAGGAGCAGTGCTTCAACAAGAAGGCGCCTGCCGGTTCCTTCCAACCTGGGGATGTAGTGCTGAAGCGGAAAAGAAGGGCCCACAAGCTGGATGATCAATGGGAAAAAACCCCGTATGTAGTCCAGCCCACAGGATGGGAGAATGGGAAGGCCTACCAGATCAGCCGTGACCAGGGGGGGACTTTGGCCACGGTTTCCCGAGACCACCTGAAGAAGTGCCCACCAGCATTGAGAGTAGCGGATGAGGCTCCAGTTCCCAGTCCAGTGGAGAAGGAAAAAGAGGTAATCCACACCATGATGGGTGATTTTCCAGCAGACTGGCCTACACAGAACGGTGCGGTGATCCTTCCAGTGATACTGTTCCCACAACCCGTGGATGAAGAAATGATGGAAACGGTTAACCGCGAGCCAGTGCCCAGGGATGTACCTGTACCCAGCTCCCCTACGCCTCCGCCTGCCCCACATGATAGCAGGGAGGAGGAACTGACTGTTCCCTCTGCCCCACTGCCTGTCACCACTGACACCGGACCCCGAAGGTCCACTCGCCCCAACCTAGGTAGACCCCCACTTAGGTACAGGGAAACTACTCTTTAAAAGGGGGGGCTTTATGTGTTGAGTGTACCAGTTTGAAAGTTTTAAATGATAAGTAAAGATGATCAACCAAAGAAGTTTACCTGATTGAACCGTGATTAAACCGGCCGTTGCCGGCAACTGTTGTCCCCGTAGGGACTGTGCAACCATTGCGTAAGGAACTGCTTACGGACAAGCCCGAGAACTTGCAGGGCAACCACAAACTTAGTGCAATGTAAATAAAAATGTTTGTTGGCTTGACACCGTTACCGCCTCCGGAGAGGCTGATTTGGGAGGATGGGCCTGGAGGAAAGGGATGGCCTAGGCCCGCCACTACCGTAACCGGTGGCGATCCTCCGGGGGTTCAGGGGTCCCCTTGGACGTGGGCCCCCTGAAAGAGACAGAACCCGCTCGGGCAACTTGGTGCTGGACTGGGGTCAAGGGGTGCTGCCCGCTTCTTAGGGGCAGCATCAGGGCCAGGTTGTTTGGGTGGGAGAAGAGCGGAAGCTGTACCGTTGTAAAATGTTTATGATGCTTTTACATGTTTTACCGTTTTATTCTTTTTCAGTTGTGAAAATAAAACCGCTGATGGACGGGCAGCCCGCGGACGGTCTGCATTTTACTATAGGGGAATGTGGCGCCCTGGACAAGCCAGGTCGTCACAGGTACTACACCAACACACTCTACACTCCGGCTAGGCACACCGAAGCTAAACACAAATCCTAGTTGCCTTCCTCCAGGGGCTGATGTCCACACCAGGGGGTGGGCCAGGCGGTTGATCCCACCCACCGAGGAGTTCACAGTCCTGGAGGCGGGAAAAGGAGTCAGATTAGAGATCAGTTTTGGAGTTAGAGAAGTGAAGAGGAAAGGAGACTGACCGTGTCCGGGTGTGTGGCCCGGGCACTCAGCAAGGTTGGCAGATGGTGGTGACCTTCTGCAGGAGAGGCTGATTGGAGTGAACCGTACGGACCGGGGATGGGCGGTGGCCCGCCGGTACCAGATCGGGGAGTGAAGAGAAGCCAGCACCATCCGGCAGGGCCTACGGACCCCGACCAGGCTAGGAGTCGCCGTAAAACCGGTCAAATCCGTTAGCGACAGGAACCTCCAGGGTTTCCCAGCAGTCAAGACCCGATTGAAGGCAACAGCTCACACCGTAGAGGGAAGCACAGTCACCGCCAAGGCTACAGTTCCCAGGGCCAGAGCCTGCGGGCAAAAGGGGCTCCCTCAGCATCCATCCAAGCTGGGGAGCGGGTTACCGGTGGGAAGCCCGCTAGATTTTGGGGGAATAAAAGGGGTCCAACACCACATCCCCACAGGTGCACACCCACCCATCAAAGAGAGCTATAAGCCAATACCACCTTCACATTGCCAGTGTACCAAGGACATGTTGAGCAACATGAAGGCGGCTGGGGTTATCCGTGACAGTTGTAGCCTTTGGGCAGCTCTGTTGATCCTGTTAAAAAAGAAGGACGGCACCACTCCCCGTATAGAGGAATCGCTAGCTGCATTGAGAACTGCAAATTATTTTTCTACCCTTGATCTCACTAGTCACTATTGGCAAGTGTCCGTTGCTGAGGCAGACCGGGAGAAGACCGCCTTCGCCACCCCTATGGGTCTCTGCGAGTTCAAAAGCATGCCCTTCGAGCTGTGCAATGCGCCAGGAACCTTCCAGAGGCTGATGGAATGCTGCTTGGGACAAGATTTTAGGGTGTATAAAAAGGGAGATTAGATCCCGTGATCCCAACGTATTGTTACACCTCTATAAATCACTTGTAAGGCTACATCTGGAATATGGGAACCAGTTTTGGGCTCCACATTTTAATAAGGACATTCAGAAGTTAGAGTCAGTTAAAAGGTGGGCAACTAGACTACTACAAGGAATGGAAGGCCTCCCATATGATGACAAGTTGAAAAAGTTATTAAGTGATTATTGGCTGCAATGGGGCTTTCTGGCTGGTGCCAGCCTCTCTTCTTAGCACACAGGAACCACAATCCCTACAGCATGCTTCAATGGATTCTCTCATCCCAGCCCAGTAAAACTACATATTTTACACAGTCATAAGCAGTTAAAAGGGATCTATTCTATTCAATTGCAAATGATCTAGATAAGACTGAGAATAAGATACTGCACGGGACATAGCAGAGTTGGTCAAGTTGAGTGGAGATGAGTTTGCTATTTGGCACAGCTTTTTGCATCAATAAAGCAAGTAAAAGGTGTGAAAGATAAAAAAAAGGGTGAAAGTGTGAAAAGTGAATTGGCCAAATTGAGGTGCATATAAAGTTTTTGCTTTCTTTCAATTCACTAATGGGGCTCATTTGAATCAGGTGAATTGAGTTCTGCTTTTGGAAACTGGGTTAAGAAGGGGTGCACCGGTCCTGGAGTAAGGGTATGTGCACACGTTGCTTTTTTTTCCGCGCGGAAAAAAACGCACCCTCTGGCAGAGGGGAGAATAGTAAACAATGCTTTTTGAGAAACAACGCATCGAAAACGCATGCGTTTTTCATGCGTTTTTCATGCGTTTTTCATGCGTTTTTTTAGGTGCGTTTTTTAAGACTTGTCAGTGATAATAAAGTTGGTTGAACACAGACCTTTGGAAAAAAAAACCTGTGATGTCATTTCCTTCTCCACATTCTGTTTGGATAAATGGGAGGGCTTGGAATGGAAGGAGCACCATTTGAATTTTGGAAAAGTTGAAATAAACTTCGCGCACCAAGCCCCTTAGGTACCTATACGTCAGAAAACCCCCACAAGTGACCCCATTTTGGAATCTGCACCCATCAAGGATTTTATTCAGGAGTATATTAAGCATTTTGAATCCACAGCTACTTCACCCAAAATGTTGCTGTAGCAACAATATTCTCACTTTTAGGCCCGCTTCACATGTCAGTGAAAAACACTGACGTTTTTCACTGGCGTGAAAAACACGCACATGTCCCTCCGTGTGCCGTGAATCACGGCACACGTGGGTTGTCTAAGTGCAATCCGGGCTCCGTTCTCCGTGGCCCGTGATTGCACTTAGAGATTAACTCACCTGCACCCGCTCCCGCTCTCCATGGTGCTGATCGCTCCCGCGGTGCAGCATCCGGCCGGCGCTGACCCCCGCAGCAGCTGCTTCCGGGTCGGCTGTGTCATGCATCATGAATATGCGCGACAATAATGAGCCGGCTCAGAAGCAGCAAGCTGCACGGGCTGCAGAGGACATCGCTGGACGCCGGGTGAGTTAAAATGTTTTTTATTTTAAAAGCACGTTTTTTTCTGGCACGTGTTTCACGGACCACACCACTGCGTGGTCCGTGGGACATCAGTGATGCCAGAAAAAAATGGACATGTCTCCGTGCGGCAATCACGCACACGCGGGTACGCCGCACGGAGACATGTGCAGTGAAAAATCACTGACGTATGAGCAGACCCATTCATTATAATGGGTCTGCGTATGTCAGTGATTCTGGTACGTTTAAAAAAAAGCACAAACGTACCAGAATCACTGACGTGTGAAAGAGGCCTAAGGCTATGTGGCCATGATCCAGCGACACGGCGTCTAGTACACAGTGCCAGCCTTCCTGCAGCTGCCCATGCCCACGATTTGGGTTCAGGCTGCTGTGGAGCTCTATACTACCTGCAGAGAACACTCGTCTCCGCAGCATAAATTGACATGCTGAGGCTCGGGAAGCCACGCCACCGGTCAGTTTATGCTGCGGAGAAAAGAAGCACAGTGGGCATGGGATCTCCAAAAATCCTTCCACTGTGCTTCTACTGCACAACGCAGCGTTATGGACGCAGGGAAAACACTCAGCGCCCATAACGCTGCAAACCCTGATTGTGGACAGACAACCTAAAAAGCATCAATGGATGAAGGGATGTCAAATATATAGAACGTCCTACCCCCGCCTGCATATTCTAAGCTGGCACCTTTAGTACCTTTCATGTGGCACTAAAGGGTGCCTAGCTTAGTATTTATCCAATAAAAAAAAAATGAAAAAAATGGCGTGGGGTCCCCCCTATTTTTGATAGCCAGTCAGGGTAAAGCAGACAGCTGTAGCCTGCAAACCACAGCTGGCAGCTTCATCTTGGCTGGTGATCAATTTGGAGGGCTCCCCATGTTTTTTTTTTTTATTTATAAATAAAGAATAAAAAAAAAAATAACGTGGGGTCCCCCCAAATTAGATCACCAGCCAAGGTGAAGCTGACAGCTGAGGTCTGGTATTCTCAGGGTGGGAAGAGCCATGGTTATTGGACTCTTCCCAGCCTAAAAATAGCAGGCCGCAGCCGCCCCAGAAGTGGCGCATCCATTAGATGCGCCAATCCTGGCGCTTCGCCCCAACTCATCCCGCGCCCTGGTGCGTTGGCTAACGGGGTAATAAATGGGGTTGATACCAGATGTGTAATGTCACCTGGCATCAAGCCCAGCAATTAGTGATGTCACGGCGTCTATCAGACACCCGACATAACTAATTGACAGTAAACAAAAGCAAAAAAAGACAACAAAAAATTTTTTATTAGAAAAAACACTCCCCAAATCATTCCCTTGTTCTCCAATTTAATAAAAAAAAATGGGTCCGCAGAAATCCATATGGATGTCCCACGTCGGCTCTGGACCTTCTAGAATATGGGGGCACGTTCAGGAAACGTATCCCCCATTTTCTAGGAGGGCAGACCCTCCATTTGAGGAGAGTGGGTGCCAAAAATCTGCACCCACTCTCCCCGGGTCACAGCTGCAGACTGCCGAGCAGCCAGCACAGCTCACACTGAACACAGTGCTGGCTGTCAGCTGCTCTGCTCATGTGACCGGCCGGCGTCTGCTGTGAAGGAGGAGGGGGCCGCGGGGGATCAGCGCTGCGACCGGACAGGTATGTATGACACCGGGGGGAATAGGGGGTGAACGGGCAGGGCCTGGGGAACAGTTTTCTGTCGCATGTGTTATTGCACATGCGACAGAAATCATAGGAGCAGGGCGGCCGGTGCGCTACTGTGCGCGCGGCCATGTTGGATTTTCGGGAGGGGGGTCGGGGGTCGGGGCGGGCACTTTGGCGACACCGGGGGCTTTGCCAGGAAGTGAGGTCAACAGGAAACCTCTTGACCTCACTTCCAGGTAAATGCCTGCGTTCTGGCGTGCCGACAAAGGCCGCGGACCGCAACAAAAAAGCAGGTCCATGCGTTGTGGCTGCGTTCTGACCCCACATCATTGATTCAATGGGGGAGAGAACGCAGCCACAACGCACAAAAGAAGTGACATGCTGCTTTTCTTTCCGCACCGATTTTTGGCATCCAAAACGCTGCGGAAAGAAATGCAGCATGTGCACTGATTTTTCAGCTTTCCCATACACTTTGCTGGGAAAGCTGAACGCATGCAATTTGCCACTGAAACGCTGCGGTTCAAAACGCAGCGTTTCCGCGGTAAAAAACGCATCGTGTGCACACAGCCTAACTGCAATACCAGGTCAATGCGTGCAGTGGACAGAGCAAGATTTTTTCCATCTCCTTGTTCTAAAAATCCATTTAATATATGGTCCCCAGAGAGGGGACGTATCAGATATTAAACTGATAAGAACAGATTTAATTTTTTTTTTTTTCTGTTTATCAGTAGGACTTCAAAATAACAAAGGTGATCGCCTCCCGTTGCCTGGGAACCGTCCAGGCACAAGAGGGCTATGTGTCACCAGAAGGCGCACACACTTCCTCAAGGCCGGCAGACGTGCAATCCCAGGCACCTTCCAGTACCGACCAAGGTAGCGTCCTCCGAAACTACACTTGATCTTAGCCAAAAGGCCGAGAAGCTATAACCCGAATTGGTTACGGCCTTGAGTGGCACCCTGGCCTATACCGGACACATCTTAGGGAGAGGGAGACAAACCCACGCCTACAGAAGACATTTTGTCACCCAAGCCAACCCTTGAAAAGGCTGTTTTGCAGAGCAAAAACAAGAAGAATGGTGCTTTTTGCAGCCGCCGCCCACTGCAATGAATCTGAATAACTCCTCCTTTTGGACACAAGCACCTCCCCTCCCCCTTGCAGTCTTTCCAATTCATGATACAAAAAGACGGACGGACAGGACAGGACAGGACAGGCTGCCTGACTTTCCGTCACTGCCACCCTTTGCCATCCTTGCCCGTAGAAAGCCCTTTCATCATCCCCAAACCCTAATCTTTTCCCTTCCCTTCCCAGATGCGTCTCACTCCCTTTCATTAGGAAGTGAGCGCAGCCTTTTCTCCGTTCTGCACATGCGCGACGTTAAACACAAATGCGCAGGCGTGCGTTCCATTACCCTCACTGCATTCCACTCCCATACAGGAAGTGGGCGCAGCTATTACTACGGTCGCACATAAAAGAACCCACGGCCACCACTGCACATAGCTGACTCCACCACAGGACACCCACTTCTACACCAACGCAGGTAAGACAGGATCGGCACCTCTATGCTCCCGTTACAATCAGGCTCAGTCACCATGTGATAACGCTCTCAACTCTTTAGTTGCAGGCTCCCCTTGCTTCACCTCCACTGGCTGTGCTGCCATTTCCTCTCCCACCTGGAAGGTATACTTTATTCCACTATTTTCCTGTTTCTCTCTTCCCCCTTTTCCCATAACCTACTTTTATCTGCATTTGTGGGGTATCTATATGCTATTTACATCATAGTTTTATTCATTAATAAGGAAGGGAAGAGTGCCCATGAGAGTGTTGAACTGCGGAGAGCAAGAGATTAAGCTGCTCCGATTTGCCACCATTGATAAGCTGTTCTCAGTAGATACACATGCTATCCAAACAGCAGCATCCACCATTGCTTCAGCCCACCCATTCAGTGACAGCTCACCAAGTCAGCCAGAGGAGTGGTGTAAGGAATTACACGTAGGCACTGACTCCACACCTTCACATCACAAGAAGGGGGTCTACAGGCTAGTGCAAGAATACGAGCAAGTCTTCAGCAAACATCCGCTAGACTTTTGAAGAATAAAAGGGGTCAAACACTACATCCCCACAAGTGCACACCCACCCATCAAAGAGAGATATAAGCCAAAACTACCTGCACATTACCAATGTACCAAGGACATGTTGAGCAACATGAAGGAGGCTGGGGTTATCCGTGACAGTTGTAGCCTCTGGGCAGCTCCGTTGGTCCTGTTAAAGAAGAAGGACAGCACCACTCCCCTGTATTGAGGAATAGCTAGCTGCATTGAGAACTGCAAATTATTTTTCTACCCTTGATCTCACTAGTCGCTATTGGCAAGTGTCCGTTGCTGAGGCAGACCGGGAGAAGACCGCCTTTGCCACCCCGATGGGTCTCTGCGAGTTCAAAAGCATGCCCTTCGAGCTGTGCAATTTGCCAGGAACCTTCCAGAGGCTGATGGAATGCTGCTTGGGACACCGAAACTTTGAAACGGTACTGCTATACCTTTATGATGTTATTGTTTATTCTAAAGCAAACAAGATTTTAGGGTGTATAAAAAGGGAGATTAGATCCGGTGATCCCAACGTATTGTTACCCCTCTATAAATCACTTGTAAGGCCACATCTGGAATATGGGGTAAAGTCCTGAGCAGGTTGATAACCATTGGTTTGAGCATGGTAGGGTGTAGTGCGCATCTTCCTGCATCGGTAAAAGCTGCAGAAGTCCTTGAAGATTTCCGCTTCAAAGGCTGTTCCTTGATCTGTGAAGACTCTCTCTGAGTAGCCATGAGGTCTGCATAAGTGTGCTTGGAAGACCTTTGCTGCAGTATGGGCCATTAGATCTTTGACTTGTACCACAACCATAAATCTCGAGTAGTTGTCTACCATCGTAAGTGCATACGTGAGCTCGCCTCGATATTCTGCAACAAAACTCCCTTTTTCGATTTCAGTTTCAGCAAACACTCCTCTTCCTGTAGAAAATATTTATCATTACCTAAGACAGTCATTCTAATGCATGACAATATTAAGGCAATTTAGTTAAAACTTGTTTTAACTCACCTTTAAGGGGATTGATGTATTTCATGGTCAATCCAGGTTTGTCAGTGATGGCACTGACATAATGTATGGCGTCTTTTTCGGGCGTTATCCTTTGCCTTTTCATTGTGAAAATCCAGTTGCCTATATCAAAGCAAATTCTACTACTTGTAAAGTATGCAGAAAATGAAATGTAGAACATATAACATCAACTGCTTAGGAACGCATCATAGGTTAGTACTTAAAAGGATATTGTCATGTTCTAGTCATAATGCAAGCTGGACATTTTTCATGTTACCCTGTAATCGCCGGCCTGTTCTAATGCTCACAAGCCAAGATATAGGCTCAGCTGCTAAGGCTTCCCTCTGCCTTCTGAATGAAACTTGAATATGTCTGGGTCACTGTGTATATAGCAGGTGCTCAGAAAAAATAAGAGTCAATTCAATAGAAATAGCTCTGGCACACTATAGTGATCAATAACGTAAGAAAAGAACTCTTGGAATGCTGAAAATTCTTTATTTGTGCAAAAGGATAATTCATCCAACGTTTCGACCTTGTTTTTAGGTCTTTATCAAGGATAAAGTTATCTAAGATCATAAAGGGTTACAAAACCATATAAACACGTAATTAGTACATAGTACAACATAACAGTACAATATATTGCTACTTGAGAGTACAATGGGTCAAATGACCATGATGCACATACAAAAATTTTTTCCAAAGCCATAGTGAAAACATTTGTACTGAGGAAAGAAAATTTCCACATGACCTATCTGGAGAAACATTCTGGATCAAACAACCAAAAATAGTCAAGCAGGTAAATACACACCTATATGGATAACAGGATGATATGTGTTCAATTGTATAGCATCATTGCCATTAAGGTACAAATGGAAAACTTGCAATCCTATATAGTGAAGGAAATGAACACATATCATATCAAAGAACACAGGAACATGGGTGTGAGAAAAACCTCAATGTTTATACTTTGTTCTTTATAATGGTGTGAACATGTATATGTCTCAGTACCTTATGCACTTGAGAATTCTAGTGAGTAGATCATGAAAGCCTATTTCAGAACTGGAATCGGTAAATAATTGTAGGTGGAATCTAAATGAAAAGATGGTACAAGTGTTATCATGACACGTGGGCTATAACACAATGGACCGTGTGACAAAGAAGAAAGGAGAGAAAGAAGAGGAAGAAAATGCAACTACCTGTAACATTACGTGATAGTCACTGGTAAGTATCACTTGACAATTCAAGTGAAAAAGGATTCCTTTATTAAAGGGTTCTCAGTCGCCTCAGGATCATGAAATACTAGGGTAAATGATATGAGAATGGGTAAGAAGCACCACTAAAGGAAATATGAGATGCAGGACATATATCTATAAACCCCTGAACTACATGATAGAAATAAAAAGAAGAAAAAAGAAAAAAAAGAAGAAAGAAGAAGAACACATAGAATGCGGAAAGAGAATGGGTACAACTACCTGAGTTACTGCAGGGAGGCCCCTGGTTGGTATTGTGAGGGTTAGTGGAATTCCTTCACTGAAGGGTTCTCAGTTGCCTCAGGTTCGTGAAAAATGCTATAGACAAATAATGCCCGGAGAAAAGGGGTTCATATACAGCGAATAATGGTAATACAAGGTACATGTGTCACATGTAATAGTATATATATATATATTGTACTAAGCTCTACACCAGAAATAGAAAGTAGTCCCTCTGCCTTCTGTCTAGGTGCCCTGAGTTATGTCCTGTAAACTGTCACAGGGACCCAGACACACATGTGTAGTAGGGGAATATCCCTGCTGAGATGCCAGTGCTAGAGCACTCGTTTGCTGTGGAGTTGAACGCTATGTGAGCAGTTCTTACCTTCAATGAGCAGAAGTCTCTTTTTTCAGATTTCAATATCTCTGTGGGTATCTGGCAGAAATATGGAATACTCTTTACTGCTAAGACCCTGTACACCACTCCCACTAAAGGGGGCTTTACACGCTGCGACATCGCTAATGCGGAGTCGTTGGGGTCACGGAATTTGTGACGCACATCCGGCCGCATTAGCGATGTTGCTGCGTGTGACACCGATGAGCGATTTTGCATCGCTGCAAAAACGTGCAAAATCGCTCATCGGTGACATGGGTCTCCATTCTCGATTATCGTTACTGCAGCAGTAACGATGTAGTTCGTCGCTCCTGCGGCAGCACACATCGCTCCGTGTGACACCGCAGAAACGAGGAACCTCTCCTTACCTGCCTCCCAGCCGCTATGAGGAAGGAAGGAGGTGGGCGGGATGTTCCGGCCACTCATCTCCGCCCCTCCGCTGCTATTGGGCGGTCGCTCAGTGACGTCGCTGTGACGCCGCACGGACCGCCCCCTTAGAAAGGAGGCGGTTCGCCGGTCACAGCGACGTCGCCGGGCAGGTAAGTATGTGTGACGGGTCTGGTCGGTGTTGTGCAGCATGGGCAGCGATTTGCCCGTGTCGCGCAACAGATGGGGGCGGGTATCCACACTAGCGATATCGGGACCGATATCGCAGTGTGTAAAGTAGCCTTTAATAAACTGTGTAAAGGATTTTAAGTAAAAATCCACAATAAACCAGCGCTAGATGGGTTTTTATAATTTTATTAATAGACCACAAATAAAAAATTTTTTGCTATCCTTGTTTCAAGACAGAGTATTTGATAATATACAATACACTGATTATTACTAAAACCAAGGACCACATAAAACAAGGACCACATAAAATAAAAAATGAAAGTAATGAGAATAAAATTCTTTTGTATAACCAATTAACTTCGAGGTGATACAATATTCACATTGATTTAGTTTTACCAGTCTAATGTAATGCCCCGGCCGGTGGCAAATATTTTGTTTGGTTAATAATTTAGACTTATACAATGAAAGATGTACTATACCACCCCTGGCTAACTTACAAGTTTTAAGTTGTACAATATAAGTTTGCGACGTTATATTCGCCCCCAGGGCCTGGGGGAATAAACCTCACAACAACTTGACCGCAAAAAACACCCCGGATTTCTCCGTTGATTAGGCTGGAACCGCTATGTACAGGATTGACCTGTTAGACTTCCAGAGCGGACGTTTTGAGGCCAGTGGCCGCGACTAGTGCTGGCTCTGGGGGAGATGTATGGTTACCGACATCCCTCTTTACAGAGCCTTTATAACACTTCACAAGGCCACAAACCAGCCGGTCCCGTATTCTCCCAAATGTACTTTCGAAATCAAGCAGTACGAAGCCACTGAAAGCACCAAGATGTTGGCTGCGGACAACAATAAGATCAGCGGTAACTACTCAGCCTCTCCAGCGGGCAGTCCAGACCGTATCCAGTGTCAGCTGACTGATTCCACACAGGAGGAAGTTGCTTGGCAGGTTAGCACCACACAAGGCTCCGATCTGCTTCCAAACGAGCAATGCAGAACCGCTGGAGGTACCAATGTATCCTGGTTGCAGACAAAGGAAATGTCAGCGGTAACCTCTCAACCTCTCCAGCAGGCAATCCGTACCGTGTCCAGTGGAAGCCGGTTGATTCCACACGAGGGAGAGATTACTTGGCAGGTTATCACCGCACAGGTGAGGTAGGCAAAAACAGAGTCCTGATCCGACACGCGTTTCGGGGGCGTGTAACGGCCCCCTTCCTCAAGGATAACTCAGCTGTTGCCTAGAGCACTATTTATGCATATATTTAATTGGTTATAATTTGCATAAAATTAAACAATGTTTAAATTCAACCAACATTCAATGACCACTACATATATCAATTTGTATTAGAAGGCAAAAGACCACACAATATAAATAGGAAAGGGGCAGCATGATACACCTTCCTACATGGCACACTCTAGACATATGAGAACAAGGAGAACAAAACGGAGTGTGTTGCAAAAATAAACAATTTATTGACAAGGACTGGCACAAGAAAGGATAGGCGGCGACATCAAAGACATGTGTGTGACAAAGAATGTATGGGAAATGTTACAACATGCAGAGTAATTTCAATGGGCCACCTTAAGTAGACATAAATAGCTGTTAAAATGGTAACAACAGTTATATATATGTGACAGAAACACATATGCAAGAACAAGCAGATGCAAAAAAACGGAGGAAAAAATTATCATAAGCACAGGTTATGTGCCCCCCATTAAATCATGCATCAGAAATGAAAAAACAATGGGCGCAAACCCAAATAGGAAGCATACCCATGAGGCACACACAGCCAGTGAGTGGCAGCAAAGAGGTCCCCCTGGAGACCCCGACGTATACGTTTCACGATCCTGTGAGTGTGATAATTTGCTGCCACTCACTGGCTGTGTGTGCCTCATGGGTATGCTTCCTATTTGGGTTTGCGCCCATTGTTTTTTCATTACATGCCTGACTTAGGCTCAATGTGATTGCCACCTGTTTTCGTTATGCATATGCAATTCTTATGCCTAACATAGCATTTTGCTTGTGCTATTATGGAATATATGTGATGTCGACGCTGTGTTGTTTCACTGCATCTATAACCCATGACTTTGGTTTGACTCATACGTAATTGTATTATTACATCACCTATTTTTGAATTTCTATGTGCACATGTGTTTCCATTCCTACATATGCTACTGTGAGGTAGCGACCACCAATGTGGTAAATGGTCGCTATGTGTCGCAATGGAGAAGGTCCCTGCGATATTAAAGTGAAGAAGTTGCTATGGGACTTGTAGTTCCACAAAGGCTTGGTTCTGAATATAAGGGTCAGGTTCCCTTTAACAAGGCCAGTATGCTGTGCAGGTCTGAAAACACAAACCTCCACCTGTGGGTGTGTCCAGGCTGATTTAGGAGACTGTCAGTGTGTGTGGAGCAGCCCTGCATGATGAGCAGCCTCAGGCAGGTAAAGAGGCTGCTATTCTCAGAGAGGTTGGAGCCTCTGGAAGGAACCTGCCCAAGGAAGCGTGGGTTGCCTTCAACCTTCTGGAACTGAGTGTGTGGAGGCTGATGGAGCTCCACTCTGACACTTGTAGTGTCCAAACCTGAGCGGGCGGTCCGCTACATAGACTGACCAGAAATCCGTGTCTCATGGGGAGACAGCCATACCTTTACTATGGACATTAAATGGACTTGAAGCCCACGGTATGTGAAGGTGTTTTGTTTAACTTTTCCTTTAAGCCAGGAGAGGCTTCATTGTGTTTTGGATGGGCAGTTTATGTTGTACTAATAAACTGCTGCATTTTTGAGAGAGACTGTGTTGCCTGTGTATGCCTAAGCTACCCTGCATCGCTGCAAGCGAGTAAAACCCCCAGGTTGCGGTAAGCAACGTTCACATATGGTGGAGAATGCGGGCATGCGGTCTGGTTGCTAGGGGCAACGCAGCCTGGTTGCTAAGGGCAACTGCCTAGGACGTATTGCTGTGGATCGGCGGGTCCACGAAAATCGTGTCGGCGCACTCAAGCAGCTGGCGGTGGATCGGCGGGTCCACGAACAGGGACAGCGTGCTCCAGCTCCTGGCGGTGAATCAGTGGGTCTGCAGGGTTCTGTGCTGCAGTGGCGAGAGACCAGTGACTGGAGGTTCCAGGCCAACCCGGAATTGCGGGGCCCTGTTTGGTGAGCAGTGATACACCACAGGCTGGAGATCCTGGTTGTACGGGCGGTACAACCTGGAAAGGTTAGTGGTTCTCTAACCCCCTCCCCCCTCTTTAGACCACCGGGTATTACCCATTGGAGCGCCCCTGCTGTTTGTTTTCTTGTTTCAGCATGGAGGGTGCACAAATGGATGCTATGGAGGAGCTGTACCAGTTCCTTGTGCGTGGACAGCAGGAGCCGTCAGTGCGGACCGATGTGGCAGCAGTGGACCAGTTGATAAACTCCCTTCTGGGGCCAGTACGAACACAGGGTGCCCAGCAAGATAAAGGGGAACTGTGTGAACTGGGGTCTAAAGACACTGCAAGGAAGCCACAGAAACCCCAAAAGGGGGTGGAATCCCATGAAGGGGTGGTTGCCCAAAAGGGGATGGAGCATCCCATAGACAAGGGTGCAGTGGCGCAGATGGACAGTAGTCAAGCACAAAGGTGTTCATGCTGCAAGTGTCCTGTCTGCAGTATAGACCACCCATCTGACGAGAAGCCACGTCTGTGTACCGTGGAAGTGGATGGGGAATCTGTAACTGGACTTGTAGACTCAAGGAGTTTGGTGACCCTGGTGAGGGCCACCTCTGATGTCTACCTGATTCCTGGAAAGAAGTTCCACGCCAACTGCACCCACAATAATGATAAAGAATACCCAATGACCAGTGTGGTCATTAAGACAAAAACGGACATTGGTTCTCATGATGTTGGTGTAGTTTCAGATTTACAGCACCCAATTATTATCGGTTGGGACTCTAAATTATTTGTGGACTTGTGGAAGCAGGGGGAAGTGTCCGGGTGCTTTTGTAAGAGCTGTAACAGTCCAAAGGAAGTTCCACCACAGCGGGAGGTTAAAAAGAGTCCTTATGGGGTGGTTATGTGTGGTAAGGTGAAGATAGCACCCCCTAAAGGTGACTGTTCTAAGTTAGTGGGGAGCAAAGAAAAAGGTGGACATGCCCAACTTAGTGACATGATGGGTAAGAAAATAAATGACAATATGACCGTTAGTGACGGAGGAGCTCCAGAAAAGGGAGCCAACACCTGGTTAGGTGGGAACATGTTAGTCCAGGAGACCAGGGCGAGTGACGATGACTCCAGTAAATACACTAACTCTACTAAAGTGACAAACGAGTACAGTGACGTACTGATGAGCGAACAGGGGAAAACCTCCTCCCGTCGCCGAAGGCGCAACAGGCGTAGAGAGGCGGAGCGAGCTACAACCTCTGAAAATATGGTCCAGGTAGAGACAGTGTCATGTATTTCTGCCAAAAGGGTGGATTCCCTTCCAGAATCTGAGTGTGCAGAGAAGGTTGAGAAAGGCACGTTGCCAATAGCAACCGCTAATGTAGTGTTGGACAGCAAAATCATGCAAAAGAAAGATGAGTCTGAGCTGGAACTGACACATTGTAACGGCAGAAATCAGCAGGGTGAAAGTGCAGAAAAGGAGCCGACCAAAACAGTAGTGGTGATGTCCCCTATGATTTCCTGGTGTGAGGCTGATGGTCTGTTGAGTGAAAACCCTATAGGAGAAGAAATCCTGGAGGCTGTTGGTGGAGGAAAAATCCACAAAGGTCATGGTGAGCAGACCAGTGATTCAACCAGTGCTGGCGTGAACAATAGTGCAAACGGCACAAAAGCTGTTGTAGACCCCAGAGAATCTGAGGTTGAAGGTATGGAGTGCAAGAAAGCCTCTGAAGTTGCAGAGAATCAAGAGTCCCAAGAGATGGCTGAAGCTGCAGAAATTGAGAGAACCCTTAAAGTAGGGAAATTTAGCCCAGAAGTCCCATCAGCAGCTGAGAGCTTAACTGAACTTACTGGTAAGACCAAGATGGAGGCCATAAAGATGGACTTGGTACAGAAGATTGAGAATCTTGAGTCCAAAGATGAGGAAAAATTCAAAGGCTCTGAGGCTATGGAAAAACCTGAGGAGAATGCAACTCCAAAGGTGGAGCCTGTGATAAGAAAAGAGGATGGATATAGAAGACCCAAGGAACGGTCCGATGCCCTTACAGCTAAAGAAATTCGGCCAGTTTTTACGTGCATGGTAGAAGTCCCTGCAGACTTGAGAAAAGCCTGTGCCAGTGAGGCGGTACATGAAAAATTCAAGACTGCCGTAGGAGCCTATAAAGTGTACTTTGCCCCAGAGGCTTGTCGGTTGGTGGTGTGCTCTGTAAGTGATGTCACAAAGAAGCGGGTGGCTATCCTGAGTGGCATGCACCTACAGTGTCTTCGCACGAAGTGGCTCATCTCTACAAAGATGGAAGAAGACACCAGACGATTGGAGCATATGAAGCGGCTCACCGCAGCGTTTCAGGAAGTGGTGGTTGTGAAGAAACCATTAATTGGGCTTGCAATAAGAGCGCTGAAAAGTAACATTCAGCAAGCCAGGAAGGTTCCAGGTATTACAGCTATTGAAGTGGAAAAAAACAGTGGAACATTCCGAATCTATGGGAAAACTGCAGAAGCAGTCAAGACAGCTCGAAGGTTGTTGGAGTTTGTGGAAGAGGTCACACAAGTACCCAGAGAACTGGTTAAGAAACTGATTGGAAGAAATGGAAGAGTCATGCAGGAGATGGTTGACAAGTCCGGTGTGACGAGAGTAAGAATTAATATTCATAATGAAGCCAAGATACTCTGTGAAGTCGGTATGGTTCCATGTGTCATTGTGGGAACAAAGGAGTGTGTTGGAAATGTAAGAGTCCTCCTAGAGTACCGCCTGGGTTACCTGGAAGAACTAAGGCAGTTGACCCTAAAAAGGCAGAATATTGCAGAACAACTCCATCAAGTTGGTATGAGGTGGAGACAGCTTTCAGGCTGGGGCCAGGAGAAGGGTTGCCCACCTGATAAAGGTGTTGCCTCAGTTGGCACAGAAAGTAGGTCCTATAAAGAAAGGAACCAAGGTCATGGAAGACCTAACTACACTTTGGGCTATAGCATAAACTCTGAATGGTCCAAGCCCTCTACTCTAAACTCCAAAGGAATGGATGAAGGGAGTAATATATCTACAGTGAAGGATGGTCTTGAGAAAACACGCCAACAGAGCGATGACGACCGAAGACGCAATGGAAGAACAAGCCATAGTAAATCTGCAAAAGGAGAATGCAGACGGTCTAGATATAGCAGATCATCTATCAGCTCAGTGCTGAGGTGCCCAGACAGTAGCCTCTCTAGTGGATTAGATAGCTCAGAGTCGGACCAGACAGTAGTTTCGACTGGAAGAGAGTTTCGCTACTACACTAGCCGTTGGAGACAGTCATGGAGAGAGAGGTCTGACCGGGGGGCGTATCTGAGAAGGGGGTTGACTGAGACGAGTCTGGTGACAATGACCGACTTTATGTCAGGAGCTGAAAATCAAGTTTGTCAAAGAGGGCCCTCTCAACTGGTAGGACAAGGTGACACTGATGCCCTGTCTCGGGGCCCCTTTGGGTGTCAAGTGTTCAACCCTACGAGTTTGAACAGAGGGGGGGATATGTGAGGTAGCGACCACCAATGTGGTAAATGGTCGCTATGTGTCGCAATGGAGAAGGTCCCTGCGATATTAAAGTGAAGAAGTTGCTATGGGACTTGTAGTTCCACAAAGGCTTGGTTCTGAATATAAGGGTCAGGTTCCCTTTAACAAGGCCAGTATGCTGTGCAGGTCTGAAAACACAAACCTCCACCTGTGGGTGTGTCCAGGCTGATTTAGGAGACTGTCAGTGTGTGTGGAGCAGCCCTGCATGATGAGCAGCCTCAGGCAGGTAAAGAGGCTGCTATTCTCAGAGAGGTTGGAGCCTCTGGAAGGAACCTGCCCAAGGAAGCGTGGGTTGCCTTCAACCTTCTGGAACTGAGTGTGTGGAGGCTGAGGGAGCTCCACTCTGACACTTGTAGTGTCCAAACCTGAGCGGGCGGTCCGCTACATAGACTGACCAGAAATCCGTGTCTCATGGGGAGACAGCCATACCTTTACTATGGACATTAAATGGACTTGAAGCCCACGGTATGTGAAGGTGTTTTGTTTAACTTTTCCTTTAAGCCAGGAGAGGCTTCATTGTGTTTTGGATGGGCAGTTTATGTTGTACTAATAAACTGCTGCATTTTTGAGAGAGACTGTGTTGCCTGTGTATGCCTAAGCTACCCTGCATCGCTGCAAGCGAGTAAAACCCCCAGGTTGCGGTAAGCAACGTTCACACTACATATTATGGGCATTATGCTTATGGCCTTGGTCATTTCTGATGCATGATTTAATGGGGGGCACATAACCTGTGCTTATGATAATTTTTTCCTCCGTTTTTTTGCATCTGCTTGTTCTTGCATATGTGTTTCTGTCACATATATATAACTGTTGTTACCATTTTAACAGCTATTTATGTCTACTTAAGGTGGCCCATTGAAATTACTCTGCTTGTTGTAACATTTCCCATACATTCTTTGTCACACACATGTCTTTGATGTCGCCGCCTATCCTTTCTTGTGCCAGTCCTTGTCAATAAATTGTTTATTTTTGCAACACACTCCGTTTTGTTCTCCTTGTTCTCATATATCAATTTGTGAAAGACCGTTCATAATAGCCATATAATATAATTATGTGCAAAGGTTTTTCTAAAGGTTTTTCTAAAAAGACCTATATATAGCCTTGCTTGTATCATCATATACTGGGAAGACAATGTGTATATATGCATATGCTTTTTTTCAACAATAAATTTAACAAAAGGACATCATAAAGGTGTAATATAAATTTGCTATAATATGAAAAGCCCCTTATATCTACATCAACCTTGGGCAAGTGAAGCACCAGTATTGGGCCCGCTTCTTTTCAACATATTTATAAATGACCTTGTTGGGGGCATGCGGAGTAGAATTTCAATATTTGCAGATGATACTAAACTCTGCAGGGTAATCAATACAGAGGAGGATAATTTTATATTACAGGGAGATTTATGTAAATTGGAGGATTGGGCTGAGAAGTGGCAATTGAAGTTTAATGTAGATAAATGTAAGGTCATGCACTTGGGTAGAGGAAATAAAAATTATAATTATGTACTTAATTGTAGAGCACTGGGTAAAACAGACACAGAAAAAGACTTGGGTGTATGGGTGGATGGTAAACTTCACTTTAGTGGACAGTGTCAGGCAGCTGCTGCCAGGGCTAATAAAATAATGGGATGTATTAAAAGAGGTATAAGTGTTCATGAAAAAAATATAGTTCTACCTCTGTACAAGTCACTAGTGCGACCGCACTTAGAATACTGTGTACAATTCTGGTCACCGATATATAAGAAGGATATAGCTGAACTGGAGAGGGTGCAGAGAAGAGCGACCAAGATTATTAGAGGAATGGGTGGGCTGCAATACCAAGACAGGTTATTAAACTTGGGGTTATTTAGTTTGGAAAAACGAAGGCTTAGGGGGATCTAATCACAATGTATAAATATATGAGGGGACAATACAGAGACCTTTCCAAAGATCTTTTTACACCTAGGCCTGCGACTGGAACACGGGGGCATCCGCTACGTCTTGAGGAAAGAAGGTTTAATCATAATCACAGACGAGGATTCTTTACTGTACGAGCAGTGAGACTATGGAACTCTCTGCCGCATGATGTTGTAATGAGTGATTCACTACTAACATTTAAGCAGAGCCTGGACGCCTTTCTTGAAAAATTTAATATTACCAGTTATGTATATTAGATTTTATGACAGGGTATTGATCCAGGGAACTAGTCTGATTGCCGGATGTGGAGTCAGGAAGGAAATTTTTCCCCATTGGAACTTGTTTGCCACATTGGGTTTTTTTTGCCTTCCTCTGGATCAACATGTTAGGCTACGGGTTGAACTAGATGGACTTAGAGTCTCCCTTCAACCTTAAAAACTATGATACTATGATACTATGATATGATACCAATTTTAATATATATTATGCATATATACACATATATCTCCATGACAATCGCTTTTTTTTTTTTTTTTTTTTTTTTCCTTCTCTCCGTATTATTATCAGTACCTATTACTCCTCTACCTATAAAAATATAAATTAATTAAAAGCAAACAGTTCTATATCATTATTGAGTCCATATGGTTTCAAGGTGTTCAATTCAAAAATCCATTGGCTTTCTGCTCGTGACATTTTTTTAATGAAATCGCCACCTCTCCAATCCTTAGTTATTTTTTGTACGCCCCATACTTGGGATCCTTTAAAGGACCCTCCATGTTTTAACACATAATGTCTGGATAGGGGGTGCTTAGTACATTTATTTTTAACACTTCTAATGTGCTCACCCACCCTTTTCCGTAGGGGTCTAATAGTTCTCCCAATGTATTTTTTCTGACAGGGACATTGAATGCAATATACTACTCCCTTTGATTGACATGTAATAAATTCTCTAATCATGACTTCTGACTGCCCCTGTAAGAAGGATTTCCGTGAAATATTTTTTGTATTCTTACATACTATACAGCTTTTGCATGGAAAAAAACCTTTCAGGCCAAATAATCCTCCCTTATTAGGTGCTGTAAGATTACGTATGGTGGGTGCCACTAAATTGCCAATATTGTTTGCCTTCCTATATATGAATATAACGTCGCAAACTTATATTGTACAACTTAAAACTTGTAAGTTAGCCAGGGGTGGTATAGTACATCTTTCATTGTATAAGTCTAAATTATTAACCAAACAAAATATATGCCACCGGCCGGGGCATTACATTAGACTGGTAAAACTAAATCAATGTGAATATTGTATCACCTCGAAGTTAATTGGTTATACAAAAGAATTTTATTCTCATTACTTTCATTTTTTATTTTATGTGGTCCTTGTTTTATGTGGTCCTTGGTTTTAGTAATAATCAGTGTATTGTATATTATCAAATACTCTGTCTTGAAACAAGGATAGCAAAAAATTTTTTATTTGTGGTCTATTAATAAAATTATAAAAACCCATCTAGCGCTGGTTTATTGTGGATTTTTACTTAAAATCCTTTACACAGTTTATTAAAGGCTACTTTACACACTGCGATATCGGTCCCGATATCGCTAGTGTGGATACCCGCCCCCATCTGTTGCGCGACACGGGCAAATCGCTGCCCATGCTGCACAACACCGACCAGACCCGTCACACATACTTACCTGCCCGGCGACGTCGCTGTGACCGGCGAACCGCCTCCTTTCTAAGGGGGCGGTCCGTGCGGCGTCACAGCGACGTCACTGAGCGACCGCCCAATAGCAGCGGAGGGGCGGAGATGAGTGGCCGGAACATCCCGCCCACCTCCTTCCTTCCTCATAGCGGCTGGGAGGCAGGTAAGGAGAGGTTCCTCGTTTCTGCGGTGTCACACGGAGCGATGTGTGCTGCCGCAGGAGCGACGAACTACATCGTTACTGCTGCAGTAACGATAATCGAGAATGGAGACCCATGTCACCGATGAGCGATTTTGCACGTTTTTGCAGCGATGCAAAATCGCTCATCGGTGTCACACGCAGCAACATCGCTAATGCGGCCGGATGTGCGTCACAAATTCCGTGACCCCAACGACTCCGCATTAGCGATGTTGCAGCGTGTAAAGCCCCCTTTAGTGGGAGTGGTGTACAGGGTCTTAGCAGTAAAGAGTATTCCATATTTCTGCCAGATACCCACAGAGATATTGAAATCTGAAAAAAGAGACTTCTGCTCATTGAAGGTAAGAACTGCTCACATAGCGTTCAACTCCACAGCAAACGAGTGCTCTAGCACTGGCATCTCAGCAGGGATATTCCCCTACTACACATGTGTGTCTGGGTCCCTGTGACAGTTTACAGGACATAACTCAGGGCACCTAGACAGAAGGCAGAGGGACTACTTTCTATTTCTGGTGTAGAGCTTAGTACAATATATATATATATACTATTACATGTGACACATGTACCTTGTATTACCATTATTCGCTGTATATGAACCCCTTTTCTCCGGGCATTATTTGTCTATAGCATTTTTCACGAACCTGAGGCAACTGAGAACCCTTCAGTGAAGGAATTCCACTAACCCTCACAATACCAACCAGGGGCCTCCCTGCAGTAACTCAGGTAGTTGTACCCATTCTCTTTCCGCATTCTATGTGTTCTTCTTCTTTCTTCTTTTTTTTCTTTTTTCTTCTTTTTATTTCTATCATGTAGTTCAGGGGTTTATAGATATATGTCCTGCATCTCATATTTCCTTTAGTGGTGCTTCTTACCCATTCTCATATCATTTACCCTAGTATTTCATGATCCTGAGGCGACTGAGAACCCTTTAATAAAGGAATCCTTTTTCACTTGAATTGTCAAGTGATACTTACCAGTGACTATCACGTAATGTTACAGGTAGTTGCATTTTCTTCCTCTTCTTTCTCTCCTTTCTTCTTTGTCACACGGTCCATTGTGTTATAGCCCACGTGTCATGATAACACTTGTACCATCTTTTCATTTTGATTCCACCTACAATTATTTACCGATTCCAGTTCTGAAATAGGCTTTCATGATCTACTCACTAGAATTCTCAAGTGCATAAGGTACTGAGACATATACATGTTCACACCATTATAAAGAACAAAGTATAAACATTGAGGTTTTTCTCACACCCATGTTCCTGTGTTCTTTGATATGATATGTGTTCATTTCCTTCACTATATAGGATTGCAAGTTTTCCATTTGTACCTTAATGGCAATGACGCTATACAATTGAACACATATCATCCTGTTATCCATATAGGTGTGTATTTACCTGCTTGACTATTTTTGGTTGTTTGATCCAGAATGTTTCTCCAGATAGGTCATGTGGAAATTTTCTTTCCTCAGTACAAATGTTTTCACTATGGCTTTGGAAAAATTTTTTGTATGTGCATCATGGTCATTTGACCCATTGTACTCTCAAGTAGCAATATATTGTACTGTTATGTTGTACTATGTACTAATTACGTGTTTATATGGTTTTGTAACCCTTTATGATCTTAGATAACTTTATCCTTGATAAAGACCTAAAAACAAGGTCGAAACGTTGGATGAATTATCCTTTTGCACAAATAAAGAATTTTCAGCATTCCAAGAGTTCTTTTCTTACGTTATTGATCACTATAGTGTGCCAGAGCTATTTCTATTGAATTGACTCTTATTTTTTCTGAGCACCTGCTATATACACAGTGACCCAGACATATTCAAGTTTCATTCAGAAGGCAGAGGGAAGCCTTAGCAGCTGAGCCTATATCTTGGCTTGTGAGCATTAGAACAGGCCGGCGATTACAGGGTAACATGAAAAATGTCCAGCTTGCATTATGACTAGAACATGACAATATCCTTTTAAGTACTAACCTATGATGCGTTCCTAAGCAGTTGATGTTATATGTTCTACATTTCATTTTCTGCATACTTTACAAGTAGTAGAATTTGCTTTGATATAGGCAACTGGATTTTCACAATGAAAAGGCAAAGGATAACGCCCGAAAAAGACGCCATACATTATGTCAGTGCCATCACTGACAAACCTGGATTGACCATGAAATACATCAATCCCCTTAAAGGTGAGTTAAAACAAGTTTTAACTAAATTGCCTTAATATTGTCATGCATTAGAATGACTGTCTTAGGTAATGATAAATATTTTCTACAGGAAGAGGAGTGTTTGCTGAAACTGAAATCGAAAAAGGGAGTTTTGTTGCAGAATATCGAGGCGAGCTCACGTATGCACTTACGATGGTAGACAACTACTCGAGATTTATGGTTGTGGTACAAGTCAAAGATCTAATGGCCCATACTGCAGCGAAGGTCTTCCAAGCACACTTATGCAGACCTCATGGCTACTCAGAGAGAGTCCTCACAGATCAAGGCACAGCCTTTGAAGCGGAAATCTTCAAGGACTTCTGCAGCTTTTACCGATGCAGGAAGATGCGCACTACACCCTACCATGCTCAAACCAATGGTTATCAACCTGCTCAGGACTTTACCCCATATTCCAGATGTGGCCTTACAAGTCATTTATAGAGGGGTAACAATACGTTGGGATCACCGGATCTAATCTCCCTTTTTATACACCCTAAAATCTTGTTTGCTTTAGAATAAACAATAACATCATAAAGGTATAGCAGTACCGTTTCAAAGTTTCGGTGTCCCAAGCAGCATTCCATCAGCCTCTGGAAGGTTCCTGGCAAATTGCACAGCTCGAAGGGCATGCTTTTGAACTCGCAGAGACCCATCGGGGTGGCAAAGGCGGTCTTCTCCCGGTCTGCCTCAGCAACGGACACTTGCCAATAGCGACTAGTGAGATCAAGGGTAGAAAAATAATTTGCAGTTCTCAATGCAGCTAGCTATTCCTCAATACAGGGGAGTGGTGCTGTCCTTCTTCTTTAACAGGACCAACGGAGCTGCCCAGAGGCTACAACTGTCACGGATAACCCCAGCCTCCTTCATGTTGCTCAACATGTCCTTGGTACACTGGTAATGTGCAGGTAGTTTTGGCTTATATCTCTCTTTGATGGGTGGGTGTGCACTTGTGGGGATGTAGTGTTTGACCCCTTTTATTCTTCAAAAGTCTAGCGGATGTTTGCTGAAGACTTGCTCGTATTCTTGCACTAGCCTGTAGACCCCCTTCTTGTGATGTGAAGGTGTGGAGTCAGTGCCTACGTGTAATTCCTTACACCACTCCTCTGGCTGACTTGGTGAGCTGTCACTGAATGGGTGGGCTGAAGCAATGGTGGATGCTGCTGTTTGGATAGCATGTGTATCTACTGAGAACAGCTTATCAATGGTGGCAAATCGGAGCAGCTTAATCTCTTGCTCTCCGCAGTTCAACACTCTCATGGGCACTCTTCCCTTCCATATTAATGAATAAAACTATGATGTAAATAGCATATAGATACCCCACAAATGCAGATAAAAGTAGGTTATGGGAAAAGGGGGAAGAGAGAAACAGGAAAATAGTGGAATAAAGTATACCTTCCAGGTGGGAGAGGAAATGGCAGCACAGCCAGTGGAGGTGAAGCAAGGGGAGCCTGCAACTAAAGAGTTGAGAGCGTTATCACATGGTGACTGAGCCTGATTGTAACGGGAGCATAGAGGTGCCGATCCTGTCTTACCTGCGTTGGTGTAGAAGTAGGTGTCCTGTGGTGGAGTCAGCTATGTGCAGTGGTGGCCGTGGGTTCTTTTATGTGCGACCGTAGTAATAGCTGCGCCCACTTCCTGTATGGGAGTGGAATGCAGTGAGGGTAATGGAACGCACGCCTGCGCATTTGTGTTTAACGTCGCGCATGTGCAGAACGGAGAAAAGGCTGCGCTCACTTCCTAATGAAAGGGAGTGAGACGCATCTGGGAAGGGAAGGGAAAAGATTAGGGTTTGGGGATGATGAAAGGGCTTTCTACGGGCAAGGATGGCAAAGGGTGGCAGTGACGGAAAGTCAGGCAGCCTGTCCTGTCCTGTCCTGTCCGTCCGTCTTTTTGTATCATGAATTGGAAAGACTGCAAGGGGGAGGGGAGGTGCTTGTGTCCAAAAGGAGGAGTTATTCAGATTCATTGCAGTGGGCGGCGGCTGCAAAAAGCACCATTCTTCTTGTTTTTGCTCTGCAAAACAGCCTTTTCAAGGGTTGGCTTGGGTGACAAAATGTCTTCTGTAGGCGTGGGTTTGTCTCCCTCTCCCTAAGATGTGTCCGGTATAGGCCAGGGTGCCACTCAAGGCCGTAACCAATTCGGGTTATAGCTTCTCGGCCTTTTGGCTAAGATCAAGTGTAGTTTCGGAGGACGCTACCTTGGTCGGTACTGGAAGGTGCCTGGGATTGCACGTCTGCCGGCCTTGAGGAAGTGTGTGCGCCTTCTGGTGACACATAGCCCTCTTGTGCCTGGACGGTTCCCAGGCAACGGGAGGCGATCACCTTTGTTATTTTGAAGTCCTACTGATAAACAGAAAAAAAAAAAATTAAATCTGTTCTTATCAGTTTAATATCTGATACGTCCCCTCTCTGGGGACCATATATTAAATGGATTTTTAGAACAAGGAGATGGAAAAAATCTTGCTCTGTCCACTCCACGCATTGACCTGGTATTGCAGTACCTCCAGGACCGGTGCACCCCTTCTTAACCCAGTTTCCAAAAGCAGAACTCAATTCACCTGATTCAAATGAGCCCCATTAGTGAATTGAAAGAAAGCAAAAACTTTATATGCACCTCAATTTGGCCAATTCACTTTTCACACTTTCACCCTTTTTTTTATCTTTCACACCTTTTACTTGCTTTATTGATGCAAAAAGCTGTGCCAAATAGCAAACTCATCTCCACTCAACTTGACCAACTCTGCTATGTCCCGTGCAGTATCTTATTCTCAGTCTTATCTAGATCATTTGCAATTGAATAGAATAGATCCCTTTTGGCTGCTTATGACTGTGTAAAATATGTAGTTTTACTGGGCTGGGATGAGAGAATCCATTGAAGCATGGTGTAGGGATTGTGGTTCCTGTGTGCTAAGAAGAGAGGCTGGCACCAGCCAGAAAGCCCCATTGCAGCCAATAATCACTTAATAACTTTTTCAACTTGTCATCATATGGGAGGCCTTCCATTCCTTGTAGTAGTCTAGTTGCCCACCTTTGAACTGACTCTAACTTCTGAATGTCCTTTTTAAAATGTGGAGCCCAAAACTGGTTCCCATGTTCCAGATGTAGCCTTACAAGTGATTTATAGAGGTGTAACAATACGTTGGGATCACGGGATCTAATCTCCCTTTTTATACACCCTAAAATCTTGTCCCAAGCAGCATTCCATCAGCCTCTGGAAGGTTCCTGGCGCATTGCACAGCTCGAAGGGCATGCTTTTGAACTCGCAGAGACCCATAGGGGTGGCGAAGGCGGTCTTCTCCCGGTCTGCCTCAGCAACGGACACTTGCCAATAGTGACTAGTGAGATCAAGGGTAGAAAAATAATTTGCAGTTCTCAATGCAGCTAGCGATTCCTCAATACGGGGAGTGGTGCCGTCCTTCTTTTTTAACAGGATCAACAGAGCTGCCCAAAGGCTACAACTGTCATGGATAACCCCAGCCGCCTTCATGTTGCTCAACATGTCCTTGGTACACTGGCAATGTGAAGGTGGTATTGGCTTATAGCTCTCTTTGATGGGTGGGTGTGCACCTGTGGGGATGTGGTGTTGGACCCCTTTTATTCCCCCAAAATCTAGCGGGCTTCCCACCGGTAACCCGCTCCCCAGCTTGGATGGATGCTGAGGGAGCCCCTTTTGCCCGCAGGCTCTGGCCCTGGGAACTGTAGCCTTGGCGGTGACTGTGCTTCCCTCTACGGTGTGAGCTGTTGCCTTCAATCGGGTCTTGACTGCTGGGAAACCCTGGAGGTTCCTGTCGCTAACGGATTTGACCGGTTTTACGGCGACTCCTAGCCTGGTCAGGGTCCGTAGGCCCTGCCGGATGGTGCTGGCTTCTCTTCACTCCCCGATCTGGTACCGGCGGGCCACCGCCCATCCCCGGTCCGTACGGTTCACTCCCATCAGCCTCTCCTGCAGAAGGTCACCACCGTCTGCCAACCTTGCTGAGTGCCCGGGCCACACACCCGGACACGGTCAGTCTCCTCTCCTCTTCACTTCTCTAACTCCAAAACTGATCTCTAATCTGACTCCTTTTCCCGCCTCCAGGACTGTGAACTCCTCGGTGGGTGGGATCAACCGCCTGGCCCACCCCCTGGTGTGGACATCAGCCCCTGGAGGAAGGCAACTAGGATTTGTGTTTAGCTTCGGTGTGCCTAGCCGGAGTGTAGAGTGTGTTGGTGTAGTACCTGTGACGACCTGGCTTGTCCAGGGCGCCACATTCCCCTATAGTAAAATGCAGACCGTCCGCGGGCTGCCCGTCCATCACCGGTTTTATTTTCACAACTGAAAAAGAATAAAACGGTAAAACATGTAAAAGCATCATAAACATTTTACAACGGTACAGCTTCCGCTCTTCTCCCACCCAAACAACCTGGCCCTGATACTGCCCCTAAGAAGCGGGCAGCACCCCTTGACCCCAGTCCAGCACCAAGTTGCCCGAGCGGGTTCTGTCTCTTTCAGGGGGCCCACGTCCAAGGGGACCCCTGAACCCCCGGAGGATCGCCACCGGTTACGGTAGTGGCGGGCCTAGGCCATCCCTTTCCTCCAGGCCCATCCTCCCAAATCAGCCTCTCCGGAGGCGGTAACGGTGTCAAGCCAACAAACATTTTTATTTACATTGCACTAAGTTTGTGGTTGCCCTGCAAGTTCTCGGGCTTGTCCGTAAGCAGTTCCTTACGCAATGGTTGCACAGTCCCTACGGGGACAACAGTTGCCGGCAACGGCCGGTTTAATCACGGTTCAATCAGGTAAACTTCTTTGGTTGATCATCTTTACTTATCATTTAAAACTTTCAAACTGGTACACTCAACACATAAAGCCCCCCCGTTTTAAAGAGTAGTTTCCCTGTACCTAAGTGGGGGTCTACCTAGGTTGGGGCGAGTGGACCTTCGGGGTCCGGTGTCAGTGGTGACAGGCAGTGGGGCAGAGGGAACAGTCAGTTCCTCCTCCCTGCTATCATGTGGGGCAGGCGGAGGCGTAGGGGAGCTGGGTACAGGTACATCCCTGGGCACTGGCTCGCGGTTAACCGTTTCCATCATTTCTTCATCCACGGGTTGTGGGAACAGTATCACTGGAAGGATCACCGCACCGTTCTGTGTAGGCCAGTCTGCTGGAAAATCACCCATCATGGTGTGGATTACCTCTTTTTCCTTCTCCACTGGACTGGGAACTGGAGCCTCATCCGCTACTCTCAATGCTGGTGGGCACTTCTTCAGGTGGTCTCGGGAAACCGTGGCCAAAGTCCCCCCCTGGTCACGGCTGATCTGGTAGGCCTTCTCATTCTCCCATCCTGTGGGCTGGACTACATACGGGGTTTTTTCCCATTGATCATCCAGCTTGTGGGCCCTTCTTTTCCGCTTCAGCACTACATCCCCAGGTTGGAAGGAACCGGCAGGCGCCTTCTTGTTGAAGCACTGCTCCTGTTGTCCCCGACTCCGGCACAAGTTCTTTTCAACATACTCCTGGACCTGTCGGTACTGTGTCCTCCGCCGAGTGTCCCATTCAGCTGTCGACAGGAGTGCTTCTGAAGCTTCCAAGCCCATTTCCAGATCCACTGGTAGCCGGCCGGGACGAGCTCTCATCAGGTATGCTGGAGTGCATTTCGTAGAGCTGGAAGGGATGTTGTTGTACATATCGACCAGGTCAGGTAGCTTCTCCAGCCACAGGTTCCGCTCTTCCAGTGGTAACGTCTTGAGGAGGCCCAGGACCAAGTGGTTCATCTTTTCACAAATGCCATTGGTTTGGGCGTGGTAAGGCGTGGTCCGGATTTTCTTGCAGCCGTACAACTGGCAGAATTCCTGGAATACCTCTGCTTCAAAGGCCGGACCCTGGTCGGTAAGCACCCTCTCCGGGTACCAATGCGGTCAACAGAAATAAGCCTGGAAAGCCTTAGCAGCGGTGCGGCCGGTTAAGTCCTTAACTGGGACAACCACCAGGAACCTCGAGTAGTGGTCTACGATGGTCAGAGCGTAGGTGTACCCACTTCGGCTGGGGGTGAGCTTTACATGGTCAAGGGCAACCAGCTCCAGCGGTTGGTGTGTAATGATCGGGTGTAGGGGTGCCTTCTGGCTGGCCTCGTCCTTCCTTCTCAATGCGCAAGGGCCACATTCTCGGCACCAGGCCTCCACAGATTCCCGCATTCCACTCCAATAGAACCGCTCTCTTAACAACATCTCTAGCTTCTTCCACCCGAAGTGCACTGCACCATCATGGTATGCTTGCAGGACGGTGGGCACGTTAGCCTGGGGAATCACCAGCTGGCGGATCTTCTCGTGAGTCTTTGGATTAATCAGCTCGCGATACAACTTCCCCTGGTGTAGGTATAGCCGGGTCCGTTCTTGCCACAGACGTTGGGCTTCGGCAGGGGCAGCAGGGTCTATCCCAGCAGAACCCTGTTCCACTAGAGTCTTGACCAGGCGGACAGCAGGTGCCTGGTCCTGAGCTTCCTGCCAGTCCTGTCGGGGCAGCGGATCCAGGTTCACCCGTTGTTGGTAGACGTGCACCTTCTCAGTGAATGGCCGGTGAAATGCAGGCAACTCGATCTCTTCGAGGTCATCATCCTCTGGCCCCTCTTCCGACAGGTGGGGCATCCGGGAGAGTGCATTGGCATTGACGTTGGTACGGCCGGCCCGGTACTTGATGGTGAAATCGTAGTTGGCTAACCTGGTCACCCACCGCTGCTCCAACGCGCCCAGCTTGGCCGTATCTAGATGGGTCAGCAGGTTATTGTCTGTGTACGCGGTGAACTTGGCTGCTGCCAGGTAATGGCGGAACCGCTCGGTGATAGCCCACACCAGTGCCAAGAGCTCAAGCTTGAAGGAGATGTAGTTCTCAGGGTTCCTCTCAGTCGGTCGGAGTTTTCGGCTAGCATAAGCTATTACCTTTTCCCTTCTGTCTTGGACCTGGGATAGAACAGCCCCCAAGCCCACATTGCTGGCGTCGGTGTAGAGGATGAATGGGCGGCTGTAGTCAGGGTACGCTAGGATTTCCTCTCCGGTCAGGGCTGTTCTCAGCTGGCGGAAGGATTCCTCATGCTTTTCTTCCCACACCAATGGGGCTACTAGGGATCTACCACCCTTGGTCTGTCCTATGAGGAGGTCTTGCATGGGGGCAGCCATCTTTGTGTACCCCTTAATGAAGCGACGGTAATATCCCACCAGGCCCAGAAACTGCCTCACTTCCCTCACTGTGGTCGGTCTCGGCCAGTCTTGGATGGCGGTGATCTTCTCGGGGTTGGGGGCGACACCTTCCGCACCAACCACATGTCCTAGGTACTGCACTCTGGGTTTCAGCAGATGACACTTTGAGGGCTTCAGCTTCATCCCATACTTGGCAAGGGACGCGAACACCTCGGCTAGGTGCTCCAGGTGGGCTTCATACGTCTGTGAGTACTCAATCACATCATCCAAGTACAGCAAAACGGTCCCATAGGCAGTCTTCTCTCGGTCTTCCGGTGCCACGGCCACCTGCCAGTACCCGCTGGTGAGGTCAAGGGTGGAGAAGTAGTTAGCGGTTCTCAGCGAGGCCAGGGACTCTTTGATGCGGGGCAGAGGGTAAGCATCCTTATGCGTTATCTGGTTAATCTTCCGGTAATCCACACACATCCGCATGGTGCCATCCTTCTTCTTAACCAGCACCAACGGAGCGGCCCAGGGACTACAGCTGTCCCTAATAACCCCTGCCTCCTTCATGTTCCTCAACATGTCTTTGGCGCATTGGTAGTGCGCAGGGGGAATAGGCCTGTATCTCTCTTTAATAGGGGAGTGTGTACCGGTAGGGATGTGGTGTTGAACCCCTTTAATCTGCCCAAAATCTAGAGGGTGCTTGCTAAAAACCCGCTCATACTCCTGTACCACCTGGTATACCCCTTCCTTGTGGTGTATGGGGGTATCATCAGTGCCGACATGTAGCTCTCGATACCACTCGCCTAACTCCCCCAGGGATGAGTGGGAACCGGCAGCAGGCGGTGTGACCGGGGGAACGGCTTCATGGATCGTGTGGGGATCTAGAGTGAGCAATTTGGCAAGGGTAGCGTACCGGGTGGTGCATGAATGCACACATATTGGTTTTATAATCTTATTGTATTACTTTATATTCTTATTTCATTTGTGCATATCTCCACCATAATCCTGGCTACGAAATATAGCTTTTTTTGGGGTACACAGGTAGTAAGGTCTTCTTTCTATTTCTTTAGGGGTGATATAGCCTGGTGGAACTCTAGACCTCTAACATTATATATGCACCCTTTTTCTTTATGGTTCTTGGACACCTTATAACATTCTTCCATACATATATATCTTTCTCATAAATTATAAATAATTAGGCATTTTTATATATTTTATTTACATTTTCATAAATAACTTTTTACAAAGCATGGGGGACATTCTCACATACATATAATTTTCATGTACGCATTCTGAAAATTTACGCATAAACCGTACACACTCCTTTTTGTAACAATTTCTATAACTCATTCGCTGAACTCTCATCCCGGATATTCATTCTTACACCGAATTTCCTGTTATAACACAACATTCATGATTTTTATTCAATTTATTTTTATTTTTTAGGTTTATTAGTAGTGATGAGCGAGTACTAAAAAGCTCGGGTGCTCGAAGCTCGGGCCGAGCCTCCCAAGATACTCGTGTACTCGGCCCGAGCACCGAGCCCAATGTTATCCTATGGGAGACCCGAGTATTTTTGTGAAATGACCACCGGCAGCATGTAGAAACCCTAAAAATGGCACAAAAGTCTCCGAAGAGTGCTCAAATGACATGGCAACAGCATGGGGAAGACCCCTTGAAGCATTTATCACTCAAAAGTCACAGCTGTGAATAATTTTGTCCGCGTTTTACGCCATTTTTACGGACTCACCAGAAAACCTTCCAAAATGACACCAAAATGATTTTTCATAGCAGAAATGTTAAGGGCACATACCCAATAGTGAGATAGAGCTAATGTATGTTACTTTTTGAGATCAATACATGAAAGATTTTACGTAAAACATTGTGTGGCACTCCGATGTCCCTGAGAAGAGACGTACATAAAGGCCTCTGAGTCTAATGTGCCCATTTTGAGGAACTGAGTCTTTGTAGTATTTTCCTTTGCCAGGGCAGTCCAAAATTGTGAGGTTCACCAATGCCCCTGCATACAGACGTGCATGATGGCCTGTAAACCTGAAGTGCCCATTGTAAGGAAGTGGGTCTATTGTAGTATAGCCCTTAGGCAGGGCAGCCAAAAATTGGGAGGCTCCACGTTGTCCCTGGATAGAGACGTGCATGAGGGCCTCAAAACATTAAGTGTCCAGTGTCAGGAAGTGGGTGTATTATAGTATAGCCCTTAGGCAGGGCAGCCAAAAATTGGGAGGCTCCACGTTGTCCCTGGATAGAGACGTGCATGAGGGCCTGTAAACCTGAAGTGCCCATTGGAAGGAAGTGGGTCTTTTGTAGTATAGCCCTTTGGCAGGGCAGCCAAAAATTGGGAGGCTCCACGTTGTCCCTGGATAGAGACGTGCATGAGGGCCTGTAAACCTGAAGTGCCCATTGGAAGGAAGTGGGTCTTTTGTAGTATAGCCCTTTGGCAGGGCAGCCAAAAATTGGGAGGCTCCACGTTGTCCCTGGATAGAGACATGCATGAGGGCCTCAAAACATTAAGTGTCCATTGTCAGGAAGTGGGTGTATTATAGTATAGCCCTTAGGCAGGGCAGCCAAAAATTGGGAGGCTCCACGTTGTCCCTGGATAGAGACGTGCATGAGGGCCTGTAAACCTGAAGTGCCCATTGGAAGGAAGTGGGTCTTTTGTAGTATAGCCCTTTGGCAGGGCAGCCAAAAATTGGGAGGCTCCACGTTGTCCCTGGATAGAGACGTGCATGAGGGCCTCAAAACATTAAGTGTCCATTGTCAGGAAGTGGGTGTATTATAGTATAGCCCTTTGGCAGGGCAGCCAAAAATTGGGAGGCTCCACGTTGTCCCTGGATAGAGACGTGCATGAGGGCCTCAAAACATTAAGTGTCCATTGTCAGGAAGTGGGTGTATTATAGTATAGCCCTTAGGCAGGGCAGCCAAAAATTGGGAGGCTCCACGTTGTCCCTGGATAGAGACGTGCATGAGGGCCTCAAAACATTAAGTGTCCATTGTCAGGAAGTGGGTCTTTTGTAGTATAGCCCTTTGGCAGGGCAGCCAAAAATTGGGAGGCTCCACGTTGTCCCTGGATAGAGACGTGCATGAGGGCCTCAAAACATTAAGTGTCCATTGTCAGGAAGTGGGTGTATTATAGTATAGCCCTTTGGCAGGGCAGCCAAAAATTGGGAGGCTCCACGTTGTCCCTGGATAGAGACGTGCATGAGGGCCTCAAAACATTAAGTGTCCATTGTCAGGAAGTGGGTGTATTATAGTATAGCCCTTTGGCAGGGCAGCCAAAAATTGGGAGGCTCCACGTTGTCCCTGCATAGAGACGTGCATGAGGGCCTCAAAACATTGTTCCCATTGCAAAGGAGCGGGTCTCCTGTCGTTGTAATGTCCATTCTGCAAAGAATGGGCGAAAAAATTTACCACTGGGGGTATACCTGAAACAAAGGCCTAACTCTTGTAACGGTCATCATGGTGGCGCATGAGGAGAAGGAGGAGCAGTCCAGCGATTATCCAAAGTCCAGAAGTGTGTACCCATGGGTGACTGGAGGTACATGGCAAATTCCCGTTACAAACTTTAAATTCCGCTCTCATTTGCTGGTGGTGTGGTGAAGTCTGGCCCAATCCAACCCTTGTTCATCTTGATCAGAGTCAGCCTGTCAGCATTTTCAGTTGACAGGCGGGTGCGTTTATCTGTAATGATTCCACCTGCGGCACTAAAAACACGCTCTGACAAAACGCTAGCGGCAGGGCAGGCCAGGACTTCCAAGGCGTAGAGAGCCAATTCATGCCACGTGTCCACCTTGGATACCCAATAATTGTAAGGCACAGAGGAATGTCGGAGTACAGTTGTTCGATCTGCAAGGTACTCCTTGAGCATCTGGGCAAACTTAGGATTTCTTGTGGCACTACCCCGCACCTCAGGGGCTGTGGTACGTGAGGGGCTGAGAAAACTGTCCCACATCTTAAAGACTGTTCCCCTACCTCTGGCGGATTGGACTTGTGCCTCTCTCGGCTGTACGCCTTGGTTGTCCACTGATTCCTGACCTATGCCGCTAGCGTTTTGTGAGGGGAATGCTTTGCCTACTTCCGTGACTATGGCCTTCCGGAACTGCTGCATTTTGGTTGACCTCTCCGCCTCGGGAATAAGAGACATAAAGTTCTCCTTGTAGCGTGGGTCTAACAGTGTTACCAACCAGTAATGATTGTCGGCCAAGATGTTCTTAACGCGAGGGTCACGAGACAGGCAGCTTACCATAAAGTCAGCCATGTGCGCCAGACTCTTAACAGCCAGGACTTCAGTAGCCTGACCAACACGTTGACTGAACATGCTGTCCTCCTCCTCCTCCTCCTCCTCCTCCTCATCTACCCTGTCCTCTGGCCAGCCACGCTGAACCGAGGATATGACTGGTGTGCATGTCATATCCTCAATTTGGCCGGAGATTTGCTCCATGTCTTCATCCTCCTCCTCGTCATAGTCCTCCACTGCACGTTGTGATGAGACGAGGCTGGGCTGTGTGTTATCACCCACACCCACTACTGTTTCTTGCTGCAACTCATCGTGCTCCGCCTGCAATGCATCATGTTTGGTTTTGAGCAGAGACCGTTTTAGAAGGCAGAGTAGCGGTATGGTGACACTAATAATGGCGTCATCACCACTCACCATCTTGGTGGAGTCCTCAAAGTTTTGGAGGATGGTACATAGGTCGGACATCCATCTCCACTCCTCAGGTGTTATGTGTGGAGTTTGACCCATTTCCCGACGGCTTAGGTAATGCTGGTACTCAACAACTGCCCTCTTCTGCTCACATATCCTGACCAACATGTGCAGAGTTGAATTCCAACGCGTGGGGACATCACACACCAGTCTGTGAGCCGGAAGATGCAAACTGCGCTGAAAGCCGGCAAGGCCGGCTGAAGCAGTAGGTGACTTTCGAAAATGTGCAGACAGGCGGCGAACTTTTACCAGCAGATCAGACAGCTCTGGGTATGACTTTAGAAACCGCTGAACCACGAGGTTGAGCACATGGGCCACGCATGGAACATGTGTCAGCTGGCCTCGCCTCAAAGCCGCCACCAGGTTCCGGCCATTGTCACACACGACCTTTCCTGGCTTTAGGTTCAGAGGTGTGAGCCAGTGATCTGCCTGCTGTTTCAGAGCTGTCCACAGCTCTTCTGCATTGTGGGGTTTGTCACCTATGCAGATTAGCTTCAGCACAGCCTGTTGCCGCTTCGCCGAGGCAGTGCTGCAGTGCTTCCAGCTTGGGACTGGTGTGGAGGGTACAGTGGATGAGGATGCGCAGGAGGAGGAGGAGGCTGAAGAGCATGACATTCCGGAGCTGTAGAGTGTGGGTGAAACACTGACTGAGGTAGGGCCTGCAAACCTTGGTGTGGGAAGGACGTGTTCCGTCCCTCGCTCAGACTGGGTCCCAGCTTCCACAATATTAACCCAGTGTGCCGTCAACGAGATGTAGCGGCCTTGCCCACAAGCACTTGTCCACGTGTCTGTGGTTAGGTGGACTTTGGGTGAAACAGCGTTGTTCAGGGCACGTGTGATGTTTTGTGACACGTGGTTATGCAACGCGGGGACGGCACACCGGGAGAAATAGTGGCGGCTGGGGACCGAGTAACGTGGGACAGCTGCCGCCATCAGGTCGCGGAATGCTTCTGTCTCCACCAGCCTAAAAGGCAACATTTCCAGCGCAAGCAGTCGCGAAATGTTAGCATTTAGAACTGTGGCATGTGGGGTGTTGGCAGTGTATTTGCGCCTGCGTTCAAAGGTTTGCTGAATGGATAACTGAACGCTGCGCTGGGACAAGGACGTGCTTGATGATGGTGTTATTTCTGAGTAGGCAACTGCAGGTGCAGGACCGGAGGAGGCTTGTTCGCAGGCAGCATGGACAGGGGATTGGCTCGCATGCACAACCAGCGAAGACGTAGCAGTGACATTAGCAAGCACTGCTCCTCGACTCTGTTGTACTTCCCACAAAGTCGGGTGCTTGGCTGACATGTGCCTGATCATGCTGGTGGTGGTCAGGCTGCTAGTTTTGGTACCCCTGCTGATGCTGGCACGGCAGGTGTTGCAAATGGCCTTTTTAGAATCATCTGGATCCAACTTAAAAAACTGCCAGACTCGGGAAGACCTAACATTTGTACAGGCACCTTGTGTCGTGTTGTTGTTCCGGGGAACGGTTGCCTGACTTCTGCCTGGAGCCACCACCCTGCTTCTTACTGCCTGTTGGGATGCTACGCCTCCCTCCCCCTGTGCACTGCTGTCCTCGCTCTGCATATCCTCCTGCCAGGTTGGGTCAGTTACTGGATCATCCACCACGTCGTCTTCCTCTTCCGCACCCTGCTCCTCCTCCTGACTTCCTGACAATTGTGTCTCATCATCGTCCACCCCTTGTTGAGACACGTTGCCAACTTCGTGAGAACGTGGCTGCTCAAATATTTGGCCATCTGTACATACGATCTCCTCATGACCCACTTCAACATGAGCTGGCGAGAGGACAGAATGTGCGAATGGAAACGTGAACAGCTCTTCCGAGTGTCCAAGTGTGGGATCATTAATGTCCGAGGACGTGTACTCAGCCTTGTGGTAGGAAGGAGGATCAGGTTCTGAAATGTGCGGTGCAGTATCACGGCTACTGACACTTGACCGTGTGGAAGACAGAGTGTTTGTGGTGGTGCCAATCTGACTGGAAGCATTATCCGCTATCCAACTAACAACCTGTTGACACTGGTCTTGGTTCAAGAGCGGTGTACTGCTGCGGTCCCCAAGAATTTGGGACAGGACGTGCGAGCGACTAGATGTGGCCCTTTGTTGTGGCAAAATTAGAGCTTGCCCACGACCTCGGCCTCTGCCTGCACCACCATCACGTCCACTTCCTTGTTCCTTGCCAACGCCCTTGCGCATTTTGCAATGCTGTGCTGACGTGTATTCACTAGACTTGGGCGTTATATCAAAGTTTGTGCAAATTGTGCACCTGTACGCTGCCACTGACAGGCACACACGTGCGGTTTTTAAATGCAAGCACGGACGCACTAAGAACCTAACAGGTTTTAGGAGCAAAAATTAATGACGAGGACTCTGACACTATCAGCCACTGCTGACTGACGTGTATTATACACTACACTTGTGCGTTATATAATAGTTTGGTAAAAACGCACACAAGTGCACCTGTACGCTGCCACCGACAGGCACACACGTGCGGTTTTTAAATGCAAGCACGGACGCACTAAGAACCTAACAGGTTTTAGGAGCGACAATTGCTGAGAAGTCTGACACTATCAGGACTGTTTTAGACTGTGTACACCAGCCCCAGATATGATGAAGGCTGGTATACGGTCACCACTAGGAATGGCTATATACCCTGCCTGCCTGCCTGCCTGCCTGTATACTGCTACAATAGTCCTGACAAGGACTCTTTTGGTCACTAGCCTGTATTCCAACCTGGCTATACCCTGCCTGTATACAGCAACAATAGTCCTGAGAAGGACTCTGCTACTGTACTCCGACCTGGCTATACCCTGCCTGCCTGTATACAACTAGAATAGTCCTGAGAAGGACTTTTGGTCACACTGTTTGCAGCCCTGCTACGGAAATAGCTATAAAGGGCCGCAAACCTTTCCCTGAAGCAGCGACCCTCTCCCTGCACTGACTGTCTGGATAGCTGTGAGCAGAGCACAGCGCGCCCGCCGGTATAAAGGCTCGGTCACGCTGTGCAGGCCGGCCAATCACTGCAATTCCACAACTAACAGGGCTGTGGCATTGCAGTGGTCTGCCAGCCAATCCCTGCATGAGGGCTGGCTCTCAAAAGAGCGCCAACATGCAGGGATGAAGACCACGAGTACAGCACGAGTATCGCGAGATTACTCGGTCCCCGTCGAGTAGACCGAGTACAGTGATACTCGTGCGAGTACCGAGTAGTAACAAGCATGCTCGCTCATCACTATTTATTAGTAAAATGGCTTACACTCCCCTTTTTTCCACTTTTTTCTTCACTACTTTTATAAAGAAATTTTTCCTTTCTTTATTCTTAATGCAATTTTATATAGCAACACCACCATTTTTTGCCACGAACATAATTTTTCTTGTCCGTCATCCCGTTCACCCTTACAGGGTTGTGGACAGATGCACTTGTCACTACACTTCTAAGACTCAATACAGGGTCTGGAGCTCAATGCTCCCTTTTTGGTTTTTTTTTCTTCTTTTTTTTCTTTTTTTCATTTTGTCCTTCTTCTTCTTCTATTTCTGATTTTTGTCTCAAAAAGCTGATGAAATTTGAAACACTATACCCCAGTGATTTTATAAATGTTTCTCAATATATCACTTGAGAACTTTTATGGCCGGTATTGTAACAGTTGACCATCCCGGCAGTATTTGAAATACAGCAGTCAGTCCTCTGACGTAGCTCCATATGTGTATATATAGAGGTTCTTCCTCCTTTGATTGCATACTGTTCTTTTTTTGCCCTGATGAAGGAGACAGTGATCTCTGAAACACATTGACCGGAAAAAAGAATAAAGAGATGAAATAATTAACATCAGTTTCCTTTGGTGACAGCGCGGCACGCACCCGATTTTCCTCCTATACGTTATTGCTCTTCTACTAGGGGCTGCGGCTGTCGCCATTTGTAACGTGCATTTAGGGGTTGTGACTGGCACAACCTTAATAGGTGAGTGCAACTACTATTAATTATTTGTTACCTTACCAGGTAAGACCCTAATTTGTGCGTCTGCTCCAGAGTTATTTCCCTGATTATTAATATCTGACAGGCAGTGATTGATCCTGCATTCTCACCTTCCTCTCTGTTGCACATTCTTATTGTTCCTATATGCTCTCTATTTCCATCAGACTTTTTTTGTCCTTCGGTGGGGCTCTAACATATGTGCACCATTTATTATTTATTTTTATGGATTCCTTTCTTTTTTCATGCTAGCGTTCATTATGCAGTAGTCATTCATGATATATCTTATATTTGTGAATCCATTAGGGCTCTATATGTCTGGTGCATCACATTGGGTCTTTTCAGTGCACAATAGGCACCTTTTTCTGTTATGCTCTGCTGCCACCTTATGGACATCCTATCAGTGATGCCAGAAAAAAATGGACATGTCTCCGTGCAGCAATCACGGACACGCGGGTACGCCGCACGGAGACACGTGCAGTGAAAAATCACTGATGTGTGAGCAGACCCATTCATTATAATGGATCTGCGTATCTCAGTGATTCTGTTATGTTTAAAAAAAAGCACAAACGTACCAGAATCACTGACGTGTGAAACAGGCCTTATAGTGTTTTGATTTATGTATGTATTATACAACTTCTGTGGATCTTGTATGAGTGACTTTTCTTCATTTTATTGGATTGTTTTAAAATATTGAAATAAAGTCACGCTTCCTATGCATCCTTTTGTATTCTGATTGGCTACTATAATACAGTTTTTAGGCACTGAGATCGATACCAGAGGCATGGTCTTCCGCTTACCAGAGGATAAGCTCAAAAGGCTAAGGGACATAATAGAAGGGTTTAGTGCTGTTAATAAGGTGGCATTAAGATAAATGAAATATATCTTCTCGGTCTTCTCGTTTTCTTGCTGAGTTGTGCCAATGGACAGAGTTTTTTCTAGACATTTGCTATTGGAAACTCAGGGAACCAAAGCTCCTGGATAGAGTTGAGTGCGGTTCGTGGTTCGTGGTTCTCCAGTTCTAGGCTCGAGTGATTTTGGGGCATGTTCTAGATCGAACTAGAACTCGAGCTTTTTGCAATAGCTCGATAGTTCTAGAAACGTTCGAGAACGGTTCTAGCAGCCAAAAAACAGCTAAATCATAGCTTGGTTTCTGCTGTAATAGTGTAAGTCACTCTGTGAATCAAACTATTATCACATTTCAGTGTATAGTGTGCGTGAACAGCGCCTTCAGATCACTGCTGTTTCTATAATGGCGCCATTTTTTTTTTTTTTTTCTTGTCTTCCTTCCCTAAGTGCGCGCGTCTTGTGGGGCGGGCCAGCATGTCAGCCAATCACAGACACACACACAGCTAAGTTGACTTTGAGCCAGAGAAGCAACGGCATGTGTGATAGGATCTGCATGTCACATGTCCCTGCATTATAAAACCGGACATTTTCTTCACGGACGCCATTATCTGCCTTCTGCGTCTTTGGTGTCAGGCATCACTGTCGCAGCTCCGTCCTCCTGAGTCCTATAGCCGATACAGCTGTATGCGCTGCATACACAGCGTTAGACAGCATAGGGAGAGCACTTTATAGCAGTCCTTTTAAGGGCTCAAACCGGCAGGGTCAGAGAGCCATAGGTGACAGGTCCTGCAAACAGCAACAGCATCTGTGTAGCCAAGGTCAGGGATTTCCTCCCTGCATTTCACCATTAGGAGGGAATAGAAAGGCAGGCTTCCATTCCTCTACCCAGAGCACCACAATCCTGCCACTGTACCCTCCTGTCCTCTGCACACTCCAACTCATTATAACTAAGCCATTATACTAGCAAACACTCAGTGTACCTAGTGGCATCCTATCTGTGGCTATTGGACTTTGCTATAGTCCCACTAGTGCAAAGACATTTGCAGAGCACGTCTGCCTGCATTGCACACTCCAACTTTTTTAAACTAAGCAATTTTACTAGCAAACACTCAGTGTACCTAGTGGCATCCTATACGTGGCTATTGGACTTTGCTATAGTCCCACTAGTGCCAAGACATTTGCAGAGCGCATCTGCCTGCGTTGCACACTCCAACTAATTATAAGTAAGCCATTATACTAGCAAACACTCAGTGTACCTAGTGGCATCCTATCTGTGGCTATTGGACTTTGCTATAGTCCCACTAGTGCAAAGACATTTGCAGAGCACGTCTGCCTGCATTGCACACTCCAACTTTTTTAAACTAAGCAATTTTACTAGCAAACACTCAGTGTACCTAGTGGCATCCTATACGTGGCTATTGGACTTTGCTATAGTCCCACTAGTGCCAAGACATTTGCAGAGCGCATCTGCCTGCGTTGCACACTCCAACTAATTATAAGTAAGCCATTATACTAGCAAACACTCAGTGTACCTAGTGGCATCCTATCTGTGGCTATTGGACTTTGCTATAGTCCCACTAGTGCAAAGACATTTGCAGAGCACGTCTGCCTGCATTGCACACTCCAACTAATTTTAACTTAGCCATTATACTAGCAAACACTCAGTGTACCTAGTGGCATCCTATACGTGGCTATTGGACTTTGCTATAGTCCCACTAGTGCCAAGACATTTGCAGAGCGCATCTGCCTGCGTTGCACACTCCAACTAATTATAAGTAAGCCATTATACTAGCAAACACTCAGTGTACCTAGTGGCATCCTATACGTGGCTATTGGACCTTGCTATAGTCCCACTAGTGCCAAGACATTTGCAGAGCGCATCTGCCTGCGTTGCACACTCCAACTAATTATAAGTAAGCCATTATACTAGCAAACACTCAGTGTACCTAGTGGCATCCTATACGTGGCTATTGGACTTTGCTATAGTCCCACTAGTGCCAAGACATTTGCAGAGCGCATCTGCCTGCGTTGCACACTCCAACTAATTATAAGTAAGCCATTATACTAGCAAACACTCAGTGTACCTAGTGGCATCCTATACGTGGCTATTGGACCTTGCTATAGTCCCACTAGTGCCAAGACATTTGCAGAGCGCATCTGCCTGCGTTGCACACTCCAACTAATTATAAGTAAGCCATTATACTAGCAAACACTCAGTGTACCTAGTGGCATCCTATCTGTGGCTATTGGACTTTGCTATAGTCCCACTAGTGCCAAGACATTTGCAGAGCGCATCTGCCTGCGTTGCACACTCCAACTAATTATAAGTAAGCCATTATACTAGCAAACACTCAGTGTACCTAGTGGCATCCTATACGTGGCTATTGGACTTTGCTATAGTCCCACTAGTGCCAAGACATTTGCAGAGCGCATCTGCCTGCGTTGCACACTCCAACTAATTATAAGTAAGCCATTATACTAGCAAACACTCAGTGTACCTAGTGGCATCCTATACATGGCTATTGGACTTTGCTATAGTCCCACTAGTGCCAAGACATTTGCAGAGCGCATCTGCCTGCGTTGCACACTCCAACTAATTTTAACTTAGCCATTATACTAGCAAACACTCAGTGTACCTAGTGGCATCCTATACGTGGCTATTGGACTTTGCTATAGTCCCACTAGTGCCAAGACATTTTCAGAGCGCATCTGCCTGCGTTGCACACTCCAACTAATTATAAGTAAGCCATTATACTAGCAAACACTCAGTGTACCTAGTGGCATCCTATACGTGGCTATTGGACTTTGCTATAGTCCCACTAGTGCCAAGACATTTGCAGAGCGCATCTGCCTGCGTTGCACACTCCAACTAATTTTAACTTAGCCATTATACTAGCAAACACTCAGTGTACCTAGTGGCATCCTATACGTGGCTATTGGACTTTGCTATAGTCCCACTAGTGCCAAGACATTTGCAGAGCGCATCTGCCTGCGTTGCACACTCCAACTCATTATAACTAAGTTGCATTGTCAGGGATATTTATTCTTTATTATTCTGCTGTTAATAAAGCTAGACCACCACTGCAATCTTCACCACCTCTCAATTTTTACTACCACATTTTCAGTCCACAATCTTGTCGCAATCAACATGAGTGGCAAAATGACAGATGCTGGTGGAAAGGGGAAGAGGCGTGGTGGAAAAGGCAAAAAAGGTTTTGTCTGTGGGAAAAGTGGCAAAGCTCCATTATCATCTGCTGAAGATAGACCATCTACCAGAAAAAGTAAGATGTCTACTACTTACCGTGGACAATCCGATGTGCTCCCTTTTTTACGGACACGAACAACAGGAAGAAAGGTAGATGATGGGCAAAAAAGGAAAATGCTTGAATGGATCTCAAGTGGTCCAACAAGTGCCCTCTCAGCCACTTCAAGTACCGCATCCAAAAAACACCAGTCCTCTGAGTTGTCATCCCAATCACACTTGATTTCTCCCAGCTCTGAAGTCTCCATCAGCCCTGCACAGTATGGTGGAACTGAGATGGCTGAGTCTGCAGAGCTGTTCAGTCACACTATAGCCTGGGAATCAGAGGTCTGCTCCCAAGCTACAGTGAGTACAGAACAGGAAATGGTCTGCAGTGATGCCCAGAACCTTTGTGACTCTGATTCAGGCCGTGAGGACCAAGTTTCTGAGCATAATGTTGACCCTTTGTCACAAACTGTAACACCTGTGGTTATAGACAATGAGGAACATACTGATGAAGATGAGACGCAGATACCCGATTGGGATGACAACTTAAATATTCGGTCAGGGCAAGAAGAGGCTCGGTCTGAGGGGGAGGGGAGTGCAAACACAACAATTGATGATGAAGTTCTAGATTCCACCTACTGTCAACCCCCAGTCAGGCACTCGAGGAGGTCAACAGAGGCGGTGGAGGAGGATGCAACCGACGACGAAGTTACCTTGCGCCTTCCTGGACAGAGTCGGAGCACTGGTAGCACGTCTACAACTGCATCCTCAGCCACCACTCTGCCTATGAGCATTATTCGGGGTGGATCAACAGGTCGCATGGCCTCTAAGCCTTGCCTAGCCTGGTCCTTTTTTGACATAGAAAAAGATCGCCCAAATCATGTGATATGTAAAATTTGTCATGATTCTCTTAGTAGAGGTCAAAACCTCAGCAGTTTGACAACTTCTTCCATGAATCGTCACATGAATAAATATCATAGGTCCCGGTGGGAAGCTCACTGTGCTGCAATGCTGCAAGAGCGAACCATCCACCGCCCGCCCCTTCCAGTGCATCCGCGCGCTCTTCATCTTCTAGGACTGTGGGGACAGCTGTCACACCTGTTTTTCCACGCCAAACTTCCACCACTGTAACCGCAACAGGCAGTTTGCTTGTAAGGTCGTCAGTTGGTTTGGAAGGGGAAACAAGTGAGTGTGTACAGCTCTCTCAGACATCGATAGCACCAACGTTGGATGAAGGCAACATCATGTCTCCGCCTGCACTTTCCTCACAAACCTGCATTTTTCCAGGGACACCCTACTCAACACCGTCTACACACAGCAGCCAGATCTCTGTCCATCAGATGTGGTCAAATAAAAGGCCACTTCCTCCGACCCATGACAAAGCTAAGAGGTTGACTCTATCCCTCTGTAAGCTGTTGGCTACCGAAATGCTGCCTTTCCGCCTAGTGGACACACAGGATTTTAGAGACCTTATGTCTGTCGCTGTGCCCCAGTACCAGATGCCTAGTCGCCACTACTTCTCTAAGAAAGGTGTGCCCGCGCTACACCAGCATGTCGCACACAACATCACCGCTTCCTTGAGAAACTCTGTGTGTGAACGGGTGCATTTCACCACCGATACTTGGACCAGTAAGCATGGACAGGGACGTTACATGTCGCTAACTGGGCACTGGGTAACTATGGTGATAGATGGTGAAGGGTCTGCTGCACAAGTCTTGCCGTCCCCACGACTTGTGTGTCAATCCTCTGTCTGTCCAAGTTCCGCCACAGCTTCTGCATCCTCCACCTCATCTGGGTCCTCCACCTCCGCCCCAAGCCTGCCTGGTCAGGCCACCAGCATTCTCACTGCGCAGAAGGAATCACGCACGCCTCATTACTATGCTGGCAGCAGAGCGCAACGGCATCAGGCGGTCTTTAGCTTGACATGTCTTGGGAATAAGAGTCACACAGCTGAGGAGTTGTGGTCAGCTCTGCGGTCCGAGTTTAATAAATGGTTGTCTCCACTCAACCTGCAGCCTGGTAAGGCCGTGTGCGACAATGCTGCAAACCTGGGTGCGGCACTTCGCCTGGGCATTGTGACACACGTACCTTGTATGGCTCACGTGTTGAACCTTGTCGTCCAGCAATTTTTAACACACTATCCCGGCCTAGATGGCCTTCTGAACAGGGCACGAAAACTGTCAGCTCACTTCCGCCGTTCAAGCGCCGCAGCAGAGCGACTTGCATCGCTCCAGAAGTCTTTCGGCCTGCCGGTTCATCGCCTGAAATGCGATGTGGCGACACGCTGGAATTCAACTCTCCACATGTTACAGCGACTGTGGCAGCACCGCAGAGCCCTGGTGCAATACGTCATGACGTATAGCCTGGGCCAACGAGATGCAGAGGTGGGGCAGATCACCCTGATGGAGTGGTCTCAGATCAAGGACCTATGCACCCTTCTGCACAGTTTCGACATGGCGACGAATATGTTTAGCTCTGACAATGCCATTATCAGCATGACGATTCCAGTCATTTACATGCTGGAGCACACGCTAAACACTATTCGGAGTCAGGGGGTGGGACAACATGAAGGGGAGGAACTACAGGAGGATTCATATGCGCAAGGAACAACAACATCACCAAGGTCCAGACGTTCATCATCACCAACGCAGCAGGCATGGGACCATGGGGAACAGGGATCGACAAGGGCGCATAGTAGCAGGCGAAATGTTGAGCAAGGTGCAGGAGAACATGAAGAAATGGAGGACGAACTGTCCATGGACATGGAAGACTCAGCGGATGAGGGAGACCTTGGTCAAATTTCAGTTGAAAGAGGTTGGGGGGAGATGTCAGAGGAAGAAAGAACGGGTAGCACCTCTATGCCACAAACACAGCGTGGACTTGGTCCGCATGGCTGCGCAAGACACATGAGTGCCTTTTTGTTGCACTACCTCCAACATGACAGTCGTATTGTCAAAATTAGAAGTGATGATGACTACTGGATTGCCACACTATTAGATCCCCGGTACAAGTCCAAATTTTGTGACATAATTCCAGCCATAGAAAGGGACGCACGTATGCAGGAGTATCAGCAGAAGCTGTTACTCGATCTTAGCTCGGCTTTTCCACCAAACAACCGTGCAGGTGCAGGGAGGGAATCTCCCAGTTGTAACTTGACAAACATGGGACGGTCTCGTCATCTTCAACAGTCTACCCGTACCAGTAGGACCGTATCTGGTGCCGGTAACAGCAATTTTATGGAATCTTTTCATAATTTTTTTAGACCCTCTTTTGCAAGGCCACCAGAGACAACAAGTCTGACACATACTCAACGGCTGGAGAGGATGATACAGGAGTATCTCCAAATGAACATCGATGCCATGACTGTGCAACTGGAGCCTTGCTCCTTTTGGGCTTCAAACCTAGAAAAATGGCCAGAGCTCTCCAGTTACGCCTTGGAGATTTTGTCGTGTCCAGCTGCCAGCGTTGTCTCTGAACGTGTATTCAGTGCTGCTGGGTGTGTGCTGACAGATAAGCGCACGCGTCTGTCCAGTGACAATGTGGACAGACTGACGTTCATCAAAATGAACAAGTCATGGATCCAGAAGGAATTTACTACCCCTGTGTCATCCTGGGGAGAGTAAATGCTTGTTGATTTGGAATGTGCTTGATGCAAATCAAAACATCCTGTTTGCAACTAGGGCCCAAGTGCTGCCACTGATGGGGTGGGTGTCTGTGTGGCCCAATTTTTGGAAAAAAGGGAGACTCCGCTTGGAGTAACCCTTGCTTGCTGTGTTTTTAAAAGAAGCCAAGATGAACAGAGCTGGGATCAGGAAAGACTTTGCTACCTACCCCGGTGTCATCCTGGGGACGGTTAAGAATAGCGTATTTTTGAATGTGCTTGATGCAAATGTAGCTGTGAAGTGTACAACTGGGGCACAACTGCTGCCACTGAAGGGGTGAGTGTGTGGGGCCCAATTTTTGGAAAAAAGGGAGACTCCGCTTGGAGTAACCCTTGCTTGCTGTGTTTTTAAAAGAAGCCAAGATGAACAGAGCTGGGATCAGGAAAGACTTTGCTACCTACCCCGGTGTCATCCTGGGGACGGTTAATTATGGCGTATTTTTGAATGTGCTTGATGCAAATCAAAACATCCTGTTTGCAACTAGGGCCCAAGTGCTGCCACTGATGGGGTGGGTGTCTGTGTGGCCCAATTTTTGGAAAAAAGGGAGACTCCGCTTGGAGTAACCCTTGCTTGCTGTGTTTTTAAAAGAAGCCAAGATGAACAGAGCTGGGATCAGGAAAGACTTTGCTACCTACCCCGGTGTCATCCTGGGGACGGTTAATTATGGCGTATTTTTGAATGTGCTTGATGCAAATCAAAACATCCTGTTTGCAACTAGGGCCCAAGTGCTGCCACTGATGGGGTGGGTGTCTGTGTGGCCCAATTTTTGGAAAAAAGGGAGACTCCGCTTGGAGTAACCCTTGCTTGCTGTGTTTTTAAAAGAAGCCAAGATGAACAGAGCTGGGATCAGGAAAGACTTTGCTACCTACCCCGGTGTCATCCTGGGGACGGTTAATTATGGCGAATTTTGGAATGTGCTTGATGCAAATCAAAACATCCTGTTTGCAACTAGGGCCCAAGTGCTGCCACTGATGGGGTGGGTGTCTGTGTGGCCCAATTTTTGGAAAAAAGGGAGACTCCGCTTGGAGTAACCCTTGCTTGCTGTGTTTTTAAAAGAAGCCAAGATGAACAAGTCATGGGTCAGCAAAGACTTTATCTACCTACCCCGGTGTCATCCTGGGGACGGATAAGAATGGCGTATTTTTGAATGTGCTTGATGCAAATCAAAACATCCTGTTTGCAACTAGGGCCCAAGTGCTGCCACTGATGGGGTGGGTGTCTGTGTGGCCCAATTTTTGGAAAAAAGGGAGACTCCGCTTGGAGTAACCCTTGCTTGCTGTGTTTTTAAAAGAAGCCAAGATGAACAGAGCTGGGATCAGGAAAGACTTTGCTACCTACCCCGGTGTCATCCTGGGGACGGTTAAGAATAGCGTATTTTTGAATGTGCTTGATGCAAATGTAGCTGTGAAGTGTACAACTGGGGCACAACTGCTGCCACTGAAGGGGTGAGTGTGTGGGGCCCAATTTTTGGAAAAAAGGGAGACTCCGCTTGGAGTAACCCTTGCTTGCTGTGTTTTTAAAAGAAGCCAAGATGAACAGAGCTGGGATCAGGAAAGACTTTGCTACCTACCCCGGTGTCATCCTGGGGACGGTTAATTATGGCGTATTTTTGAATGTGCTTGATGCAAATCAAAACATCCTGTTTGCAACTAGGGCCCAAGTGCTGCCACTGATGGGGTGGGTGTCTGTGTGGCCCAATTTTTGGAAAAAAGGGAGACTCCGCTTGGAGTAACCCTTGCTCGCTGTGTTTTTAAAAGAAGCCAAGATGAACAGAGCTGGGATCAGGAAAGACTTTGCTACCTACCCCGGTGTCATCCTGGGGACGGTTAATTATGGCGTATTTTTGAATGTGCTTGATGCAAATCAAAACATCCTGTTTGCAACTAGGGCCCAAGTGCTGCCACTGATGGGGTGGGTGTCTGTGTGGCCCAATTTTTGGAAAAAAGGGAGACTCCGCTTGGAGTAACCCTTGCTTGCTGTGTTTTTAAAAGAAGCCAAGATGAACAGAGCTGGGATCAGGAAAGACTTTGCTACCTACCCCGGTGTCATCCTGGGGACGGTTAAGAATAGCGTATTTTTGAATGTGCTTGATGCAAATGTAGCTGTGAAGTGTACAACTGGGGCACAACTGCTGCCACTGAAGGGGTGGGTGTGTGTGGGGCCCAATTTTTGGAAAAAAGGGAGACTCCGCTTGGAGTAACCCTTGCTTGCTGTGTTTTTAAAAGAAGCCAAGATGAACAGAGCTGGGATCAGGAAAGACTTTGCTACCTACCCCGGTGTCATCCTGGGGACGGTTAATTATGGCGTATTTTTGAATGTGCTTGATGCAAATCAAAACATCCTGTTTGCAACTAGGGCCCAAGTGCTGCCACTGATGGGGTGGGTGTCTGTGTGGCCCAATTTTTGGAAAAAAGGGAGACTCCGCTTGGAGTAACCCTTGCTTGCTGTGTTTTTAAAAGAAGCCAAGATGAACAGAGCTGGGATCAGGAAAGACTTTGCTACCTACCCCGGTGTCATCCTGGGGACGGTTAATTATGGCGTATTTTTGAATGTGCTTGATGCAAATCAAAACATCCTGTTTGCAACTAGGGCCCAAGTGCTGCCACTGATGGGGTGGGTGTCTGTGTGGCCCAATTTTTGGAAAAAAGGGAGACTCCGCTTGGAGTAACCCTTGCTTGCTGTGTTTTTAAAAGAAGCCAAGATGAACAGAGCTGGGATCAGGAAAGACTTTGCTACCTACCCCGGTGTCATCCTGGGGACGGTTAATTATGGCGAATTTTGGAATGTGCTTGATGCAAATCAAAACATCCTGTTTGCAACTAGGGCCCAAGTGCTGCCACTGATGGGGTGGGTGTCTGTGTGGCCCAATTTTTGGAAAAAAGGGAGACTCCGCTTGGAGTAACCCTTGCTTGCTGTGTTTTTAAAAGAAGCCAAGATGAACAAGTCATGGGTCAGCAAAGACTTTATCTACCTACCCCGGTGTCATCCTGGGGACGGATAAGAATGGCGTATTTTTGAATGTGCTTGATGCAAATCAAAACATCCTGTTTGCAACTAGGGCCCAAGTGCTGCCACTGATGGGGTGGGTGTCTGTGTGGCCCAATTTTTGGAAAAAAGGGAGACTCCTCTTGGAGTAACCCTTGCTTGCAGTGTTTTTAAAAGAAGCCAAGATGAACAGAGCTGGGATCAGGAAAGACTTTGCTACCTACCCCGGTGTCATCCTGGGGACGGTTAATTATGGCGTATTTTTGAATTTGCTTGATGCAAATCAAAACATCCTGTTTGCAACTAGGGCCCAAGTGCTGCCACTGATGGGGTGGGTGTCTGTGTGGCCCAATTTTTGGAAAAAAGGGAGACTCCGCTTGGAGTAACCCTTGCTTGCTGTGTTTTTAAAAGAAGCCAAGATGAACAGAGCTGGGATCAGGAAAGACTTTGCTACCTACCCCGGTGTCATCCTGGGGACGGTTAATTATGGCGTATTTTTGAATGTGCTTGATGCAAATCAAAACATCCTGTTTGCAACTAGGGCCCAAGTGCTGCCACTGATGGGGTGGGTGTCTGTGTGGCCCAATTTTTGGAAAAAAGGGAGACTCCGCTTGGAGTAACCCTTGCTTGCTGTGTTTTTAAAAGAAGCCAAGATGAACAAGTCATGGGTCAGCAAAGACTTTATCTACCTACCCCGGTGTCATCCTGGGGACGGATAAGAATGGCGTATTTTTGAATGTGCTTGATGCAAATCAAAACATCCTGTTTGCAACTAGGGCCCAAGTCCTGCCACTGATGGGGTGGGTGTCTGTGTGGCCCAATTTTTGGAAAAAAGGGAGACTCCGCTTGGAGTAACCCTTGCTTGCTGTGTTTTTAAAAGAAGCCAAGATGAACAGAGCTGGGATCAGGAAAGACTTTGCTACCTACCCCGGTGTCATCCTGGGGACGGTTAATTATGGCGTATTTTTGAATTTGCTTGATGCAAATCAAAACATCCTGTTTGCAACTAGGGCCCAAGTGCTGCCACTGATGGGGTGGGTGTCTGTGTGGCCCAATTTTTGGAAAAAAGGGAGACTCCGCTTGGAGTAACCGTTGCTTGCTGTGTTTTTAAAAGAAGCCAAGGTGAACAGAGCTGGGATCAGGAAAGACTTTGCTACCTACCCCGGTGTCATCCTGGGGACGGTTAAGAATAGCGTATTTTTGAATGTGCTTGATGCAAATGTAGCTGTGAAGTGTACAACTGGGGCACAACTGCTGCCACTGAAGGGGTGGGTGTGTGTGGGGCCCAATTTTTGGAAAAAAGGGAGACTCCGCTTGGAGTCACCTTGCGGTGTTTTACATGATTTTAGAATGGCGTGCCATGCCTATATCTGTGTGTCCTCCTCTTTTTCCTTGTCCAGCTGTTTTGTTTTCGCATGAGTATATGTCCTTGTCACTTTCCCATGTGTTTGTGTTGTGTTGTGAGTTGTTTGTCACCTTTTGGACACCTTTGAGGGTGTTTTCTAGGTGTTTTACTGTGTTTGTGATTGCCTGCCATTGTTTCCTATTGGCTCGAGTTCGGTTCGTCGAACGTTCGACGAGCCGAACTCGAACGGGAGCTCCGTTCGGCGAACCGACCTCGAGCCGAACCGGGACCGGTTCGCTCATCTCTACTCCTGGACATAGCATTCGAATTACCAGGTCCCTGAAGGCTGAAATGCGTAGTGGCCGGAAATCATGAACAATTACAATGGGCGTATGTGCTGTAGATCCTGCGTCAGTTGTAGCTTGGAACTTTGTCTTTTCACGGATTTGCCCGTCTCTCATGGTGTTGGGCTATTTTCGGATCAAAATGGTGTGTCCCTCCTTGGCCCGTATCATGGGTTATTTCAGGGGCAAATTTAACTCTCTTAGCACTTTTCTCCTTAATTGTGGCCGTTGAATTGTGGGGTCAAGGTCTATCCAACCAGCATATTTGTTGTTTTTCAGACAATTTAGGGCTCGTGCATAGTAATAATAACACAGGTTTCCAAGGGTAAAAATTTTTGAAAGATGTGATTTTTTTCATACTTTCGATCATTGGACTCAGTAAAAATATTGAAAAATTATCATCACGTACAGTTTTTTCACAAACACTGATTCTATAGGTGTTAGGGCCAGGTGGACGGGCAGACCCAGGAGGTGGATCCACTGGGCCGAACACCTTAATGAAGGCAAGGGGTCCGGTAGCCGGAGCACTACGGGTAGCAGGACAGTCCGTGCAAAAGAGTGGAATGGAGAAGTCCCTGGGACCACGGAGTCACTGATGGTAGTCCGGGTGACGGAGCTCAGGTTCGGAGGCCGAGATGTCAGGCAGAGTCCGGAACCGATGGAGCGAGAGGACGGGTCACCACAGGGATCAGAGATGGTACGGACTGACGGGATGGCAGATAGTCAGCGTTCGGGGTTCGGGAATCGGCAGGACCGGATGGCGAGGCAGGAGCGGCTCTAGAAGAGAGATAGGTAAGTATATCACAGAGACACAAGGAGACCTGACTCCTAGCTTAGGAAACACGAAGAACAGGCCCCGCCCACTTGGACATTAAACCCCTTTATACCCTGTACCTGTGTGTTCAATTTCCTGTCAGTGGACGCTGGCCCTTTAAGAGAGGGTCAATGACCGCGCGCGCGCCCTAATGCGCATGCGCGAGGCCCGGGTGCCAGAAGCCAGGGCAGGGAGCGGTGTATAGGAAGCAGGGGAGCCGGCCTGGAGCAGGGCTGCCGACGGGCGCCGGGAGCGGGGACCGGGCCGCCTGGAGACCGCAGGTGGTGGAGGCTGGAGACCGTGGGGCGGGGGATGTCTGCCAGAGGAGCCGGGGAGCGAAGCAGGGAAGCCGGGGAGCGTGGCAGGTGAGCCGGGGGGCAGAGCAGGGGACCCGGAGAGCGTGACAATAGGTTTCCAAAAGGTTAGAATTCTGAAAAGATTCCCTCCATACTTTTCTGAAGATGGTGCTCTAGTGTATTCAAGCGATGTTCCTGTGCTGATGGAAAATGTAACATTAAGTACAATGTGAGCGAGTGGAGACACGTCATTGTTTCATCCAAAAAGTCTGAAAGCTGTGCTACTGCTCAATGGCAGTAAGTATTCTTCAGTGTGTGTAGGGCATGTGTCGCGGGCAGAGGGGCCACGCACGCTACGCTCGGGTTCGGGGACTTCTGCTGCTGCTGCTGCTCGGTGGCTCGAGCGGAGGGCCAGATCCGGGGACTCGAGCAGCGCTCCTCGCCCACGAGTGAAAAGGGGGTGGTTTGTTTGGGGAGATAGTTAGTGACGTCACCCACAGGTCGTGGTGATAATGGGCACCACCACTGCTGGTGACGGGGATCCCGGGAGCGATGGCAGGGAGCAGCTAGGATGTTGGTTCCCCCTCCGTGGGTAGGGGTTGGTGATCCTGGGGCCCGGTGGCGGTACGGGGAGGCTGGATGGCTGGGGTGTACGTACCGAGGGAGCCCGTTTGCCCGCAGGCGCTGGCCCTTGGATCTCTAGCCTATGGCGGTGGCTTTTTATCCTCACGGTGTGGACGGTTGCCTTCTGTCGGGTCTTGGGTGTTAGGGAACCCCTGGGATTCCGGTCACTCTCGGATTTGACCATTGTCGGCGGCTCCTAGCCTGGTCAGGGTCCAATGGCCCTGCCTTTGTGCTTGGTACAGATCCGCTCACCGGTTCAGTTCCCCTCGGGTCACCGCCCGTCCCCGGTCCTACGGTTCAGCTGACTTGTACCACCTCCTGCAGACGGCCACCACCGTCTGCCGACCTTGCTGACAGTGCCTGGGCTCCTACCCAGACACTAACAGTTTCTGTCCTCTCACTTTCCACTACAAAACTAAACTAACTGCTTTTTCCCGCCTCCGGGCCTGTGAACTCCTCGGTGGGTGGGGCCAACCGCCTGGCTCCGCCCCACCTGGTGTGGACATCAGAGCCTGGAGGAGGCAACAAGGATTTTGTGTGACTGATGTAGACTATCCAGGGGAGGGGGTGTGTGTGATTTTGTGTTTGTGACTACCTGGCTAGTCCAGGGCGTCACACATGCTATGCACTTGGAAGAAAGCTGTGAGAATTTAGACTTTATTCTCAAGAAACTTAACTACAAGGAGCATGGATGGTCAATATGTGGTGGTCTAAAAATGTTCTCATTGCTTCTTGGGCAGCAAGGAGGATATATTAAATACCCATGCTGTTCTGCCTCATGGCAGCCTGCTAATAGTCATTCATTGAAATTTCTGTTACAATCCCTAGAGGTCATTGTTATTCTTTTGAATTGCTGAGTTTCCCTTTAAGCTAAATGTATTCTGGGTAAGGAATGCCTCCCTGAGCTGAGAAGAAGCCTGCAGCCATTTTTTCTTTGGATTTGTCAGGAAAGGACATGCCGACTTACCTCTCTGTACATTCACCCCTGCCTAGTGTAATCCGGTGAGCAAAGCAAATTACATGTGTTAGTGATAGAATCCTAGATGGAAGAGTGTAGTAAATGCATTGTACATTGTACTTCTACACCTTTAGTGTCATCCCTGTCTTGTTTGTCTAGATAAGATTTCTATGTATTGCAGATGCAGTGACCTTTCACCTACATTCTCGTAAGAACTGCATCTCATGTACTGTTATGCTATGTTAACTCTGTATTAACACTGTACTGACTGTAATCATTTTCTTGTTATAGTTTTTACCCGTATAAAACAGTATCTTGGATATACCGTATTCTGTCTTCAACTGCATCTTGGATATTCCTATATTCACTGTATATTCCATGTATACTGCAATCAAGTTCACGTTACCAGCTAATAAATCAAGGCTATTGAACTCCACAGTCTGTTTATTTGAAATGTGAACTAGGGTTTAGCTGTATGCTAGAGATTCACAGCATTACGTAAAAGAAGGCAGAACACATGCTTTTTGTGTGAATTGGAAAGCCAGGTTAGGACTCTTCACTGGAGCAAAAAAAATTGGCCAACAAGAACATCTTTGTAACCGGGACTCAAGAACATTGTTGCATAAAGCTTAGTTGATCCCACCTAAAGTTCTCTTGCCACCACTCCACTGTAAGCTTGGACTGATGAAGCTGTTTGTGAAAGCGCTACTGAAAGAAGGAGAGATGTTTAAGTACCTGTGTACCAAGTTTCAGGGACTGTCAGAATCAAGTCTGAAGGAAGGTGTGATGCCCTGGCAAAACCAGGTAGTTACAGATAGGCCCCCGCACAACACCTTTCCTCACTTAGGAAACACACAGCCGACCTGAAACCCTAGTCACCTAGGACACTGAAGCCAGGACCGAAACCAGCGGCCTAGCTAATTAAATGATTGAGGGCAGGATTATAGGTCCTATCCCACCTAAAGTCCCTCAAAGAAGACAACAGCCCACTGATAGGGATAAGGCCACCGCCAGGGCCCTTAGATCCCACGGGCCAGCGCCTGCGGGCACGGCTCCTTAGGCCATATCCAGCCGGGAGCGGACTCCTGAGTTCCAGACCAGGCAGTCCACCATACACAAAAACAAGTGCAGAGTAAAGGACAGCGACCACCAGCCTGGGTGGGGGACCTGAATGCAACCGGCCGGGGCGGCAGGCCACCAGCACCTTTGGTTTACCGAAAGACTCGTGTGATTCATTTACTGTGAGTAACCAAACATCCCCCTGCTTGCTCAGGCGCGCCGGCCCTTGCCATCACCATACCCTGCACAAAGACACTGGGCCCCGGGGCAATCATCCCTACACACGGAGGGGTTAACATCCAGCTGCCACTACATCTCTCCCGGGTATCCCATAACGGCAGCGGTGGTGTCCCACCTCACCACACACCGTTGGTGGCGTCACAAACTTAATACGGCCTAGCCCATACATCTACATTCCTCCTTTTATTCGACATGTCCGCGAGACCCCCGGGTCGAGCCACTCTCTTAGAAGGTCTGGATCCGACCAACGGCGGCTGCTGGCACAGGGGCAGCACAAAAGCATTTTTGTGGGTTCGGATATTCAGAAACCCATGAATGAAGGATGACGTGTTTTAAACAATAATGAAAACTGTTGAAAAAAGGGCTTGGGACTCTTTGAAAGAAGCAATAAATACGTTTCTAGGTAACAACAAAGAATCAAAATTTAAGTCCATCGTGGAGAACATGCTGAAACGTTTCAAAGCCTTGGGTTGTCTAATGAATTTGAAGTTACATTTTTTACATTCCTATTTGGACTACTTGTCTGAAAACCTTGGTGCTGGTGGGAAGAACAAGAAGGTTTTCATCGGAATATCAAGGAGATGGAACGACGATACCAAAGTAAATGAAACGTGAACATGATTGCCGGATGCTTCACAGAGAAGATCCACAGGCCTTCTATAAGAGAAAAGGGGGATCTAGAGAAAAGGAAAAAGTGCAAGAATAAATTTCTAATAAAGTTGCAGAATGACTGTACAATAAATAAATGTATTTTATATATAAAATTGTGAATATTTTTGGTTACAATAAGTATTTTTCTTGTTCATGTCACTTGTATGTAACTTCACACATGGATTGTACAAAATCAATATTTGATGGTTAAAAAAAAATATTTATTTTTTTTTTAAATCAGGACATTAGAAAACATAATAATCAGTCACTGGATTTGAAGTTTCATAAACCAAAATTTGACATAGCTGTGTAATTTGTCGGGCACCCACCGACAATAGAATAGCGCCAGATTTAGGAAGCTGGCTGAGGTCTGCAAAGTCTGTAGCCAGGTGACAAAATTGTCCAACCTGGGTTTCTTCCTTAAGTAGTCTCTGGTATGATGATATGGTATAATCCTGGCAGCCGGAGTCGAAATCCCTAGATTGCGGTTATGATCTCCAATCGGAATTGAAGCCCCTAGATTGAAGCCATGTAGCCAAGTGATCCTCTAGTTGAAGCCAAAGTCCCTAGACCGAGTCCACAAGGCATCCTGGTTCTGATCCCCTAGCCAGCTCTTAAGAGCTTAGACTAGATCATGCAACATCCATCAACAACCTGGTGACTCCAAGAAGTCCCCTTTTATAGCCATAACCTTCCCTTAGGATATACTGTGCCCTTATCAGATTGGTTGTACAAGGTTGCTTCTCTTATTGGATGAATTTCAAGCTGCATGGATAATGTTCATTTAAATGATGTGGATAGAAAGACTGAAGATATCTACATGTAGTCTGAAATCCATCATGAATCAATACTATTTTACACAGTCATAAGCAGCCCATGGGCATTCACCTGCATTCAAACCAATAACAGCTCATAGACCAGACAATCCATCTACCACTGGACCAAAGACAGGAAGTTAAATCCACTGCCTGCGGTAACCAACTTAATCCTATAGGCTACTCACACAACAAACCCAACAGAAAGGAAAAAAACATGGCTTCGATTATCCATCCAATGAAAACGCATAACCATTGTGAGCCATTGGACAATGCAATTGGACACTTGGTGACATGGTGCACGGCCCAATGAATCAAGTCTTTACTTCATATTCACGGTTTAAGCCCTTGGGTTCTAATGTGCCCAGAGTACATATCCAGAAAGATTCTCTTTCTTTGAGCTAAACACAAGTCAACAATACATTGTAAGCAGATTCTATTACCAGTCCCACACCATTTTGTGACGCATAATCACACAGTGATCCAATTAAGATTCCAAGTCATCGAACATGTCCAAGCCATACGCAGAGGAGGCAATAGAATTAGGAAGCTCAAAGAAAGGGAATCTTTCTGGATATATACTCTGGGCACATTGGAACCCAAAGGCTTAAACCATGAATATGAAGTACAGACTTGATTCATTGGGCCATGCATGGACATAATGGACATAATTCTAATAGGCAGGACAGGTAATAAGGAGCACAAGTTATATGCTAAAATGTGTTGTGTGACAAGACAGACACAGGAAAGGACATGATAACAGGTGTAGGGACCAACAAGGTGAGACAAGGGGTATCAGGATAGGGTCAAGTAGGTATGAATGTAGTAATGGGGCAGGCATAGAGAATTGTATGTGAATGTGAATTACAATAAATCACTAAGGAAAGGAATATGTGAGTGTGTGCCTAATGTAAACTAATATTGTACTGGCAAAATTATAGATGGAAAGGGAGAAGGGGAGGGGGGAGAGAGGAGGCTGTAATTGACTACAAGGGTATGAGTTATGAGTGATCATAGGGATAGTGTTACATAAGTGGAAATACCTATGGAGGACCGGATGTGTAAGCGCATACCTTATACAAACCTATAGAGTGCTGATGGGTGAGAGTGTGATGTTAGATATAAGACATCCTATAGTGAATAGTGAGCCGTAATCAAGTGCAACAGGGATATTTCACGTGACTATGGGAACCTGGAAGGTAAAGAAAGGGGAGAAAAAACTGTTAGACAAGGTAATCAGACATAATGTAACCAGTTGATCAGACATGATCACCTGGTTTGAGACCCCCTGCCTTACACTATATAGATATCATGTTCATTCCCCATCTATCTTGCTCAGGAGAGCATCTCCCTCCCCCGGCACCAAGAGCAGCTCATACTGAATTGTTACATTGACTAGTAACACTGCACACAGAAATGCACCTTAATATTCCACTGTTAACCCTTTCCTCCCAGCAGTAACACACAACTCCTCACCTTGATATCATGGTGATTTATGGTCAGAATGACTTCAATGCGATCAGTGATTTCTATTCTAGCTCTGCTCACATAGATTTTATATCCACACTCAACTATAGGCCGTTCTTCATATTTTGGGGGCTTTTAGTCAGATATACTAGTTTGTGCCTGTATAGTATTGGTGTAGATGGGAGTGTAGGGCATGGGTTACATGGCACTGTGGTGGAATACTGATGGGAGGTATTGGTGCTGTGTTTGATGCTTCTACTGGGTATTTTCCTACAAATACTGGAACAGCTCACTGCTTAGAATGATCCTTCCCAGCTCTATAATATATTATATATACCCCACAATGCAGGCTCACACACACATTTGTCTCAAGTGTGTTGTAGGGACACAGATACAGTCTTGGTCATGTGACTAAAGGCTACTTTACACACTGCGATATCGGTCCCGATATCGCTAGTGTGGGTACCCGCCCCCATCTGTTGCGCGACACGGGCAAATCGCTGCCCATGCCGCACAACACCGACCAGACCCGTCACACATACTTACCTGCCCGGCGAAGTCGCTGTGTCCGGCGAACCGCCTCCTTTCTAAGGGGGCGGTCCGTGCGGCGTCACAGCGACGTCACTGAGCGACCGCCCAATAGCAGCGGAGGGGCGGAGATGAGTGGCCGGAACATCCCGCCCACCTCCTTCCTTCCTCATAGCGGCTGGGAGGCAGGTAAGGAGAGGTTCCTCGTTTCTGCGGTGTCACACGGAGCGATGTGTGCTACCGCAGGAGCGACGAACTACATCGTTACTGCTGCAGTAACGATAATCGAGAATGGAGACCCATGTCACCGATGAGCGATTTTGCACGTTTTTGCAACGATGCAAAATCGCTCATCGGTATCACACGCAGCAACATCGCTAATGCGGCCGGATGTGCGTCACAAATTCCGTGACCCCAACGACTCCGCATTAGCGATGTCGCAGCGTGTAAAGCCCCCTTTAGTGGGAGTGGTGTACAGGGTCTTAGCAGTAAAGAGTATTCCATATTTCTGCCAGATACCCACAGAGATATTGAAATCTGAAAAAAGAGACTTCTGCTCATTGAAGGTAAGAACTGCTCACATAGCGTTCAACTCCACAGCAAACGAGTGCTCTAGCACTGGCATCTCAGCAGGGATATTCCCCTACTACACATGTGTGTCTAGGTCACTGTGACAGTTTACAGGACATAACTCAGGGCACCTAGACAGAAGGCAGAGGGACTACTTTCTATTTCTGGTGTAGAGCTTAGTACAATATATATATATTTATACTATTACATGGGACACATGTACCTTGTATTACCATTATTCGCTGTATATGAACCCCTTTTCTCCGGGCATTATTTGTCTATAGCATTTTTCACGAACCTGAGGCAACTGAGAACCCTTCAGTGAAGGAATTCCACTAACCCTCACAATACCTACCAGGGGCCTCCCTGCAGTAACTCAGGTAGTTGTACCCATTCTCTTTCCGCATTCTATGTGTTCTTCTTCTTTCTTCTTTTTTTTCTTTTTTCTTCTTTTTATTTCTATCATGTAGTTCAGGGGTTTATAGATATATGTCCTGCATCTCATATTTCCTTTAGTGGTGCTTCTTACCCATTCTCATATCATTTACCCTAGTATTTCATGATCCTGAGGCGACTGAGAACCCTTTAATAAAGGAATCCTTTTTCACCTGAATTGTCAAGTGATACTTACCAGTGACTATCACGTAATGTTACAGGTAGTTCCATTTTCTTCCTCTTCTTTCTCTCCTTTCTTCTTTGTCACACGGTCCATTGTGTTATAGCCCACGTGTCATGATAACACTTGTACCATCTTTTCATTTAGATTCCACCTACAATTATTTACCGATTCCAGTTCTGGAATAGGCTTTCATCATCTACTCACTAGAATTCTCAAGTTCATAAGGTACTGAGACATATACATGTTCACACCATTATAAAGAACAAAGTATAAACATTGAGGTTTTTCTCACACCCATGTTCCTGTGTTCTTTGATATGATATGTGTTCATTTCCTTCACTATATAGGATTGCAAGTTTTCCATTTGTACCTTAATGGCAATGACGCTATACAATTGAACACATATCATCCTGTTATCCATATAGGTGTGTATTTACCTGCTTGACTATTTTTGGTTGTTTGATCCAGAATGTTTCTCCAGATAGGTCATGTGGAAATTTTCTTTCCTCAGTACAAATGTTTTCACTATGGCTTTGGAAAATTTTTTTGTATGTGCATCATGGTCATTTGACCCATTGTACTCTCAAGTAGCAATATATTGTACTGTTATGTTGTACTATGTACTAATTACGTGTTTATATGGTTTTGTAACCCTTTATGATCTTAGATAACTTTATCCTTGATAAAGACCTAAAAACAAGCTCGAAACGTTGGATGAATTATCCTTTTGCACAAATAAAGAATTTTCAGCATTCTAAGAGTTCTTTTCTTACGTTATTGATCACTATAGTGTGCCAGAGCTATTTCTATTGAATTAACTCTTATTTTTTCTGAGCACCTGCTATATACACAGTGAGCCAGACATATTCAATTTTCATTCAGAAGGCAGAGGGAAGCCTTAGCAGCTGAGCCTATATCTTGGCTTGTGAGCATTAGAACAGGCCGGCGATTACAGGGTAACATGAAAAATGTCCAGCTTGCATTATGACTAGAACATGACAATATCCTTTTAAGTACTAACCTATGATGCGTTCCTAAGCAGTTGATGTTATATGTTCTACATTTCATTTTCTGCATACTTTACAAGTAGTAGAATTTGCTTTGATATAGGCAACTGGATTTTCACAATGAAAAGGCAAAGGATAACGCCCGAAAAAGACGCCATACATTATGTCAGTGCCATCACTGACAAACCTGGATTGACCATGAAATACATCAATCCCCTTAAAGGTGAGTTAAAACAAGTTTTAACTAAATTGCCTTAATATTGTCATGCATTAGAATGACTGTCTTAGGTAATGATAAATATTTTCTACAGGAAGAGGAGTGTTTGCTGAAACTGAAATCGAAAAAGGGAGTTTTGTTGCAGAATATCGAGGTGAGCTCACGTATGCACTTACGATGGTAGACAACTACTCGAGATTTATGGTTGTGGTACAAGTCAAAGATCTAATGGCCCATACTGCAGCGAAGGTCTTCCAAGCACACTTATGCAGACCTCATGGCTACTCAGAGAGAGTCCTCACAGATCAAGGCACTGCCTTTGAAGCGGAAATCTTCAAGGACTTCTGCAGCTTTTACCGATGCAGGAAGATGCGTACTACACCCTACCATGCTCAAACCAATGGTTATCAACCTGCTCAGGACTTTACCCCATATTCCAGATGTGGCCTTACAAGTGATTTATAGAGGGGTAACAATACGTTGGGATCATCGGATCTAATCTCCCTTTTTATACACCCTAAAATCTTGTTTGCGTTAGAATAAACAATAACATCATAAAGGTATAGCAGTACCGTTTCAAAGTTTCGGTGTCCCAAGCAGCATTCCATCAGCCTCTGGAAGGTTCCTGGCAAATTGCACAGCTCGAAGGGCATGCTTTTGAACTCGCAGAGACCCATCGGGGTGGCAAAGGCGGTCTTCTTCCGGTCTGCCTCAGCAACGGACACTTGCCAATAGTGACTAGTGAGATCAAGGGTAGAAAAATAATTTGCAGTTGTCAATGCAGCTAGCTATTCCTCAATACAGGGGAGTGGTGCTGTCCTTCTTCTTTAACAGGACCAACGGAGCTGCCCAGAGGCTACAACTGTCACGGATAACCCCAGCCTCCTTCATGTTGCTCAACATGTCCTTGGTACACTGGTAATGTGCAGGTAGATTTGGCTTATATCTCTCTTTGATGGGTGGGTGTGCACTTGTGGGGATGTAGTGTTTGACCCCTTTTATTTTTCAAAAGTCTAGCGGATGTTTGCTGAAGACTTGCTCGTATTCTTGCACTAGCCTGTAGACCCCCTTCTTGTGATGTGAAGGTGTGGAGTCAGTGCCTACGTGTAATTCCTTACACCACTCCTCTGGCTGACTTGGTGAGCTGTCACTGAATGGGTGGGCTGAAGCAATGGTGGATGCTGCTGTTTGGATAGCATGTGTATCTACTGAGAACAGCTTATCAATGGTGGCAAATCGGAGCAGCTTAATCTTTTGCTCTCCGCAGTTCAACACTCTCATGGGCACTCTTCCCTTCCATATTAATGAATAAAACTATGATGTAAATAGCATATAGATACCCCACAAATGCAGATAAAAGTAGGTTATGGGAAAAGGGGGAATAGAGAAACAGGAAAATAGTGGAATAAAGTATAACTTCCAGGTGGGAGAGGAAATGGCAGCACAGCCAGTGGAGGTGAAGCAAGGGGAGCCTGCAACTAAAGAGTTGAGAGCGTTATCACATGGTGACTGAGCCTGATTGTAACGGGAGCATAGAGGTGCCGATCCTGTCTTACCTGCGTTGGTGTAGAAGTGGGTGTCCTGTGGTGGAGTCAGCTATGTGCAGTGGTGGCCGTGGGTTCTTTTATGTGCGACCGTAGTAATAGCTGTGCCCACTTCCTGTATGGGAGTGGAATGCAGTGAGGCTAATGGAACGCACGCCTGCGCATTTGTGTTTAACGTCGCGCATGTGCAGAACGGAGAAAAGGCTGCGCTCACTTCCTAATGAAAGGGAGTGAGACGCAGCTGGGAAGGGAAGGGAAAAGATTAGGGTTTGGGGATGATGAAAGGGCTTTCTACGGGCAAGGATGGCAAAGGGTGGCAGTGACGGAAAGTCAGGCAGATGGTCCTGTCCTGTCCTGTCCGTCCGTCTTTTTGTATCATGAATTGGAAAGACTGCAAGGGGGAGGGGAGGTGCTTGTGCCCAAAAGGAGGAGTTATTCAGATTCATTGCAGTGGGCGGCGGCTGCAAAAAGTACCATTCTCCTTGTTTTTGCTCTGCAAAACAGCCTTTTCAAGGGTTTGGCTTGGGTGACAAAATGTCTTCTGTAGGCGTGGGTTTGTCTCCCTCTCCCTAAGATGTGTCCGGTATAGGCCAGGGTGCCACTCAAGGCCGTAACCAATTCGGGTTATAGCTTCTCAGCCTTTTGGCTAAGATCAAGTGTAGTTTCGGAGGACGCTACCTTGGTCGGTACTGGAAGGTGCCTGGGATTGCACGTCTGCCGGCCTTGAGGGAGTGTGTGCGCCTTCTGGTGACACATAGCCCTCTTGTGCCTGGACGGTTCCCAGGCAACGGGAGGCGATCACCTTTGTTATTTTGAAGTCCTACTGATAAACAGAAAAAAAAAAAATTAAATCTGTTCTTATCAGTTTAATATCTGATACGTCCCCTCTCTAGGGACCATATATTAAATGGATTTTTAGAACAAGGAGATGGAAAAAATCTTGCTCTGTCCACTCCACGCATTGACCTGGTATTGCAGTACCTCCAGGACCGGTGCACCCCTTCTTAACCGAGTTTCCAAAAGCAGAACTCAATTCACCTGATTCAAATGAGCCTCATTAGTGAATTGAAAGAAAGCAAAAACTTTATATGCACCTCAATTTGGCCAATTCACTTTTCACACTTTCACCCTTTTTTTTTATCTTTCACACCTTTTACTTGCTTTATTGATGCAAAAGCTGTGCCAAATAGCAAACTCATCTCCACTCAACTTGACCAACTCTGCTATGTCCCGTGCAGTATCTTATTCTCAGTCTTATCTAGATCATTTGCAATTGAATAGAATAGATCCCTTTTGGACACATTGGATTCAGCTGCTGCAGTGACTGCAGGTGTTAGAAGATGCAGACTTGGCATCAGGTGCTGTCTATCAGATTCCACTCCAATTAAAGCTTCCATTGTTTTTCGGTGTTTTCTTTGAGCAATGATGATGTCTTTAGTGATCTGTTGGCTCCCTCTCCTGGAGGAAGAGTTTGCTTGCTCTTGGACTTTCAAAAAGAGAGGTCATGATAGACATTTAGCTTCTGAGCCCAATTGGGGACAGTCATGGGTGATGAATGTTTTGCAACCTGCTGCGAAGCCTGATACCGCAATATAAGGAACGTCAAATACTAAGAATGGGCGGCCTATGAAAGAATTAGTACTTTCATTAAGCATACTTAAACGGCTAATTGGGAATAGACAAACTGTAAAAAGCCCTCTGAGAAAGCCCCTCTCTATCCTTTGTCAGTAAGCTTTTCTGTAGTCTGCCTGTTGATGTATTTTCCGTTTGAACAGTGCACAACATGAAGTGACGGAACACTGGCTTGTCACAATGTCCCCCGCTGACATCACAATAGCGCTGCTGCCTAGAAAGCCAGCTGCGCAGCAGAAGTTGCTCTTTGGGTGGGATGGTGGGCTAATGTATCTATTCCTGCTTGGTGAGAGTTTGACATGATCTAGAGCAACGAGTTCCAGCGGCTAGCGGTTGATTATTGGCTGTAATGGGGCTTTCTGGCTGGTGCTAGCCTTTCTTCTTAGCACACAGGAACCACAATCCCTACACCATGCTTCGATGGATTCTCTCATCCCAGCCCAGTAAAACTACATATTTCACACAGTTATAGGCAGCCCATGGGCATTCACCTGGATTAAAACCCATAACAGCTCATAGACCAAACAATCAATCTACCACTGGACCAAAGACAGGAAGCTAAATCCACTGCCTGCGGTAACTAACTTAATCCTATAGGCTACTCACACAACAAACCCAAGAGAAAGGAAAAAAACATGGCTTCGATTATCCATCCAATGAAAACGCATAACCATTGTGAGCCATTGGACAATGCAATTGCACACATGGTGACATGGTGCACGGCCCAATGAATCAAGTCTGTACTTCATATTCACGGTTTAAGCCCTTGGGTTTTAATGTGTCCAGAGTACATATCCAGAAAGATTCCCTTTTTTTGTGCTAAGCACAAGTCAACAATACATTGTAAGCAGATTCTATTACCAGTCCCACACCATTTTGTGACGCATAATCACACAGTGGCCCAATTAAGATTCCAAGTCATCGAACATGTCCCAGCCATACGCAGAGGAGGCAATAGAATTAGGAAGCTCAAAGAAAGGGAATCTTTCTGGATATATACTCTGGGCATGTTGGAACCCAAAGGCTTAAACCATGAATATGAAGAACCGACTTGATTCATTGGGCCGTGCACATTTTTTCTAACGCCCGGTTCTTTTTCGTGTTCACACTATATATGGTTCCACTATGTATGGAGTTCCATTCTTCCTTGTTTTTTATTTGTCATGTTTGTCATGTCTGATCAACTGGTTACATTATGTCTGATTACCTTGTCTAACAGTTTTTTCTCCCCTTTCTTTACCTTCCATGTTCCCATAGTCACGTGAAATATCCCTGTTGCACTTGATTACGGCTCACTATTCACTATAGGATGTCTTATATCTAACATCACACTCTCACCCATCAGCACTCTATAGGTTTGTATAAGGTATGCGCTTACACATCCGGTCCTCCATAGGTATTTCCACTTATGTAACACTATCCCTATGATCACTCATAACTCATACCCTTGTAGTCAATTACAGCCTCCTCTCTCCCCCCCTCCCCTTCTCCCTTTCCATCTATAATTTTGCCATATATACTAGCAAACACTCAGTGTACCTAGTGGCATCCTATTCGTGGCTATTGGACCTTGCTATAGTCCCACTAGTGCCAAGACATTTGCAGAGCGCATCTGCCTGCGTTGCACACTCCAACTAATTATAAGTAAGCCATTATACTAGCAAACACTCAGTGTACCTAGTGGCATCCTATACGTGGCTATTGGACCTTGCTATAGTCCCACTAGTGCCAAGACATTTGCAGAGCGCATCTGCCTGCGTTGCACACTCCAACTAATTATAAGTAAGCCATTATACTAGCAAACACTCAGTGTACCTAGTGGCATCCTATACGTGGCTATTGGACCTTGCTATAGTCCCACTAGTGCCAAGACATTTGCAGAGCGCATCTGCCTGCGTTGCACACTCCAACTAATTATAAGTAAGCCATTATACTAGCAAAAACTCAGTGTACCTAGTGGCATCCTATCTGTGGCTATTGGACTTTGCTATAGTCCCACTAGTGCAAAGACATTTGCAGAGCACGTCTGCCTGCATTGCACACTCCAACTTTTTTAAACTAAGCAATTTTACTAGCAAACACTCAGTGTACCTAGTGGCATCCTATACGTGGCTATTGGACTTTGCTATAGTCCCACTAGTGCCAAGACATTTGCAGAGCGCATCTGCCTGCGTTGCACACTCCAACTAATTTTAACTTAGCCATTATACTAGCAAACACTCAGTGTACCTAGTGGCATCCTATACGTGGCTATTGGACTTTGCTATAGTCCCACTAGTGCCAAGACATTTGCAGAGCGCATCTGCCTGCGTTGCACACTCCAACTAATTATAAGTAAGCCATTATACTAGCAAACACTCAGTGTACCTAGTGGCATCCTATACGTGGCTATTGGACCTTGCTATAGTCCCACTAGTGCCAAGACATTTGCAGAGCGCATCTGCCTGCGTTGCACACTCCAACTAATTATAAGTAAGCCATTATACTAGCAAACACTCAGTGTACCTAGTGGCATCCTATACGTGGCTATTGGACTTTGCTATAGTCCCACTAGTGCCAAGACATTTGCAGAGCGCATCTGCCTGCGTTGCACACTCCAACTAATTATAAGTAAGCCATTATACTAGCAAACACTCAGTGTACCTAGTGGCATCCTATACGTGGCTATTGGACCTTGCTATAGTCCCACTAGTGCCAAGACATTTGCAGAGCGCATCTGCCTGCGTTGCACACTCCAACTAATTATAAGTAAGCCATTATACTAGCAAATACTCAGTGTACCTAGTGGCATCCTATCTGTGGCTATTGGACTTTGCTATAGTCCCACTAGTGCCAAGACATTTGCAGAGCGCATCTGCCTGCGTTGCACACTCCAACTAATTATAAGTAAGCCATTATACTAGCAAACACTCAGTGTACCTAGTGGCATCCTATACGTGGCTATTGGACTTTGCTATAGTCCCACTAGTGCCAAGACATTTGCAGAGCGCATCTGCCTGCGTTGCACACTCCAACTAATTATAAGTAAGCCATTATACTAGCAAACACTCAGTGTACCTAGTGGCATCCTATACGTGGCTATTGGACTTTGCTATAGTCCCACTAGTGCCAAGACATTTGCAGAGCGCATCTGCCTGCGTTGCACACTCCAACTAATTTTAACTTAGCCATTATACTAGCAAACACTCAGTGTACCTAGTGGCATCCTATACGTGGCTATTGGACTTTGCTATAGTCCCACTAGTGCCAAGACATTTGCAGAGCGCATCTGCCTGCGTTGCACACTCCAACTAATTATAAGTAAGCCATTATACTAGCAAACACTCAGTGTACCTAGTGGCATCCTATACGTGGCTATTGGACTTTGCTATAGTCCCACTAGTGCCAAGACATTTGCAGAGCGCATCTGCCTGCGTTGCACACTCCAACTAATTTTAACTTAGCCATTATACTAGCAAACACTCAGTGTACCTAGTGGCATCCTATACGTGGCTATTGGACTTTGCTATAGTCCCACTAGTGCCAAGACATTTGCAGAGCGCATCTGCCTGCGTTGCACACTCCAACTCATTATAACTAAGTTGCATTGTCAGGGATATTTATTCTTTATTATTCTGCTGTTAATAAAGCTAGACCACCACTGCAATCTTCACCACCTCTCAATTTTTACTACCACATTTTCAGTCCACAATCTTGTCGCAATCAACATGAGTGGCAAAATGACAGATGCTGGTGGAAAGGGGAAGAGGCGTGGTGGAAAAGGCAAAAAAGGTTTTGTCTGTGGGGAAAGTGGCAAAGCTCCATTATCATCTGCTGAAGATAGACCATCTACCAGCAAAAGTAAGATGTCTACTACTTACCGTGGACAATCCGATGTGCTCCCTTTTTTACGGACACGAACAACAGGAAGAAAGGTAGATGATGGGCAAAAAAGGAAAATGCTTGAATGGATCTCAAGTGGTCCAACAAGTGCCCTCTCAGCCACTTCAAGTACCGCATCCAAAAAACACCAGTCCTCTGAGTTGTCATCCCAATCACACTTGATTTCTCCCAGCTCTGAAGTCTCCATCAGCCCTGCACAGTATGGTGGAACTGAGATGGCTGAGTCTGCAGAGCTGTTCAGTCACACTATAGCCTGGGAATCAGAGGTCTGCTCCCAAGCTACAGTGAGTACAGAACAGGAAATGGTCTGCAGTGATGCCCAGAACCTTTGTGACTCTGATTCAGGCCGTGAGGACCAAGTTTCTGAGCATAATGTTGACCCTTTGTCACAAACTGTAACACCTGTGGTTATAGACAATGAGGAACATACTGATGAAGATGAGACGCAGATACCCGATTGGGATGACAACTTAAATATTCGGTCAGGGCAAGAAGAGGCTCGGTCTGAGGGGGAGGGGAGTGCAAACACAACAATTGATGATGAAGTTCTAGATCCCACCTACTGTCAACCCCCAGTCAGGCACTCGAGGAGGTCAACAGAGGCGGTGGAGGAGGATGCAACCGACGACGAAGTTACCTTGCGCCTTCCTGGACAGAGTCGGAGCACTGGTAGCACGTCTACAACTGCATCCTCAGCCACCACTCTGCCTATGAGCATTATTCGGGGTGGATCAACAGGTCGCATGGCCTCTAAGCCTTGCCTAGCCTGGTCCTTTTTTGACATAGAAAAAGATCGCCCAAATCATGTGATATGTAAAATTTGTCATGATTCTCTTAGTAGAGGTCAAAACCTCAGCAGTTTGACAACTTCTTCCATGAATCGTCACATGAATAAATATCATAGGTCCCGGTGGGAAGCTCACTGTGCTGCAATGCTGCAAGAGCGAACCATCCACCGCCCGCCCCTTCCAGTGCATCCGCGCGCTCTTCATCTTCTAGGACTGTGGGGACAGCTGTCACACCTGTTTTTCCACGCCAAACTTCCACCACTGTAACCGCAACAGGCAGTTTGCTTGTAAGGTCGTCAGTTGGTTTGGAAGGGGAAACAAGTGAGTGTGTACAGCTCTCTCAGACATCGATAGCACCAACGTTGGATGAAGGCAACATCATGTCTCCGCCTGCACTTTCCTCACAAACCTGCATTTTTCCAGGGACACCCTACTCAACACCGTCTACACACAGCAGCCAGATCTCTGTCCCTCAGATGTGGTCAAATAAAAGGCCACTTCCTCCGACCCATGACAAAGCTAAGAGGTTGACTCTATCCCTCTGTAAGCTGTTGGCTACCGAAATGCTGCCTTTCCGCCTAGTGGACACACAGGATTTTAGAGACCTTATGTCTGTCGCTGTGCCCCAGTACCAGATGCCTAGTCGCCACTACTTCTCTAAGAAAGGTGTGCCCGCGCTACACCAGCATGTCGCACACAACATCACCGCTTCCTTGAGAAACTCTGTGTGTGAACGGGTGCATTTCACCACCGATACTTGGACCAGTAAGCATGGACAGGGACGTTACATGTCGCTGACTGGGCACTGGGTAACTATGGTGATAGATGGTGAAGGGTCTGCTCCACAAGTCTTGCCGTCCCCACGACTTGTGTGTCAATCCTCTGTCTGTCCAAGTTCCGCCACAGCTTCTGCATCCTCCACCTCATCTGGGTCCTCCACCTCCGCCCCAAGCCTGCCTGGTCAGGCCACCAGCGTTCTCACTGCGCAGAAGGAATCACGCACGCCTCATTACTATGCTGGCAGCAGAGCGTAACGGCATCAGGCGGTCTTTAGCTTGACATGTCTTGGGAATAAGAGTCACACAGCTGAGGAGTTGTGGTCAGCTCTGCGGTCCGAGTTTAATAAATGGTTGTCTCCACTCAACCTGCAGCCTGGTAAGGCCGTGTGCGACAATGCTGCAAACCTGGGTGCGGCACTTCGCCTGGGCATTGTGACACACGTACCTTGTATGGCTCACGTGTTGAACCTTGTCGTCCAGCAATTTTTAACACACTATCCCGGCCTAGATGGCCTTCTGAACAGGGCACGAAAACTGTCAGCTCACTTCCGCCGTTCAAGCGCCGCAGCAGAGCGACTTGCATCGCTCCAGAAGTCTTTCGGCCTGCCGGTTCATCGCCTGAAATGCGATGTGGCGACACGCTGGAATTCAACTCTCCACATGTTACAGCGACTGTGGCAGCACCGCAGAGCCCTGGTGCAATACGTCATGACGTATAGCCTGGGCCAACGAGATGCAGAGGTGGGGCAGATCACCCTGATGGAGTGGTCTCAGATCAAGGACCTATGCACCCTTCTGCACAGTTTCGACATGGCGACGAATATGTTTAGCTCTGACAATGCCATTATCAGCATGACGATTCCAGTCATTTACATGCTGGAGCACACGCTAAACACTATTCGGAGTCAGGGGGTGGGACAACATGAAGGGGAGGAACTACAGGAGGATTCATATGCGCAAGGGACAACAACATCACCAAGGTCCAGACGTTCATCATCACCAACGCAGCAGGCATGGGACCATGGGGAACAGGGATCGACAAGGGCGCATAGTAGCAGGCGAAATGTTGAGCAAGGTGCAGGAGAACATGAAGAAATGGAGGACGAACTGTCCATGGACATGGAAGACTCAGCGGATGAGGGAGACCTTGGTCAAATTTCAGTTGAAAGAGGTTGGGGGGAGATGTCAGAGGAAGAAAGAACGGGTAGCACCTCTATGCCACAAACACAGCGTGGACTTGGTCCGCATGGCTGCGCAAGACACATGAGTGCCTTTTTGTTGCACTACCTCCAACATGACAGTCGTATTGTCAAAATTAGAAGTGATGATGACTACTGGATTGCCACACTATTAGATCCCCGGTACAAGTCCAAATTTTGTGACATAATTCCAGCCATAGAAAGGGACGCACGTATGCAGGAGTATCAGCAGAAGCTGTTACTCGATCTTAGCTCGGCTTTTCCACCAAACAACCGTGCAGGTGCAGGGAGGGAATCTCCCAGTTGTAACTTGACAAACATGGGACGGTCTCGTCATCTTCAACAGTCTACCCGTACCAGTAGGACCGTATCTGGTGCCGGTAACAGCAATTTTATGGAATCTTTTCATAATTTTTTTAGACCCTCTTTTGCAAGGCCACCAGAGACAACAAGTCTGACACATACTCAACGGCTGGAGAGGATGATACAGGAGTATCTCCAAATGAACATCGATGCCATGACTGTGCAACTGGAGCCTTGCTCCTTTTGGGCTTCAAACCTAGAAAAATGGCCAGAGCTCTCCAGTTACGCCTTGGAGATTTTGTCGTGTCCAGCTGCCAGCGTTGTCTCTGAACGTGTATTCAGTGCTGCTGCACTTTCCCCACAGACAAAACCTTTTTTGCCTTTTCCACCACGCCTCTTCCCCTTTCCACCAGCATCTGTCATTTTGCCACTCATGTTGATTGCGACAAGATTGTGGACTGAAAATGTGGTAGTAAAAATTGAGAGGTGGTGAAGATTGCAGTGGTGGTCTAGCTTTATTAACAGCAGAATAATAAAGAATAAATATCCCTGACAATGCAACTTAGTTATAATGAGTTGGAGTGTGCAACGCAGGCAGATGCGCTCTGCAAATGTCTTGGCACTAGTGGGACTATAGCAAAGTCCAATAGCCACGTATAGGATGCCACTAGGTACACTGAGTGTTTGCTAGTATAATGGCTAAGTTAAAATTAGTTGGAGTGTGCAACGCAGGCAGATGCGCTCTGCAAATGTCTTGGCACTAGTGGGACTATAGCAAAGTCCAATAGCCACGTATAGGATGCCACTAGGTACACTGAGTGTTTGCTAGTATAATGGCTTACTTATAATTAGTTGGAGTGTGCAACGCAGGCAGATGCGCTCTGCAAATGTCTTGGCACTAGTGGGACTATAGCAAAGTCCAATAGCCACGTATAGGATGCCACTAGGTACACTGAGTGTTTGCTAGTATAATGGCTTACTTATAATTAGTTGGAGTGTGCAACGAAGGCAGATGCGCTCTGCAAATGTCTTGGCACTAGTGGGACTATAGCAAAGTCCAATAGCCACGTATAGGATGCCACTAGGTACACTGAGTGTTTGCTAGTATAATGGCTTACTTATAATTAGTTGGAGTGTGCAACGCAGGCAGATGCGCTCTGCAAATGTCTTGGCACTAGTAGGACTATAGCAAAGTCCAATAGCCACAGATAGGATGCCACTAGGTACACTGAGTGTTTGCTAGTATAATGGCTTACTTATAATTAGTTGGAGTGTGCAACGCAGGCAGATGCGCTCTGCAAATGTCTTGGCACTAGTGGGACTATAGCAAGGTCCAATAGCCACGTATAGGATGCCACTAGGTACACTGAGTGTTTGCTAGTATAATGGCTTACTTATAATTAGTTGGAGTGTGCAACGCAGGCAGATGCGCTCTGCAAATGTCTTGGCACTAGTGGGACTATAGCAAAGTCCAATAGCCACGTATAGGATGCCACTAGGTACACTGAGTGTTTGCTAGTATAATGGCTTACTTATAATTAGTTGGAGTGTGCAACGCAGGCAGATGCGCTCTGCAAATGTCTTGGCACTAGTGGGACTATAGCAAGGTCCAATAGCCACGTATAGGATGCCACTAGGTACACTGAGTGTTTGCTAGTATAATGGCTTACTTATAATTAGTTGGAGTGTGCAACGCAGGCAGATGCGCTCTGCAAATGTCTTGGCACTAGTGGGACTATAGCAAAGTCCAATAGCCACGTATAGGATGCCACTAGGTACACTGAGTGTTTGCTAGTATAATTGCTTAGTTTAAAAAAGTTGGAGTGTGCAATGCAGGCAGACGTGCTCTGCAAATGTCTTTGCACTAGTGGGACTATAGCAAAGTCCAATAGCCACGTATAGGATGCCACTAGGTACACTGAGTGTTTGCTAGTATAATGGCTTACTTATAATTAGTTGGAGTGTGCAACGCAGGCAGATGCGCTCTGCAAATGTCTTGGCACTAGTGGGACTATAGCAAGGTCCAATAGCCACGTATAGGATGCCACTAGGTACACTGAGTGTTTGCTAGTATAATGGCTTACTTATAATTAGTTGGAGTGTGCAACGCAGGCAGATGCGCTCTGCAAATGTCTTGGCACTAGTGGGACTATAGCAAAGTCCAATAGCCACAGATAGGATGCCACTAGGTACACTGAGTGTTTGCTAGTATAATGGACCTGACATTACCTCTCTACTAACCAGAATCCCACAATGTCTGTCTGCTATTTCATCCTTCTTCTCTGTGCGATTCCTAAAACTTAACATGGACAAAACAGAATTCATTGTCTTTCCTCCTCCTCACTCATCTCCTCCAACAAGCCTTTCCATCAAACTCGATGGTTGCTTACTCTCCCCAGTCTCACAAGCTCGTTGCCTTGGAGTGACCCTCGACTCTGCTCTATCCTTCAAGCCACACATCCAAGCCCTCTTCACCTCATGCCGATTACAACTCAAAAACATCTCCCGGATCCGTGCTTTCCTTAACCAAGAATCAGCAAAAACATTAGTGCATGCCCTCATCATCTCCCGCCTCGACTACTGCAACCTCCTGCTCTCTGGCCTCCCTTCCAACACTCTTGCACCCCTCCAATCTATCCTAAACTCTGCGGCCCGCTTAATCCACCTCTCCCCTCGCTACTCCCCAGCCTCGCCACTCTGCCAATCCCTTCACTGGCTTCCCATCACCCAACGACTCCAGTTCAAAACACTAACTATGACATACAAAGCCATGCACAACCTGTCTCCTCCCTACATCTGTGACCTAGTCTCCCGGTACCTACCTGCACGCAACCTCAGATCCTCACAAGATCTCCTTCTCTGCTCCTCCCTTATCTCCTCTTCCCACAATCGCGTACAAGATTTCTCCCGTGCATCCCCCATACTTTGGAATGCTCTACCTCAGCACATCAGACTCTCCCCTACCGTGGAAAGCTTCAAGAGGAACCTCAAGACCCACCTCTTCCAACAAGCCTATAACCTACAACAGCCCTCAGTCCAGTAGACCACTGCGCAACCAGCTCTGTCCTCACCTATTGTACCATCACCCATTCCCTGTAGACTGTAAGCCCTCGCGGGCAGGGTCCTCTCTCCTCCTGTACCAGTCTGTTATGTACTGTTAATGATTGTTGTACGTATACCCTTTCACTTGTAAAGCGCCATGGAATAAATGGCGCTATAATAATAAATAATAATAATAATAATAATAATGGCTTACTTATAATTAGTTGGAGTGTGCAACGCAGGCAGATGCGCTCTGCAAATGTCTTGGCACTAGTGGGACTATAGCAAGGTCCAATAGCCACGTATAGGATGCCACTAGGTACACTGAGTGTTTGCTAGTATAATGGCTTACTTATAATTAGTTGGAGTGTGCAACGCAGGCAGATGCGCTCTGCAAATGTCTTGGCACTAGTGGGACTATAGCAAGGTCCAATAGCCACGTATAGGATGCCACTAGGTACACTGAGTGTTTGCTAGTATAATGGCTTACTTATAATTAGTTGGAGTGTGCAACGCAGGCAGATGCGCTCTGCAAATGTCTTGGCACTAGTGGGACTATAGCAAAGTCCAATAGCCACAGATAGGATGCCACTAGGTACACTGAGTGTTTGCTAGTATAATGGCTTACTTATAATTAGTTGGAGTGTGCAACGCAGGCAGATGCGCTCTGCAAATGTCTTGGCACTAGTGGGACTATAGCAAAGTCCAATAGCCACGTATAGGATGCCACTAGGTACACTGAGTGTTTGCTAGTAAAATTGCTTAGTTTAAAAAAGTTGGAGTGTGCAATGCAGGCAGACGTGCTCTGCAAATGTCTTTGCACTAGTGGGACTATAGCAAAGTCCAATAGCCACGTATAGGATGCCACTAGGTACACTGAGTGTTTGCTAGTATAATGGCTAAGTTAAAATTAGTTGGAGTGTGCAACGCAGGCAGATGCGCTCTGCAAATGTCTTGGCACTAGTGGGACTATAGCAAAGTCCAATAGCCACGTATAGGATGCCACTAGGTACACTGAGTGTTTGCTAGTATAATGGCTTACTTATAATTAGTTGGAGTGTGCAACGCAGGCAGATGCGCTCTGCAAATGTCTTGGCACTAGTGGGACTATAGCAAAGTCCAATAGCCACGTATAGGATGCCACTAGGTACACTGAGTGTTTGCTAGTATAATGGCTAAGTTAAAATTAGTTGGAGTGTGCAACGCAGGCAGATGCGCTCTGCAAATGTCTTGGCACTAGTGGGACTATAGCAAAGTCCAATAGCCACGTATAGGATGCCACTAGGTACACTGAGTGTTTGCTAGTATAATGGCTTACTTATAATTAGTTGGAGTGTGCAACGCAGGCAGATGCGCTCTGCAAATGTCTTGGCACTAGTGGGACTATAGCAAAGTCCAATAGCCACGTATAGGATGCCACTAGGTACACTGAGTGTTTGCTAGTATAATGGCTTACTTATAATTAGTTGGAGTGTGCAACGCAGGCAGATGCGCTCTGCAAATGTCTTGGCACTAGTGGGACTATAGCAAAGTCCAATAGCCACAGATAGGATGCCACTAGGTACACTGAGTGTTTGCTAGTATAATGGCTTACTTATAATTAGTTGGAGTGTGCAACGCAGGCAGATGCGCTCTGCAAATGTCTTGGCACTAGGGGGACTATAGCAAGGTCCAATAGCCACGTATAGGATGCCACTAGGTACACTGAGTGTTTGCTAGTATAATGGCTTACTTATAATTAGTTGGAGTGTGCAACGCAGGCAGATGCGCTCTGCAAATGTCTTGGCACTAGTGGGACTATAGCAAAGTCCAATAGCCACGTATAGGATGCCACTAGGTACACTGAGTGTTTGCTAGTATAATGGCTTACTTATAATTAGTTGGAGTTTGCAACGCAGGCAGATGCGCTCTGCAAATGTCTTGGCACTAGTGGGACTATAGCAAGGTCCAATAGCCACGTATAGGATGCCACTAGGTACACTGAGTGTTTGCTAGTATAATGGCTTACTTATAATTAGTTGGAGTGTGCAACGCAGGCAGATGCGCTCTGCAAATGTCTTGGCACTAGTGGGACTATAGCAAAGTCCAATAGCCACGTATAGGATGCCACTAGGTACACTGAGTGTTTGCTAGTATAATGGTTAAGTTAAAATTAGTTGGAGTGTGCAACGCAGGCAGATGCGCTCTGCAAATGTCTTGGCACTAGTGGGACTATAGCAAAGTCCAATAGCCACGTATAGGATGCCACTAGGTACACTGAGTGTTTGCTAGTAAAATTGCTTAGTTTAAAAAAGTTGGAGTGTGCAATGCAGGCAGACGTGCTCTGCAAATGTCTTTGCACTAGTGGGACTATAGCAAAGTCCAATAGCCACGTATAGGATGCCACTAGGTACACTGAGTGTTTGCTAGTATAATGGCTTACTTATAATTAGTTGGAGTGTGCAACGCAGGCAGATGCGCTCTGCAAATGTCTTGGCACTAGTGGGACTATAGCAAAGTCCAATAGCCACGTATAGGATGCCACTAGGTACACTGAGTGTTTGCTAGTATAATGGCTAAGTTAAAATTAGTTGGAGTGTGCAACGCAGGCAGATGCGCTCTGCAAATGTCTTGGCACTAGTGGGAATATAGCAAAGTCCAATAGCCACGTATAGGATGCCACTAGGTACACTGAGTGTTTGCTAGTATAATGGCTTACTTATAATTAGTTGGAGTGTGCAACGCAGGCAGATGCGCTCTGCAAATGTCTTGGCAATAGTGGGACTATAGCAAGGTCCAATAGCCACGTATAGGATGCCACTAGGTACACTGAGTGTTTGCTAGTATAATGGCTTACTTATAATTAGTTGGAGTGTGCAACGCAGGCAGATGCGCTCTGCAAATGTCTTGGCACTAGTGGGACTATAGCAAAGTCCAATAGCCACAGATAGGATGCCACTAGGTACACTGAGTGTTTGCTAGTATAATGGACCTGACATTACCTCTCTACTAACCAGAATCCCACAATGTCTGTCTGCTATTTCATCCTTCTTCTCTGTGCGATTCCTAAAACTTAACATGGACAAAACAGAATTCATTGTCTTTCCTCCTCCTCACTCATCTCCTCCAACAAGCCTTTCCATCAAACTCGATGGTTGCTTACTCTCCCCAGTCTCACAAGCTCGTTGCCTTGGAGTGACCCTCGACTCTGCTCTATCCTTCAAGCCACACATCCAAGCCCTCTTCACCTCATGCCGATTACAACTCAAAAACATCTCCCGGATCCGTGCTTTCCTTAACCAAGAATCAGCAAAAACATTAGTGCATGCCCTCATCATCTCCCGCCTCGACTACTGCAACCTCCTGCTCTCTGGCCTCCCTTCCAACACTCTTGCACCCCTCCAATCTATCCTAAACTCTGCGGCCCGCTTAATCCACCTCTCCCCTCGCTACTCCCCAGCCTCGCCACTCTGCCAATCCCTTCACTGGCTTCCCATCACCCAACGACTCCAGTTCAAAACACTAACCATGACATACAAAGCCATGCACAACCTGTCTCCTCCCTACATCTGTGACCTAGTCTCCCGGTACCTACCTGCACGCAACCTCAGATCCTCACAAGATCTCCTTCTCTGCTCCTCCCTTATCTCCTCTTCCCACAATCGCGTACAAGATTTCTCCCGTGCATCCCCCATACTTTGGAATGCTCTACCTCAGCACATCAGACTCTCCCCTACCGTGGAAAGCTTCAAGAGGAACCTCAAGACCCACCTCTTCCAACAAGCCTATAACCTACAACAGCCCTCAGTCCAGTAGACCACTGCGCAACCAGCTCTGTCCTCACCTATTGTACCATCACCCATTCCCTGTAGACTGTAAGCCCTCGCGGGCAGGGTCCTCTCTCCTCCTGTACCAGTCTGTTATGTACTGTTAATGATTGTTGTACGTATACCCTTTCACTTGTAAAGCGCCATGGAATAAATGGCGCTATAATAATAAATAATAATAATAATAATGGCTTACTTATAATTAGTTGGAGTGTGCAACGCAGGCAGATGCGCTCTGCAAATGTCTTGGCACTAGTGGGACTATAGCAAGGTCCAATAGCCACGTATAGGATGCCACTAGGTACACTGAGTGTTTGCTAGTATAATGGCTTACTTATAATTAGTTGGAGTGTGCAACGCAGGCAGATGCGCTCTGCAAATGTCTTGGCACTAGTGGGACTATAGCAAGGTCCAATAGCCACGTATAGGATGCCACTAGGTACACTGAGTGTTTGCTAGTATAATGGCTTACTTATAATTAGTTGGAGTGTGCAACGCAGGCAGATGCGCTCTGCAAATGTCTTGGCACTAGTGGGACTATAGCAAAGTCCAATAGCCACAGATAGGATGCCACTAGGTACACTGAGTGTTTGCTAGTATAATGGACCTGACATTACCTCTCTACTAACCAGAATCCCACAATGTCTGTCTGCTATTTCATCCTTCTTCTCTGTGCGATTCCTAAAACTTAACATGGACAAAACAGAATTCATTGTCTTTCCTCCTCCTCACTCATCTCCTCCAACAAGCCTTTCCATCAAACTCGATGGTTGCTTACTCTCCCCAGTCTCACAAGCTCGTTGCCTTGGAGTGACCCTCGACTCTTCTCTATCCTTCAAGCCACACATCCAAGCCCTCTTCACCTCATGACGATTACAACTCAAAAACATCTCCCGGATCCGTGCTTTCCTTAACCAAGAATCAGCAAAAACATTAGTGCATGCCCTCATCATCTGCCGCCTCGACTACTGCAACCTCCTGCTCTCTGGCCTCCCTTCCAACACTCTTGCACCCCTCCAATCTATCCTAAACTCTGCGGCCCGCTTAATCCACCTCTCCCCTCGCTACTCCCCAGCCTCGCCACTCTGCCAATCCCTTCACTGGCTTCCCATCACCCAACGACTCCAGTTCAAAACACTAACCATGACATACAAAGCCATGCACAACCTGTCTCCTCCCTACATCTGTGACCTAGTCTCCCGGTACCTACCTGCACGCAACCTCAGATCCTCACAAGATCTCCTTCTCTGCTCCTCCCTTATCTCCTCTTCCCACAATCGCGTACAAGATTTCTCCCGTGCATCCCCCATACTTTGGAATGCTCTACCTCAGCACATCAGACTCTCCCCTACCGTGGAAAGCTTCAAGAGGAACCTCAAGACCCACCTCTTCCAACAAGCCTATAACCTACAACAGCCCTCAGTCCAGTAGACCACTGCGCAACCAGCTCTGTCCTCACCTATTGTACCATCACCCATTCCCTGTAGACTGTAAGCCCTCGCGGGCAGGGTCCTCTCTCCTCCTGTACCAGTCTGTTATGTACTGTTAATGATTGTTGTACGTATACCCTTTCACTTGTAAAGCGCCATGGAATAAATGGCGCTATAATAATAAATAATAATAATAATTATAATAATGGCTTACTTATAATTAGTTGGAGTGTGCAACGCAGGCAGATGCGCTCTGCAAATGTCTTGGCACTAGTGGGACTATAGCAAGGTCCAATAGCCACGTATAGGATGCCACTAGGTACACTGAGTGTTTGCTAGTATAATGGCTTACTTATAATTAGTTGGAGTGTGCAACGCAGGCAGATGCGCTCTGCAAATGTCTTGGCACTAGTGGGACTATAGCAAGGTCCAATAGCCACGTATAGGATGCCACTAGGTACACTGAGTGTTTGCTAGTATAATGGCTTACTTATAATTAGTTGGAGTGTGCAACGCAGGCAGATGCGCTCTGCAAATGTCTTGGCACTAGTGGGACTATAGCAAAGTCCAATAGCCACAGATAGGATGCCACTAGGTACACTGAGTGTTTGCTAGTATAATGGCTTACTTATAATTAGTTGGAGTGTGCAACGCAGGCAGATGCGCTCTGCAAATGTCTTGGCACTAGTGGGACTATAGCAAAGTCCAATAGCCACGTATAGGATGCCACTAGGTACACTGAGTGTTTGCTAGTAAAATTGCTTAGTTTAAAAAAGTTGGAGTGTGCAATGCAGGCAGACGTGCTCTGCAAATGTCTTTGCACTAGTGGGACTATAGCAAAGTCCAATAGCCACGTATAGGATGCCACTAGGTACACTGAGTGTTTGCTAGTATAATGGCTTACTTATAATTAGTTGGAGTGTGCAACGCAGGCAGATGCGCTCTGCAAATGTCTTGGCACTAGTGGGACTATAGCAAAGTCCAATAGCCACGTATAGGATGCCACTAGGTACACTGAGTGTTTGCTAGTATAATGGCTAAGTTAAAATTAGTTGGAGTGTGCAACGCAGGCAGATGCGCTCTGCAAATGTCTTGGCACTAGTGGGAATATAGCAAAGTCCAATAGCCACGTATAGGATGCCACTAGGTACACTGAGTGTTTGCTAGTATAATGGCTTACTTATAATTAGTTGGAGTGTGCAACGCAGGCAGATGCGCTCTGCAAATGTCTTGGCAATAGTGGGACTATAGCAAGGTCCAATAGCCACGTATAGGATGCCACTAGGTACACTGAGTGTTTGCTAGTATAATGGCTTACTTATAATTAGTTGGAGTGTGCAACGCAGGCAGATGCGCTCTGCAAATGTCTTGGCACTAGTGGGACTATAGCAAAGTCCAATAGCCACAGATAGGATGCCACTAGGTACACTGAGTGTTTGCTAGTATAATGGACCTGACATTACCTCTCTACTAACCAGAATCCCACAATGTCTGTCTGCTATTTCATCCTTCTTCTCTGTGCGATTCCTAAAACTTAACATGGACAAAACAGAATTCATTGTCTTTCCTCCTCCTCACTCATCTCCTCCAACAAGCCTTTCCATCAAACTCGATGGTTGCTTACTCTCCCCAGTCTCACAAGCTCGTTGCCTTGGAGTGACCCTCGACTCTGCTCTATCCTTCAAGCCACACATCCAAGCCCTCTTCACCTCATGCCGATTACAACTCAAAAACATCTCCCGGATCCGTGCTTTCCTTAACCAAGAATCAGCAAAAACATTAGTGCATGCCCTCATCATCTCCCGCCTCGACTACTGCAACCTCCTGCTCTCTGGCCTCCCTTCCAACACTCTTGCACCCCTCCAATCTATCCTAAACTCTGCGGCCCGCTTAATCCACCTCTCCCCTCGCTACTCCCCAGCCTCGCCACTCTGCCAATCCCTTCACTGGCTTCCCATCACCCAACGACTCCAGTTCAAAACACTAACCATGACATACAAAGCCATGCACAACCTGTCTCCTCCCTACATCTGTGACCTAGTCTCCCGGTACCTACCTGCACGCAACCTCAGATCCTCACAAGATCTCCTTCTCTGCTCCTCCCTTATCTCCTCTTCCCACAATCGCGTACAAGATTTCTCCCGTGCATCCCCCATACTTTGGAATGCTCTACCTCAGCACATCAGACTCTCCCCTACCGTGGAAAGCTTCAAGAGGAACCTCAAGACCCACCTCTTCCAACAAGCCTATAACCTACAACAGCCCTCAGTCCAGTAGACCACTGCGCAACCAGCTCTGTCCTCACCTATTGTACCATCACCCATTCCCTGTAGACTGTAAGCCCTCGCGGGCAGGGTCCTCTCTCCTCCTGTACCAGTCTGTTATGTACTGTTAATGATTGTTGTACGTATACCCTTTCACTTGTAAAGCGCCATGGAATAAATGGCGCTATAATAATAAATAATAATAATAATAATAATAATGGCTTACTTATAATTAGTTGGAGTGTGCAACGCAGGCAGATGCGCTCTGCAAATGTCTTGGCACTAGTGGGACTATAGCAAGGTCCAATAGCCACGTATAGGATGCCACTAGGTACACTGAGTGTTTGCTAGTATAATGGCTTACTTATAATTAGTTGGAGTGTGCAACGCAGGCAGATGCGCTCTGCAAATGTCTTGGCACTAGTGGGACTATAGCAAGGTCCAATAGCCACGTATAGGATGCCACTAGGTACACTGAGTGTTTGCTAGTATAATGGCTTACTTATAATTAGTTGGAGTGTGCAACGCAGGCAGATGCGCTCTGCAAATGTCTTGGCACTAGTGGGACTATAGCAAAGTCCAATAGCCACAGATAGGATGCCACTAGGTACACTGAGTGTTTGCTAGTATAATGGACCTGACATTACCTCTCTACTAACCAGAATCCCACAATGTCTGTCTGCTATTTCATCCTTCTTCTCTGTGCGATTCCTAAAACTTAACATGGACAAAACAGAATTCATTGTCTTTCCTCCTCCTCACTCATCTCCTCCAACAAGCCTTTCCATCAAACTCGATGGTTGCTTACTCTCCCCAGTCTCACAAGCTCGTTGCCTTGGAGTGACCCTCGACTCTTCTCTATCCTTCAAGCCACACATCCAAGCCCTCTTCACCTCATGACGATTACAACTCAAAAACATCTCCCGGATCCGTGCTTTCCTTAACCAAGAATCAGCAAAAACATTAGTGCATGCCCTCATCATCTGCCGCCTCGACTACTGCAACCTCCTGCTCTCTGGCCTCCCTTCCAACACTCTTGCACCCCTCCAATCTATCCTAAACTCTGCGGCCCGCTTAATCCACCTCTCCCCTCGCTACTCCCCAGCCTCACCACTCTGCCAATCCCTTCACTGGCTTCCCATCACCCAACGACTCCAGTTCAAAACACTAACCATGACATACAAAGCCATGCACAACCTGTCTCCTCCCTACATCTGTGACCTAGTCTCCCGGTACCTACCTGCACGCAACCTCAGATCCTCACAAGATCTCCTTCTCTGCTCCTCCCTTATCTCCTCTTCCCACAATCGCGTACAAGATTTCTCCCGTGCATCCCCCATACTTTGGAATGCTCTACCTCAGCACATCAGACTCTCCCCTACCGTGGAAAGCTTCAAGAGGAACCTCAAGACCCACCTCTTCCAACAAGCCTATAACCTACAACAGCCCTCAGTCCAGTAGACCACTGCGCAACCAGCTCTGTCCTCACCTATTGTACCATCACCCATTCCCTGTAGACTGTAAGCCCTCGCGGGCAGGGTCCTCTCTCCTCCTGTACCAGTCTGTTATGTACTGTTAATGATTGTTGTACGTATACCCTTTCACTTGTAAAGCGCCATGGAATAAATGGCGCTATAATAATAAATAATAATAATAATTATAATAATGGCTTACTTATAATTAGTTGGAGTGTGCAACGCAGGCAGATGCGCTCTGCAAATGTCTTGGCACTAGTGGGACTATAGCAAGGTCCAATAGCCACGTATAGGATGCCACTAGGTACACTGAGTGTTTGCTAGTATAATGGCTTACTTATAATTAGTTGGAGTGTGCAACGCAGGCAGATGCGCTCTGCAAATGTCTTGGCACTAGTGGGACTATAGCAAGGTCCAATAGCCACGTATAGGATGCCACTAGGTACACTGAGTGTTTGCTAGTATAATGGCTTACTTATAATTAGTTGGAGTGTGCAACGCAGGCAGATGCGCTCTGCAAATGTCTTGGCACTAGTGGGACTATAGCAAAGTCCAATAGCCACAGATAGGATGCCACTAGGTACACTGAGTGTTTGCTAGTATAATGGCTTACTTATAATTAGTTGGAGTGTGCAACGCAGGCAGATGCGCTCTGCAAATGTCTTGGCACTAGTGGGACTATAGCAAAGTCCAATAGCCACGTATAGGATGCCACTAGGTACACTGAGTGTTTGCTAGTAAAATTGCTTAGTTTAAAAAAGTTGGAGTGTGCAATGCAGGCAGACGTGCTCTGCAAATGTCTTTGCACTAGTGGGACTATAGCAAAGTCCAATAGCCACAGATAGGATGCCACTAGGTACACTGAGTGTTTGCTAGTATAATGGCTTACTTATAATTAGTTGGAGTGTGCAACGCAGGCAGATGCGCTCTGCAAATGTCTTGGCACTAGTGGGACTATAGCAAAGTCCAATAGCCACGTATAGGATGCCACTAGGTACACTGAGTGTTTGCTAGTATAATGGCTAAGTTAAAATTAGTTGGAGTGTGCAACGCAGGCAGATGCGCTCTGCAAATGTCTTGGCACTAGTGGGACTATAGCAAAGTCCAATAGCCACGTATAGGATGCCACTAGGTACACTGAGTGTTTGCTAGTAAAATTGCTTAGTTTAAAAAAGTTGGAGTGTGCAATGCAGGCAGACGTGCTCTGCAAATGTCTTTGCACTAGTGGGACTATAGCAAAGTCCAATAGCCACAGATAGGATGCCACTAGGTACACTAAGTGTTTGCTAGTATAATGGCTTAGTTATAATGAGTTGGAGTGTGCAGAGGACAGGAGGGTACAGTGGCAGGATTGTGGTGCTCTGGGTAGAGGAATGGAAGCCTGCCTTTCTATTCCCTCCTAATGGTGAAATGCAGGGAGGAAATCCCTGACCTTGGCTACACAGATGCTGTTGCTGTTTGCAGGACCTGTCACCTATGGCTCTCTGACCCTGCCGGTTTGAGTCCTTAAAAGGACTGCTATAAAGTGCTCTCCCTATGCTGTCTAACGCTGTGTATGCAGCGCATACAGCTGTATCGGCTATAGGACTCAGGAGGACGGAGCTGCGACAGTGATGTCTGACACCAAAGACGCAGAAGGCAGATAATGGCGTCCGTGAAGAAAATGTCCGGTTTTATAATGCAGGGACATGTGACATGCAGATCCTATCACACATGCCGTTGCTTCTCTGGCTCAAAGTCAACTTAGCTGTGTGTGTGTCTGTGATTGGCTGACATGCTGGCCCGCCCCACAAGACGCGCGCACTTAGGGAAGGAAGACAAGAAAAAAAAAAAAAAATGGCGATCGCCATTATAGAAACAGCAGTGATCTGAAGGCGCTGTTCACGCACACTATACACTGAAATGTGATAATAGTTTGATTCACAGAGTGACTTACACTATTACAGCAGAAACCAAGCTATGATTTAGCTGTTTTTTGGCTGCTAGAACCGTTCTCGAACGTTTCTAGAACTATCGAGCTTTTGCAAAAAACTCGAGTTCTAGTTCGATCTAGAACATGCCCCAAAATCACTCGAGCCTAGAACTGGAGAACCACGAACCACGAACCGCGCTCAACTCTATCCAGGAGCTTTGGTTCCCTGAGTTTCCAATAGCAAATGTCTAGAAAAAACTCTGTCCATTGGCACAACTCAGCAAGAAAACGAGAAGACCGAGAAGATATATTTCATTTATCTTAATGCCACCTTCTTAACAGCACTAAACCCTTCTATTATGTCCCTTAGCCTTTTGAGCTTATCCTCTGGTAAGCGGAAGACCATGCCTCTGGTATCGATCTCAGTGCCTAAAAACTGTATTATAGTAGCCAATCAGAATACAAAAGGATGCATAGGAAGCGTGACTTTATTTCAATATTTTAAAACAATCCAATAAAATGAAGAAAAGTCACTCATACAAGATCCACAGAAGTTGTATAATACATACATAAATCAAAACACTATAAGGCCTGTTTCACACGTCAGTGATTCTGGTACGTTTGTGCTTTTTTTTAAACATAACAGAATCACTGAGATACGCAGATCCATTATAATGAATGGGTCTGCTCACACATCAGTGATTTTTCACTGCACGTGTCTCCGTGCGGCGTACCCGCGTGTCCGTGATTGCTGCACGGAGACATGTCCATTTTTTTCTGGCATCACTGATAGGATGTCCATAAGGTGGCAGCAGAGCATAACAGAAAAAGGTGCCTATTGTGCACTGAAAAGACCCAATGTGATGCACCAGACATATAGAGCCCTAATGGATTCACAAATATAAGATATATCATGAATGACTACTGCATAATGAACGCTAGCATGAAAAAAGAAAGGAATCCATAAAAATAAATAATAAATGGTGCACATATGTTAGAGCCCCACCGAAGGACAAAAAAAGTCTGATGGAAATAGAGAGCATATAGGAACAATAAGAATGTGCAACAGAGAGGAAGGTGAGAATGCAGGATCAATCACTGCCTGTCAGATATTAATAATCAGGGAAATAACTCTGGAGCAGACGCACAAATTAGGGTCTTACCTGGTAAGGTAACAAATAATTAATAGTAGTTGCACTCACCTATTAAGGTTGTGCCAGTCACAACCCCTAAATGCACGTTACAAATGGCGACAGCCGCAGCCCCTAGTAGAAGAGCAATAACGTATAGGAGGAAAATCGGGTGCGTGCCGCGCTGTCACCAAAGGAAACTGATGTTAATTATTTCATCTCTTTATTCTTTTTTCCGGTCAATGTGTTTCAGAGATCACTGTCTCCTTCATCAGGGCAAAAAAAGAACAGTATGCAATCAAAGGAGGAAGAACCTCTATATATACACATATGGAGCTACGTCAGAGGACTGACTGCTGTATTTCAAATACTGCCGGGATGGTCAACTGTTACAATACCGGCCATAAAAGTTCTCAAGTGATATATTGAGAAACATTTATAAAATCACTGGGGTATAGTGTTTCAAATTTCATCAGCTTTTTGAGACAAAAATCAGAAAAAGAAGAAGAAGAAGGACAAAATGAAAAAAAGAAAAAAAAGAAGAAAAAAAAAACAAAAAGGGAGCATTGAGCTCCAGACCCTGTATTGAGTCTTAGAAGTGTAGTGACAAGTGCATCTGTCCACAACCCTGTAAGGGTGAACGGGATGACGGACAAGAAAAATTATGTTCGTGGCAAAAAATGGTGGTGTTGCTATATAAAATTGCATTAAGAATAAAGAAAGGAAAAATTTCTTTATAAAAGTAGTGAAGAAATAAGTGGAAAAAAGGGGAGTGTAAGCCATTTTACTAATAAATAGTGATGAGCGAGCATGCTTGTTACTACTCGGTACTCGCACGAGTATCACTGTACTCGGTCTACTCGACGGGGACCGAGTAATCTCGCGATACTCGTGCTGTACTCGTGGTCTTCATCCCTGCATGTTGGCGCTCTTTTGAGAGCCAGCCCTCATGCAGGGATTGGCTGGCAGACCACTGCAATGCCACAGCCCTGTTAGTTGTGGAATTGCAGTGATTGGCCGGCCTGCACAGCGTGACCGAGCCTTTATACCGGCGGGCGCGCTGTGCTCTGCTCACAGCTATCCAGACAGTCAGTGCAGGGAGAGGGTCGCTGCTTCAGGGAAAGGTTTGCGGCCCTTTATAGCTATTTCCGTAGCAGGGCTGCAAACAGTGTGACCAAAAGTCCTTCTCAGGACTATTCTAGTTGTATACAGGCAGGCAGGGTATAGCCAGGTCGGAGTACAGTAGCAGAGTCCTTCTCAGGACTATTGTTGCTGTATACAGGCAGGGTATAGCCAGGTTGGAATACAGGCTAGTGACCAAAAGAGTCCTTGTCAGGACTATTGTAGCAGTATACAGGCAGGCAGGCAGGCAGGCAGGCAGGGTATATAGCCATTCCTAGTGGTGACCGTATACCAGCCTTCATCATATCTGGGGCTGGTGTACACAGTCTAAAACAGTCCTGATAGTGTCAGACTTCTCAGCAATTGTCGCTCCTAAAACCTGTTAGGTTCTTAGTGCGTCCGTGCTTGCATTTAAAAACCGCACGTGTGTGCCTGTCGGTGGCAGCGTACAGGTGCACTTGTGTGCGTTTTTACCAAACTATTATATAACGCACAAGTGTAGTGTATAATACACGTCAGTCAGCAGTGGCTGATAGTGTCAGAGTTCTCGTCATTAATTTTTGCTCCTAAAACCTGTGTTAGGTTCTTAGTGCGTCCGTGCTTGCATTTAAAAACCGCACGTGTGTGCCTGTCGGTGGCAGCGTACAGGTGCACTTGTGTGCGTTTTTACCAAACTATTATATAACGCACAAGTGTAGTGTATAATACACGTCAGTCAGCAGTGGCTGATAGTGTCAGAGTTCTCGTCATTAATTTTTGCTCCTAAAACCTGTGTTAGGTTCTTAGTGCGTCCGTGCTTGCATTTAAAAACCGCACGTGTGTGCCTGTCGGTGGCAGCGTACAGGTGCACTTGTGTGCGTTTTTACCAAACTATTATATAACGCACAAGTGTAGTGTATAATACACGTCAGTCAGCAGTGGCTGATAGTGTCAGAGTTCTCGTCATTAATTTTTGCTCCTAAAACCTGTGTTAGGTTCTTAGTGCGTCCGTGCTTGCATTTAAAAACCGCACGTGTGTGCCTGTCGGTGGCAGCGTACAGGTGCACTTGTGTGCGTTTTTACCAAACTATTATATAACGCACAAGTGTAGTGTATAATACACGTCAGTCAGCAGTGGCTGATAGTGTCAGAGTTCTCGTCATTAATTTTTGCTCCTAAAACCTGTTAGGTTCTTAGTGCGTCCGTGCTTGCATTTAAAAACCGCACGTGTGTGCCTGTCGGTGGCAGCGTACAGGTGCACTTGTGTGCGTTTTTACCAAACTATTATATAACGCACAAGTGTAGTGTATAATACACGTCAGTCAGCAGTGGCTGATAGTGTCAGAGTTCTCATCATTAATTTTTGCTCCTAAAACCTGTTAGGTTCTTAGTGCGTCTGTGCTTGCATTTAAAAACCGCACGTGTGTGCCTGTCGGTGGCAGCGTACAGGTGCACAATTTGCACAAACTTTGATATAACGCCCAAGTCTAGTGAATACACGTCAGCACAGCATTGCAAAATGCGCAAGGGCGTTGGCAAGGAACAAGGAAGTGGACGTGATGGTGGTGCAGGCAGAGGCCGAGGTCGTGGGCAAGCTCTAATTTTGCCACAACAAAGGGCCACATCTAGTCGCTCGCACGTCCTGTCCCAAATTCTTGGGGACCGCAGCAGTACACCGCTCTTGAACCAAGACCAGTGTCAACAGGTTGTTAGTTGGATAGCGGATAATGCTTCCAGTCAGATTGGCACCACCACAAACACTCTGTCTTCCACACGGTCAAGTGTCAGTAGCCGTGATACTGCACCGCACATTTCAGAACCAGATCCTCCTTCCTACCACAAGGCTGAGTACACGTCCTCGGACATTAATGATCCCACACTTGGACACTCGGAAGAGCTGTTCACGTTTCCATTCGCACATTCTGGCCTCTCGCCAGCTCATGTTGAAGTGGGTCATGAGGAGATCGTATGTACAGATGGCCAAATATTTGAGCAGCCACGTTCTCACGAAGTTGGCAACGTGTCTCAACAAGGGGTGGACGATGATGAGACACAATTGTCAGGAAGTCAGGAGGAGGAGCAGGGTGCGGAAGAGGAAGACGACGTGGTGGATGATCCAGTAACTGACCCAACCTGGCAGGAGGATATGCAGAGCGAGGACAGCAGTGCACAGGGGGAGGGAGGCGTAGCATCCCAACAGGCAGTAAGAAGCAGGGTGGTGGCTCCAGGCAGAAGTCAGGCAACCGTTCCCCGGAACAACAACACGACACAAGGTGCCTGTACAAATGTTAGGTCTTCCCGAGTCTGGCAGTTTTTTAAGTTGGATCCAGATGATTCTAAAAAGGCCATTTGCAACACCTGCCGTGCCAGCATCAGCAGGGGTACCAAAACTAGCAGCCTGACCACCACCAGCATGATCAGGCACATGTCAGCCAAGCACCCGACTTTGTGGGAAGTACAACAGAGTCGAGGAGCAGTGCTTGCTAATGTCACTGCTACGTCTTCGCTGGTTGTGCATGCGAGCCAATCCCCTGTCCATGCTGCCTGCGAACAAGCCTCCTCCGGTCCTGCACCTGCAGTTGCCTACTCAGAAATAACACCATCATCAAGCACGTCCTTGTCCCAGCGCAGCGTTCAGTTATCCATTCAGCAAACCTTTGAACGCAGGCGCAAATACACTGCCAACACCCCACATGCCACAGTTCTAAATGCTAACATTTCGCGACTGCTTGCGCTGGAAATGTTGCCTTTTAGGCTGGTGGAGACAGAAGCATTCCGCGACCTGATGGCGGCAGCTGTCCCACGTTACTCGGTCCCCAGCCGCCACTATTTCTCCCGGTGTGCCGTCCCCGCGTTGCATAACCACGTGTCACAAAACATCACACGTGCCCTGAACAACGCTGTTTCACCCAAAGTCCACCTAACCACAGACACATGGTGACGATTATCTCGAGAGTGCAAAGTAGCCAAATGAAACTTTTACTGGATTTCCACTTACTTTATCAAATCTCATCTCCACCACAGTTTGCATCTGTTATAGTTTTGGAGAAAATTGTGGTCATTTCATTTTTGCGCGAATGTGTTCAGATTCCTTTTTTATTGCCCTGCCTAAGGGCTATACTATAATACACCCACTTCCTGACAATGGACACTTAATGTTTTGAGGCCCTCATGCACGTCTCTATCCAGGGACAACGTGGAGCCTCCCAATTTTTGGCTGCCCTGCCAAAGGGCTATACTATAATACACCCACTTCCTGACAATGGACACTTAATGTTTTGAGGCCCTCATGCACGTCTCTATCCAGGGACAACGTGGAGCCTCCCAATTTTTGGCTGCCCTGCCAAAGGGCTATACTACAAAAGACCCACTTCCTTCCAATGGGCACTTCAGGTTTACAGGCCCTCATGCACGTCTCTATCCAGGGACAACGTGGAGCCTCCCAATTTTTGGCTGCCCTGCCAAAGGGCTATACTACAAAAGACCCACTTCCTTCCAATGGGCACTTCAGGTTTACAGGCCCTCATGCACGTCTCTATCCAGGGACAACGTGGAGCCTCCCAATTTTTGGCTGCCCTGCCTAAGGGCTATACTATAATACACCCACTTCCTGACACTGGACACTTAATGTTTTGAGGCCCTCATGCACGTCTCTATCCAGGGACAACGTGGAGCCTCCCAATTTTTGGCTGCCCTGCCTAAGGGCTATACTACAATAGACCCACTTCCTTACAATGGGCACTTCAGGTTTACAGGCCATCATGCACGTCTGTATGCAGGGGCATTGGTGAACCTCACAATTTTGGACTGCCCTGGCAAAGGAAAATACTACAAAGACTCAGTTCCTCAAAATGGGCACATTAGACTCAGAGGCCTTTATGTACGTCTCTTCTCAGGGACATCGGAGTGCCACACAATGTTTTACGTAAAATCTTTCATGTATTGATCTCAAAAAGTAACATACATTAGCTCTATCTCACTATTGGGTATGTGCCCTTAACATTTCCGCTATGAAAAATCATTTTGGTGTCATTTTGGAAGGTTTTCTGGTGAGTCCGTAAAAATGGCGTAAAACGCGGACAAAATTATTCACAGCTGTGACTTTTGAGTGATAAATGCTTCAAGGGGTCTTCCCCATGCTGTTGCCATGTCATTTGAGCACTCTTCGGAGACTTTTGTGCCATTTTTAGGGTTTCTACATGCTGCCGGTGGTCATTTCACAAAAATACTCGGGTCTCCCATAGGATAACATTGGGCTCGGTGCTCGGGCCGAGTACACGAGTATCTTGGGAGGCTCGGCCCGAGCTTCGAGCACCCGAGCTTTTTAGTACTCGCTCATCACTACTAATAAACCTAAAAAATAAAAATAAATTGAATCAAAATCATGAATGTTGTGTTATAACAGGAAATTCGGTGTAAGAATGAATATCCGGGATGAGAGTTCAGCGAATGAGTTATAGAAATTGTTACAAAAAGGAGTGTGTACGGTTTATGCGTAAATTTTCAGAATGCGTACATGAAAATTATATGTATGTGAGAATGTCCCCCATGCTTTGTAAAAAGTTATTTATGAAAATGTAAATAAGATATATAAAAATGCCTAATTATTTATAATTTATGAGAAAGATATATATGTATGGAAGAATGTTATAAGGTGTCCAAGAACCATAAAGAAAAAGGGTGCATATATAATGTTAGAGGTCTAGAGTTCCACCAGGCTATATCACCCCTAAAGAAATAGAAAGAAGACCTTACTACCTGTGTACCCCAAAAAAAGCTATATTTCTTAGCCAGGATTATGGTGGAGATATGCACAAGTGAAATAAGAATATAAAGTAATACAATAAGATTATAAAACCAATATGTGTGTAATACTATTGTATGTTTTGAGGATTTCGATAGCGTTAGGGCAATGACAACCAGAGGCGAGTTTGTGGTACAAGATGTTTATAATATGTAACCACGGTAGATACACAGCGGAAATACACAAAACACATGAAAATACCTTTCTGAAACGGAGCGAAGGGGATTCCCGGGGCCACGCACCGGACTCCCCCAGGGAGACCACCAGAGCGAACCCCTATACAGGGACTGTCCGGCAATCAACCCCGGAAGGCCTAAATGCGCCGCAGCCGGGACACAAGGGGCAAGTGGTAAAGTCCAGAAGTGTCCGTACGGGATGAAAGTCCAGAATGGTTATGAGCCGGAAGAAACCGGGCAGACGTGCTGACCAAAGACGGCAGACGGAGTCCGGGCACAGCTTGAAGAAACCGGGTATGGTCCAGAGTCGGTCGGTAGACTTTCAGGAGGATCCAAAGGTAATCAAGAAGTAGCAGCAGCAGCAAAGCAGGAGCACACAGCAAGCCGTATACTCAGGCACTGGACTAGGCTTAGAGGCGGCCTTTTAAGCAGCTGGACAGGAAGTAGGGCAACAGAACATAAAACTCCATGTTAACCGAGGGCAAGCTCATGCAAAAAAGAGAACTGGAAAACCCGGAAACCTGACATTACTCCCCCCCCCAGAAACGGCCTCAGGACGGGTCAGGGCCTGGCTTGTCCGGGTACCGTCGATGAAACTGAGCGATCTTCCGGGGAGCTCGAATGTTACCCACCGGTTCCCAGGAATCGTCCTCGGGGGCGTACCCCTGCCAACGTACCAGATACTGAAGCCGACGACGATGGAGCCGGGAGTCAATAATGTCCTCAACCACGAACTGCTCCTCGCCGTCGACCATCACAGGCGGAGGAGGAGGCACGACACGACCATGAAACGTATTGGGAGAGACGGATTTGAGGAGAGAAACATGAAAGACCGGGTGTACCTTGAGATGGTGCGGTAACCGCAGCCGACAGGCCACAGGGCTCACGATCCCGGTGATCTTAAATGGACCGATGAATTTTTGTCCCAGCTTCTGCGAAGGGACACCCAATCTCAGGTTCTTGGTGGACAACCATACAGAGTCCCCTACCTTATACATGGGTGCCGGTTTCCGGTGAGTGTCTGCCGACCTCTTGTAACGCTCCTGGGCCGTAGCCACACTGTCCTTTAGAACCTCCAGATTTTGTCGAAGCTCTGTCAATCTGTCCTCCACCGCAGGCACTGAGACCGCAACCGGTGACCTAGGCAAAATAGTCGGATGGTAACCCAAGTTAGCAAAAAAGGGCGTTACCTTAGTGGAGCTGCTCTGAGTGTTGTTATACGAGAACTCCGCCAACGGAAGCATCTTCAACCAATCGTCCTGCAGATGGCTGACATAACATCGAAGGTATTGTTCCAGGGTTTGATTGGTCCGTTCGGTTTGCCCATTTGTCTGAGGATGGTATGCAGAAGACAAACAGACATCAATCTGGAGTGCCGTACAAAACCCCTTCCAGAACCTAGACGTGAACTGCACGCCCCGGTCAGAGATGATCTCGTCTGGTACCCCATGCAATCGGAATACGTTCTGGATAACCAAATCCACTGTCTCTGCGGCTGAGGGAAGACCGGCACACGGAATAAAGTGAGCAGCTTTAGTCAACCGATCCACCACCACTAAAATGGTATTGTGACCGTCTGAGACGGGCAACTCCACAATAAAATCCATTGAGATAGACCCCCAAGGGCGAGATGGCACGGGTAACGGTTGGAGGAGTCCTGTAGGAGCCACACGAGGGACCTTGCACCGGGCACAAACCACACATGAGTGGACATAGTCCTTTACGTCCTTTAAACAGGTAGGCCACCAGAAGAAACGGTTCAGAAATTCCTGCGTCTTCTGTACCCCCCTATGACCAGCCAACACGGAGTCATGGACCAACTTGAGAACCCGAAGTCTTACGGCCTCCGGGACATAAATGCGTCGCTCTCTCAACCACACACCATTCCGAAGAACAAGAGTTACATCATTCGGGGGGGCAGCAAGAAATACGTCACCATCATAGGCCAGCTTGATGTCCTTCCACAAGTCCTGGTCCTGGATTACTCCAACGAAATTGGCATCCGATAACACGGTCTGAGACGGGGTTCCAGGCACGGAGTCCACGGCGTGGATTCGGGACAAGGCATCGGCTTTCCCATTACGTGAACCTGGACGGTATGTAACGACAAAATTGAACTGGTTAAGGAATAGGCTCCAACGGGCTTGCCGTGGAGACAGGCACCTGGCAGACTTAAGAAACTCCAGATTACGATGATCTGTGAGTACTATCACTTGCTGCGCGGCTCCCTGTAAGTGGTGTCTCCATTCCTTGAAGGCGGAAATAATCGCTAACAATTCTTTGTCCGCAATGTCATAGTTCCTTTCTGCAGGGGACAACCGGCGGGAAAAGAAAGCACACGGATGTAAGAGACTCTTGTCCCCAGTCCTTTGAGAAAGGATGGCCCCTAATGCGTAGTCGGAAGCGTCGACTTCCACGATAAAGGGAAGTGCGGGATTCGGATGTACCAATATAGGCGCTGAGGTAAAACAGACCTTGAGACGATGGAAGGCTTCCTGGGCCTGGGCGGACCACACAAACTTCTGTCCTTTCTTGGTTAACAGAGTGATGGGACGAACGATTTCTGAAAAATTACGGATAAAACGTCGGTAAAAGTTGGCAAAACCGACAAAGCGTTGTACCTCTTTGATGTTTCCCGGTTCCGGCCAGTCTAGAATCGCTTGTATTTTGCCAGACTCCATGTTCAGTCCCTGAGGAGAGATGACATAACCTAAGAATTGTATCTGTGAGCAATGGAATTCGCATTTCTCCAGTTTGATGTACAGGTGGTTTTCCCTCAGCCGGGTAAGTACGGTCTTGACGTGCTCCTGGTGTTCCTGTAGGGAATCAGAAAAGATTAGGATATCGTCCAGATAAATCACCATGAATTGGTCCATGATATCCCTAAAAATATCGTTAACTAGATGTTGGAAAGCCGCGGGAGCGTTACAAAGTCCAAAAGGCATCACTAGGTACTCAAAATGTCCATACCGACATCGGAACGCGGTCTTCCACTCGTCTCCGGGACGTATGCGGAGTAGATTGTATGCCCCACGGAGGTCCAATTTGGTGAATATTTTTGCCTGTTGGACCCTCTCCAATAGCTCAGGAATCAATGGTAACGGATACCGGTTCCGGATGGTTATTTTATTCAGTTCCCGGTAGTCAATACAGGGTCTTAGAGTCCCCTCTTTCTTTTTCACAAAAAAGATGGGTGCCCCTGCTGGTGAGGTAGACGGACGAATAAATCCCTTCGCCAGACTTTCATCAATGTAGTTTTTTAGTGCTTCTAGCTCAGGTGCCGCCAACGGGTAGACATGACCAAACGGGATCTCCGCCCCTGGGAGTAAGTCTATGGGGCAATCATACGGTCTATGCGGGGGAAGCCGATCGGCTTTTCTTTTGTCGCATATGTCCGCAAAGTCGTTATACACCGGGGGTAGAACAGGTACCTGTACAGTGCCCTCCGCATTCGGTGTTACTGGAACCGGAACAGTTGGACTAATGGTCGGAATACTCTGCGGTGGGAAGGATATTTCCTTAGTTTCCCAATCGATGACCGGATTTGTAGACCGTAGCCACGGAATACCTAAAATAATCGGAAAATGAGGAGAAGAAATTAGCATGAAAACAAGGGTCTCCTGCTGACCTGGCTTCATGACGCACTCTAGCGGTACGGTTTCCCGATCAACTGGTCCAGAGATTAACGGAGATCCGTCTACCGTCTCCATGGTAACCGGTGAGGCTCTTTGCTGAGTCCGGATACCGTGTTTCCTGGCAAAAGAGGAGTCCATGAAATTTCCCCCTGCCCCAGAATCTATCATTGCAGAGGTAGGTATTAGCTGTCCCTCCCACCGGATCTGAATGGGGAGCGAGCAATGGGTATATTTCCCTTCCGAGTCCTTCGGTGAGGTTGACATTACAGTCAAGGGAAATACCGCATCCAAGTGTCCACTTGCCTCAGAGATATCGGACTCTGCGTCCGTGTTGTCACACTCTGCCATGGCTGCCAATACCTTATTTGGGCGATTCGGACGTTTCGGGCAGTCGATCAAGAAATGGTCCGATTGACCGCAATAGAAACACAGACGCTCACGGAGCCGGTGTTCGCGACGTTCATTGGTCTCTCGCTTTTGCAGAGAGTCCACTTGCATAGGAACGTCCTCGGCCTCCCGTGGCGTCCTGAGAGCGGGTTCTCTGGAAGGAAATGCAAAGTTGTTTACACGGTTTACAGCTGCCCATTTTTCCTGTCTACGTTCCGACAAGCGGGTATCAATACGCACACAGTGCTGGAGAAACAGTTCAAAATCCCCTGGAGATTCAGAACGAGCTAACTCGTCCTTGATGGTACCGGACAACGCCTTTCTGAAAACAGACAATAATGCATTGTTTCCCCAGTCGGTGTCTACCACTAACCTCTTGAACTCAGTGGCATATTCAACTACAGAACGCTTTCCCTGACGTAAGGAAAGGAGAGCCGATTCAGCGGTAGCACGGCGATTCGGATCATCAAACATCTGCGCCATTGCGGTCAGAAAATCATCTAGGTGATTTAAACGGATGTCCCGGTTCTCTATCATAGGATTAGCCCAAGCCAGTGCTCGTGAGGTTAATAACATAATTATACATAACACTTTGGACCGGTCAGAACGGTAATAATCAGCATGTACATCAAAAAACAGTATACATTGGTTCACAAATCCACGAAACTGACTACGGTCACCATTGAAACGGAATGGGGGTAACCTAGGCATACCGGCAGCTGATACGGACGTAGTGGGGCCGGCTTCCTGAGCCTCCACTCTGACTTGCAAGTCCTGTATAGCCGGACCCAGTACCTGGTGATCATGGCCCAGCTGTGCCTCCATATCTCTAAGTTTAGTCTGCACCACCTCCATCTCCTGCTGCAAGGAGTTAATCATAGAAAAGAGCTGATCTACTCCTCGTGTCTCAGTCATTGCCCCAGTGAAATCCTCTTGTGGCCTGAGTATAATGTAATACTATTGTATGTTTTGAGGATTTCGATAGCGTTAGGGCAATGACAGCCAGAGACGAGTTTGTGGTACAAGATGTTTATGATATGTAACCACGGTAGATACACAACGGAAATACACAGTATAACAAACACATGAAAATACCTTTCTGAAATGGAGCGAAGGGGATTCCCGGGGCCACGCACCGGACTCCCCCAGGGAGACCACCAGAGCGAACCCCTATACAGGGACTGTCCGGCAATCAACCCCGGAAGGCCTAAATGCGCCGCAGCCGGGACACAAGGGGCAAGCGGTAAAGTCCAGAAGTGTCCGTACGGGATGAAAGTCCAGAATGGTTATGAACCGGAAGAAACCGGGCAGACGTGCTGACCAAAGACGGCAGACGGAGTCCGGGCACAGTTTGAAGAAACCGGGTGTGGTCCAGAGTCGGTCGGTAGATTTTCAGGAGGATCCAAAGGTAATCAAGTAGCAGCAGCAGCAAAGCAGGAGCACACAGCAAGCAGTATACTCAGGCACTGGACTAGGCTTAGAGGCGGCCTTTTAAGCAGCTGGACAGGAAGTAGGGCAACAGAACATAAAACTCCATGTTAACCGAAGGCAAGCTCTTTCAAAAGAGGACTGGAAAACCCGGAAACCTGACAATGTGTGCATTCATGCACCACCCGGTACGCTACCCTTGCCAAATTGCTCACTCTAGATCCCCACACGATCCATGAAGCCGTTCCCCCGGTCACACCGCCTGCTGCCGGTTCCCACTCATCCCTGGGGGAGTTAGGCGAGTGGTATCGAGAGCTACATGTCGGCACTGATGATACCCCCATACACCACAAGGAAGGGGTATACCGGGTGGTACAGGAGTATGAGCGGGTTTTTAGCAAGCACCCTCTAGATTTTGGGCAGATTAAAGGGGTTCAACACCACATCCCTACCGGTACACACTCCCCTATTAAAGAGAGATACAGGCCTATTCCCCCTGCGCACTACCAATGCGCCAAAGACATGTTGAGGAACATGAAGGAGGCAGGGGTTATTAGGGACAGCTGTAGTCCCTGGGCCGCTCCGTTGGTGCTGGTTAAGAAGAAGGATGGCACCATGCGGATGTGTGTGGATTACCGGAAGATTAACCAGATAACGCATAAGGATGCTTACCCTCTGCCCCGCATCAAAGAGTCCCTGGCCTCGCTGAGAACCGCTAACTACTTCTCCACCCTTGACCTCACCAGCGGGTACTGGCAGGTGGCCGTGGCACCGGAAGACCGAGAGAAGACTGCCTATGGGACCGTTTTGCTGTACTTGGATGATGTGATTGTGTACTCACAGACGTATGAAGCCCACCTGGAGCACCTAGCCGAGGTGTTCGCGTCCCTTGCCAAGTATGGGATGAAGTTGAAGCCCTCAAAGTGTCATCTGCTGAAACCCAGAGTGCAGTACCTAGGACATGTGGTTGGTGCGGAAGGTGTCGCCCCCAACCCCGAGAAGATCACCGCCATCCAAGACTGGCCGAGACCGACCACAGTGAGGGAAGTGAGGCAGTTTCTGGGCCTGGTGGGATATTACCGTCGCTTCATTAAGGGGTACACAAAGATGGCTGCCCCCATGCAAGACCTCCTCATAGGACAGACCAAGGGTGGTAGATCCCTAGTAGCCCCATTGGTGTGGGAAGAAAAGCATGAGGAATCCTTCCGCCAGCTGAGAACAGCCCTGACCGGAGAGGAAATCCTAGCGTACCCTGACTACAGCCGCCCATTCATCCTCTACACCGACGCCAGCAATGTGGGCTTGGGGGCTGTTCTATCCCAGGTCCAAGACAGAAGGGAAAAGGTAATAGCTTATGCTAGCCGAAAACTCCGACCGACTGAGAGGAACCCTGAGAACTACATCTCCTTCAAGCTTGAGCTCTTGGCACTGGTGTGGGCTATCACCGAGCGGTTCCGCCATTACCTGGCAGCAGCCAAGTTCACCGCGTACACAGACAATAACCTGCTGACCCATCTAGATACGGCCAAGCTGGGCGCGTTGGAGCAGCGGTGGGTGACCAGGTTAGCCAACTACGATTTCACCATCAAGTACCGGGCCGGCCGTACCAACGTCAATGCCAATGCACTCTCCCGGATGCCCCACCTGTCGGAAGAGGGGCCAGAGGATGATGACCTCGAAGAGATCGAGTTGCCTGCATTTCACCGGCCATTCACTGAGAAGGTGCACGTCTACCAACAACGGGTGAACCTGGATCCGCTGCCCCGACAGGACTGGCAGGAAGCTCAGGACCAGGCACCTGCTGTCCGCCTGGTCAAGACTCTAGTGGAACAGGGTTCTGCTGGGATAGACCCTGCTGCCCCTGCCGAAGCCCAACGTCTGTGGCAAGAATGGACCCGGCTATACCTACACCAGGGGAAGTTGTATCGCGAGCTGATTAATCCAAAGACTCACGAGAAGATCCGCCAGCTGGTGATTCCCCAGGCTAACGTGCCCACCATCCTGCAAGCATACCATGATGGTGCAGTGCACTTCGGGTGGAAGAAGCTAGAGATGTTGTTAAGAGAGCGGTTCTATTGGAGTGGAATGCGGGAATCTGTGGAGGCCTGGTGCCGAGAATGTGGCCCTTGCGCATTGAGAAGGAAGGACGAGGCCAGCCAGAAGGCACCCCTACACCCGATCATTACACACCAACCGCTGGAGCTGGTTGCCCTTGACCATGTAAAGCTCACCCCCAGCCGAAGTGGGTACACCTACGCTCTGACCATCGTAGACCACTACTCGAGGTTCCTGGTGGTTGTCCCAGTTAAGGACTTAACCGGCCACACCGCTGCTAAGGCTTTCCAGGCTTATTTCTGTTGACCGCATTGGTACCCGGAGAGGGTGCTTACCGACCAGGGTCCGGCCTTTGAAGCAGAGGTATTCCAGGAATTCTGCCAGTTGTACGGCTGCAAGAAAATCCGGACCACGCCTTACCACGCCCAAACCAATGGCATTTGTGAAAAGATGAACCACTTGGTCCTGGGCCTCCTCAAGACGTTACCACTGGAAGAGCGGAACCTGTGGCTGGAGAATCTACCTGACCTGGTCGATATGTACAACAACATCCCTTCCAGCTCTACGAAATGCACTCCAGCATACCTGATGAGAGCTCGTCCCGGCCGGCTACCAGTGGATCTGGAAATGGGCTTGGAAGCTTCAGAAGCACTCCTGTCGACAGCTGAATGGGACACTCGGCGGAGGACACAGTACCGACAGGTCCAGGAGTATGTTGAAAAGAACTTGTGCCGGAGTCGGGGACAACAGGAGCAGTGCTTCAACAAGAAGGCGCCTGCCGGTTCCTTCCAACCTGGGGATGTAGTGCTGAAGCGGAAAAGAAGGGCCCACAAGCTGGATGATCAATGGGAAAAAACCCCGTATGTAGTCCAGCCCACAGGATGGGAGAATGGGAAGGCCTACCAGATCAGCCGTGACCAGGGGGGGACTTTGGCCACGGTTTCCCGAGACCACCTGAAGAAGTGCCCACCAGCATTGAGAGTAGCGGATGAGGCTCCAGTTCCCAGTCCAGTGGAGAAGGAAAAAGAGGTAATCCACACCATGATGGGTGATTTTCCAGCAGACTGGCCTACACAGAACGGTGCGGTGATCCTTCCAGTGATACTGTTCCCACAACCCGTGGATGAAGAAATGATGGAAACGGTTAACCGCGAGCCAGTGCCCAGGGATGTACCTGTACCCAGCTCCCCTACGCCTCCGCCTGCCCCACATGATAGCAGGGAGGAGGAACTGACTGTTCCCTCTGCCCCACTGCCTGTCACCACTGACACCGGATCCCGAAGGTCCACTCGCCCCAACCTAGGTAGACCCCCACTTAGGTACAGGGAAACTACTCTTTAAAAGGGGGGGGCTTTATGTGTTGAGTGTACCAGTTTGAAAGTTTTAAATGATAAGTAAAGATGATCAACCAAAGAAGTTTACCTGATTGAACCGTGATTAAACCGGCCGTTGCCGGCAACTGTTGTCCCCGTAGGGACTGTGCAACCATTGCGTAAGGAACTGCTTACGGACAAGCCCGAGAACTTGCAGGGCAACCACAAACTTAGTGCAATGTAAATAAAAATGTTTGTTGGCTTGACACCGTTACCGCCTCCGGAGAGGCTGATTTGGGAGGATGGGCCTGGAGGAAAGGGATGGCCTAGGCCCGCCACTACCGTAACCGGTGGCGATCCTCCGGGGGTTCAGGGGTCCCCTTGGACGTGGGCCCCCTGAAAGAGACAGAACCCGCTCGGGCAACTTGGTGCTGGACTGGGGTCAAGGGGTGCTGCCCGCTTCTTAGGGGCAGCATCAGGGCCAGGTTGTTTGGGTGGGAGAAGAGCGGAAGCTGTACCGTTGTAAAATGTTTATGATGCTTTTACATGTTTTACCGTTTTATTCTTTTTCAGTTGTGAAAATAAAACCGGTGATGGACGGGCAGCCCGCGGACGGTCTGCATTTTACTATAGGGGAATGTGGCGCCCTGGACAAGCCAGGTCGTCACAGGTACTACACCAACACGCTCTACACTCCGGCTAGGCACACCGAAGCTAAACACAAATCCTAGTTGCCTTCCTCCAGGGGCTGATGTCCACACCAGGGGGTGGGCCAGGCGGTTGATCCCACCCACCGAGGAGTTCACAGTCCTGGAGGCGGGAAAAGGAGTCAGATTAGAGATCAGTTTTGGAGTTAGAGAAGTGAAGAGGAGAGGAGACTGACCGTGTCCGTGTGTGTGGCCCGGGCACTCAGCAAGGTTGGCAGACGGTGGTGACCTTCTGCAGGATAGGCTGATTGGAGTGAACCGTACGGACCGGGGATGGGCGGTGGCCCGCCGGTACCAGATCGGGGAGTGAAGAGAAGCCAGCACCATCCGGCAGGGCCTACGGACCCCGACCAGGCTAGGAGTCGCCGTAAAACCGGTCAAATCCGTTAGCGACAGGAACCTCCAGGGTTTCCCAGCAGTCAAGACCCGATTGAAGGCAACAGCTCACACCGTAGAGGGAAGCACAGTCACCGCCAAGGCTACAGTTCCCAGGGCCAGAGCCTGCGGGCAAAAGGGGCTCCCTCAGCATCCATCCAAGCTGGGGAGCGGGTTACCGGTGGGAAGCCCGCTAGATTTTGGGGGAATAAAAGGGGTCCACCACCACATCCCCACAGGTGCACACCCACCCATCAAAGAGAGCTATAAGCCAATACCACCTTCACATTGCCAGTGTACCAAGGACATGTTGAGCAACATGAAGGCGGCTGGGGTTATCCGTGACAGTTGTAGCCTTTGGGCAGCTCTGTTGATCCTGTTAAAAAAGAAGGACGGCACCACTCCCCGTATTGAGGAATCGCTAGCTGCATTGAGAACTGCAAATTATTTTTCTACCCTTGATCTCACTAGTCACTATTGGCAAGTGTCCGTTGCTGAGGCAGACCGGGAGAAGACCGCCTTCGCCACCCCTATGGGTCTCTGCGAGTTCAAAAGCATGCCCTTCGAGCTGTGCAATGCGCCAGGAACCTTCCAGAGGCTGATGGAATGCTGCTTGGGACAAGATTTTAGGGTGTATAAAAAGGGAGATTAGATCCCGTGATCCCAACGTATTGTTACACCTCTATAAATCACTTGTAAGGCTACATCTGGAATATGGGAACCAGTTTTGGGCTCCACATTTTAATAAGGACATTCAGAAGTTAGAGTCAGTTCAAAGGTGGGCAACTAGACTACTACAAGGAATGGAAGGCCTCCCATATGATGACAAGTTGAAAAAGTTATTAAGTGATTATTGGCTGCAATGGGGCTTTCTGGCTGGTGCCAGCCTCTCTTCTTAGCACACAGGAACCACAATCCCTACACCATGCTTCAATGGATTCTCTCATCCCAGCCCAGTAAAACTACATATTTTACACAGTCATAAGCAGCCAAAAGGGATCTATTCTATTCAATTGCAAATGATCTAGATAAGACTGAGAATAAGATACTGCACGGGACATAGCAGAGTTGGTCAAGTTGAGTGGAGATGAGTTTGCTATTTGGCACAGCTTTTTGCATCAATAAAGCAAGTAAAAGGTGTGAAAGATAAAAAAAAGGGTGAAAGTGTGAAAAGTGAATTGGCCAAATTGAGGTGCATATAAAGTTTTTGCTTTCTTTCAATTCACTAATGGGGCTCATTTGAATCAGGTGAATTGAGTTCTGCTTTTGGAAACTGGGTTAAGAAGGGGTGCACCGGTCCTGGAGGTACTGCAATACCAGGTCAATGCGTGGAGTGGACAGAGCAAGATTTTTTCCATCTCCTTGTTCTAAAAATCCATTTAATATATGGTCCCCAGAGAGGGGACGTATCAGATATTAAACTGATAAGAACAGATTTAATTTTTTTTTTTTTCTGTTTATCAGTAGGACTTCAAAATAACAAAGGTGATCGCCTCCCGTTGCCTGGGAACCGTCCAGGCACAAGAGGGCTATGTGTCACCAGAAGGCGCACACACTTCCTCAAGGCCGGCAGACGTGCAATCCCAGGCACCTTCCAGTACCGACCAAGGTAGCGTCCTCCGAAACTACACTTGATCTTAGCCAAAAGGCCGAGAAGCTATAACCCGAATTGGTTACGGCCTTGAGTGGCACCCTGGCCTATACCGGACACATCTTAGGGAGAGGGAGACAAACCCACGCCTACAGAAGACATTTTGTCACCCAAGCCAACCCTTGAAAAGGCTGTTTTGCAGAGCAAAAACAAGAAGAATGGTGCTTTTTGCAGCCGCCGCCCACTGCAATGAATCTGAATAACTCCTCCTTTTGGACACAAGCACCTCCCCTCCCCCTTGCAGTCTTTCCAATTCATGATACAAAAAGACGGACGGACAGGACAGGACAGGACAGGCTGCCTGACTTTCCGTCACTGCCACCCTTTGCCATCCTTGCCCGTAGAAAGCCCTTTCATCATCCCCAAACCCTAATCTTTTCCCTTCCCTTCCCAGATGCGTCTCACTCCCTTTCATTAGGAAGTGAGCGCAGCCTTTTCTTCATTCTGCACATGCGCGACGTTAAACACAAATGCGCAGGCGTGCGTTCCATTACCCTCACTGCATTCCACTCCCATACAGGAAGTGGGCGCAGCTATTACTACGGTCGCACATAAAAGAACCCACGGCCACCACTGCACATAGCTGACTCCACCACAGGACACCCACTTCTACACCAACACAGGTAAGACAGGATCGGCACCTCTATGCTCCCGTTACAATCAGGCTCAGTCACCATGTGATAACGCTCTCAACTCTTTAGTTGCAGGCTCCCCTTGCTTCACCTCCACTGGCTGTGCTGCCATTTCCTCTCCCACCTGGAAGGTATACTTTATTCCACTATTTTCCTGTTTCTCTCTTCCCCCTTTTCCCATAACCTACTTTTATCTGCATTTGTGGGGTATCTATATGCTATTTACATCATAGTTTTATTCATTAATATGGAAGGGAAGAGTGCCCATGAGAGTGTTGAACTGCGGAGAGCAAGAGATTAAGCTGCTCCGATTTGCCACCATTGATAAGCTGTTCTCAGTAGATACACATGCTATCCAAACAGCAGCATCCACCATTGCTTCAGCCCACCCATTCAGTGACAGCTCACCAAGTCAGCCAGAGGAGTGGTGTAAGGAATTACACGTAGGCACTGACTCCACACCTTCACATCACAAGAAGGGGGTCTACAGGCTAGTGCAAGAATACGAGCAAGTCTTCAGCAAACATCCGCTAGACTTTTGAAGAATAAAAGGGGTCAAACACTACATCCCCACAAGTGCACACCCACCCATCAAAGAGAGATATAAGCCAAAACTACCTGCACATTACCAGTGTACCAAGGACATGTTGAGCAACATGAAGGAGGCTGGGGTTATCCGTGACAGTTGTAGCCTCTGGGCAGCTCCGTTGGTCCTGTTAAAGAAGAAGGACAGCACCACTCCCCTGTATTGAGGAATAGCTAGCTGCATTGAGAACTGCAAATTATTTTTCTACCCTTGATCTCACTAGTCGCTATTGGCAAGTGTCCGTTGCTGAGGCAGACCGGGAGAAGACCGCCTTTGCCACCCCGATGGGTCTCTGCGAGTTCAAAAGCATGCCCTTCGAGCTGTGCAATTTGCCAGGAACCTTCCAGAGGCTGATGGAATGCTGCTTGGGACACCGAAACTTTGAAACGGTACTGCTATACCTTTATGATGTTATTGTTTATTCTAAAGCAAACAAGATTTTAGGGTGTATAAAAAGGGAGATTAGATCCGGTGATCCCAACGTATTGTTACCCCTCTATAAATCACTTGTAAGGCCACATCTGGAATATGGGGTAAAGTCCTGAGCAGGTTGATAACCATTGGTTTGAGCATGGTAGGGTGTAGTGCGCATCTTCCTGCATCGGTAAAAGCTGCAGAAGTCCTTGAAGATTTCCGCTTCAAAGGCTGTGCCTTGATCTGTGAGGACTCTCTCTGAGTAGCCATGAGGTCTGCATAAGTGTGCTTGGAAGACCTTCGCTGCAGTATGGGCCATTAGATCTTTGACTTGTACCACAACCATAAATCTCGAGTAGTTGTCTACCATCGTAAGTGCATACGTGAGCTCGCCTCGATATTCTGCAACAAAACTCCCTTTTTCGATTTCAGTTTCAGCAAACACTCCTCTTCCTGTAGAAAATATTTATCATTACCTAAGACAGTCATTCTAATGCATGACAATATTAAGGCAATTTAGTTAAAACTTGTTTTAACTCACCTTTAAGGGGATTGATGTATTTCATGGTCAATCCAGGTTTGTCAGTGATGGCACTGACATAATGTATGGCGTCTTTTTCGGGCGTTATCCTTTGCCTTTTCATTGTGAAAATCCAGTTGCCTATATCAAAGCAAATTCTACTACTTGTAAAGTATGCAGAAAATGAAATGTAGAACATATAACATCAACTGCTTAGGAACGCATCATAGGTTAGTACTTAAAAGGATATTGTCATGTTCTAGTCATAATGCAAGCTGGACATTTTTCATGTTACCCTGTAATCGCCGGCCTGTTCTAATGCTCACAAGCCAAGATATAGGCTCAGCTGCTAAGGCTTCCCTCTGCCTTCTGAATGAAACTTGAATATGTCTGGGTCACTGTGTATATAGCAGGTGCTCAGAAAAAATAAGAGTCAATTCAATAGAAATAGCTCTGGCACACTATAGTGATCAATAACGTAAGAAAAGAACTCTTGGAATGCTGAAAATTCTTTATTTGTGCAAAAGGATAATTCATCCAACGTTTCGACCTTGTTTTTAGGTCTTTATCAAGGATAAAGTTATCTAAGATCATAAAGGGTTACAAAACCATATAAACACGTAATTAGTACATAGTACAACATAACAGTACAATATATTGCTACTTGAGAGTACAATGGGTCAAATGACCATGATGCACATACAAAAAATTTTTCCAAAGCCATAGTGAAAACATTTGTACTGAGGAAAGAAAATTTCCACATGACCTATCTGGAGAAACATTCTGGATCAAACAACCAAAAATAGTCAAGCAGGTAAATACACACCTATATGGATAACAGGATGATATGTGTTCAATTGTATAGCGTCATTGCCATTAAGGTACAAATGGAAAACTTGCAATCCTATATAGTGAAGGAAATGAACACATATCATATCAAAGAACACAGGAACATGGGTGTGAGAAAAACCTCAATGTTTATACTTTGTTCTTTATAATGGTGTGAACATGTATATGTCTCAGTACCTTATGCACTTGAGAATTCTAGTGAGTAGATCATGAAAGCCTATTTCAGAACTGGAATCGGTAAATAATTGTAGGTGGAATCTAAATGAAAAGATGGTACAAGTGTTATCATGACTAGAGATGAGCGAACCGGTCGCGGTTCGGCTCGAGGTTGGTTCGCCGAACGGACCTCCCGTTCGAGTTCGGTTCGTCGAACGTTCGACGAACCGAACTCGAGCCAATAGGAAACAATGGCAGGCAATCACAAACACAGAAAAACACCTAGAAAACACCCTCAAAGGTGTCCTAAAGGTGACAAACAACTCAAACACATTGGAAAGTGACAAGGACATATACTCATGCGAAAACAAAACAGCTGGACAAGGAAAAAGAGGAGGACACACAGATATATGAGTATATGCAAGGAAACATCGATTCCATTAATGTGCAACTTGAGCCCTGCTCATTCTTGGCTTCCAATCTTGATAAATTGCCTGAGCTCGCCACGTACGTCTTGGGGATCTTGTCGTGTCCTGCAGCCAGCGTTCTCTCGGAACCTGTCTTCAGTGCTGCTGTGGGTCTGCTGGCAGATAAGCACACGTGTCTGTCCACTGACAATGTGGACATGGCTCTCAGAGGACTTTTCTTCCCCTGGGTCAGCCAGGGGACGGGAAAGGCACGCGTATTTTTGAGAGTGCTTCATGCAAAGCATCTTTTTCTTTTTCAAAAGGGAGCTCAACCGATGCCAGTCAAGTGGGGTGTGTGTGGCCCAGTGAGTGGAAACGAGGGAGACTGTGGTTGGAGTCCCCTCGCTGTGTCTCTAAAAGAACCAAGATGAACAAGTCATGGCTCTCAGAGGACTTTTCTTCCCCTGGGTCAGCCAGGGGACGGGAAAGGCACGCGTATTTTTGAGAGTGCTTCATGCAAAGCATCTTTTTCTTTTTCAAAAGGGAGCTCAACCGATGCCAGTCAAGTGGGGTGTGTGTGGCCCAGTGAGTGGAAACGAGGGAGACTGTGGTTGGAGTCCCCTCGCTGTGTCTCTAAAAGAACCAAGATGAACAAGTCATGGCTCTCAGAGGACTTTTCTTCCCCTGGGTCAGCCAGGGGACGGGAAAGGCACGCGTATTTTTGAGAGTGCTTCATGCAAAGCATCTTTTTCTTTTTCAAAAGGGAGCTCAACCGATGCCAGTCAAGTGGGGTGTGTGTGGCCCAGTGAGTGGCAACGAGGGAGACTGTGGTTGGAGTCCCCTCGCTGTGTCTCTAAAAGAACCAAGATGAACAAGTCATGGCTCTCAGAGGACTTTTCTTCCCCTGGGTCAGCCAGGGGACGGGAAAGGCACGCGTATTTTTGAGAGTGCTTCATGCAAAGCATCTTTTTCTTTTTCAAAAGGGAGCTCAACCGATGCCAGTCAAGTGGGGTGTGTGTGGCCCAGTGAGTGGCAACGAGGGAGACTGTGGTTGGAGTCCCCTCGCTGTGTCTCTAAAAGAACCAAGATGAACAAGTCATGGCTCTCAGAGGACTTTTCTTCCCCTGGGTCAGCCAGGGGACGGGAAAGGCACGCGTATTTTTGAGAGTGCTTCATGCAAAGCATCTTTTTCTTTTTCAAAAGGGAGCTCAACCGATGCCAGTCAAGTGGGGTGTGTGTGGCCCAGTGAGTGGAAACGAGGGAGACTGTGGTTGGAGTCCCCTCGCTGTGTCTCTAAAAGAACCAAGATGAACAAGTCATGGCTCTCAGAGGACTTTTCTTCCCCTGGGTCAGCCAGGGGACGGGAAAGGCACGCGTATTTTTGAGAGTGCTTCATGCAAAGCATCTTTTTCTTTTTCAAAAGGGAGCTCAACCGATGCCAGTCAAGTGGGGTGTGTGTGGCCCAGTGAGTGGAAACGAGGGAGACTGTGGTTGGAGTCCCCTCGCTGTGTCTCTAAAAGAACCAAGATGAACAAGTCATGGCTCTCAGAGGACTTTTCTTCCCCTGGGTCAGCCAGGGGACGGGAAAGGCACGCGTATTTTTGAGAGTGCTTCATGCAAAGCATCTTTTTCTTTTTCAAAAGGGAGCTCAACCGATGCCAGTCAAGTGGGGTGTGTGTGGCCCAGTGAGTGGAAACGAGGGAGACTGTGGTTGGAGTCCCCTCGCTGTGTCTCTAAAAGAACCAAGATGAACAAGTCATGGCTCTCAGAGGACTTTTCTTCCCCTGGGTCAGCCAGGGGACGGGAAAGGCACGCGTATTTTTGAGAGTGCTTCATGCAAAGCATCTTTTTCTTTTTCAAAAGGGAGCTCAACCGATGCCAGTCAAGTGGGGTGTGTGTGGCCCAGTGAGTGGAAACGAGGGAGACTGTGGTTGGAGTCCCCTCGCTGTGTCTCTAAAAGAACCAAGATGAACAAGTCATGGCTCTCAGAGGACTTTTCTTCCCCTGGGTCAGCCAGGGGACGGGAAAGGCACGCGTATTTTTGAGAGTGCTTCATGCAAAGCATCTTTTTCTTTTTCAAAAGGGAGCTCAACCGATGCCAGTCAAGTGGGGTGTGTGTGGCCCAGTGAGTGGCAACGAGGGAGACTGTGGTTGGAGTCCCCTCGCTGTGTCTCTAAAAGAACCAAGATGAACAAGTCATGGCTCTCAGAGGACTTTTCTTCCCCTGGGTCAGCCAGGGGACGGGAAAGGCACGCGTATTTTTGAGAGTGCTTCATGCAAAGCATCTTTTTCTTTTTCAAAAGGGAGCTCAACCGATGCCAGTCAAGTGGGGTGTGTGTGGCCCAGTGAGTGGAAACGAGGGAGACTGTGGTTGGAGTCCCCTCGCTGTGTCTCTAAAAGAACCAAGATGAACAAGTCATGGCTCTCAGAGGACTTTTCTTCCCCTGGGTCAGCCAGGGGACGGGAAAGGCACGCGTATTTTTGAGAGTGCTTCATGCAAAGCATCTTTTTCTTTTTCAAAAGGGAGCTCAACCGATGCCAGTCAAGTGGGGTGTGTGTGGCCCAGTGAGTGGAAACGAGGGAGACTGTGGTTGGAGTCCCCTCGCTGTGTCTCTAAAAGAACCAAGATGAACAAGTCATGGCTCTCAGAGGACTTTTCTTCCCCTGGGTCAGCCAGGGGACGGGAAAGGCACGCGTATTTTTGAGAGTGCTTCATGCAAAGCATCTTTTTCTTTTTCAAAAGGGAGCTCAACCGATGCCAGTCAAGTGGGGTGTGTGTGGCCCAGTGAGTGGCAACGAGGGAGACTGTGGTTGGAGTCCCCTCGCTGTGTCTCTAAAAGAACCAAGATGAACAAGTCATGGCTCTCAGAGGACTTTTCTTCCCCTGGGTCAGCCAGGGGACGGGAAAGGCACGCGTATTTTTGAGAGTGCTTCATGCAAAGCATCTTTTTCTTTTTCAAAAGGGAGCTCAACCGATGCCAGTCAAGTGGGGTGTGTGTGGCCCAGTGAGTGGCAACGAGGGAGACTGTGGTTGGAGTCCCCTCGCTGTGTCTCTAAAAGAACCAAGATGAACAAGTCATGGCTCTCAGAGGACTTTTCTTCCCCTGGGTCAGCCAGGGGACGGGAAAGGCACGCGTATTTTTGAGAGTGCTTCATGCAAAGCATCTTTTTCTTTTTCAAAAGGGAGCTCAACCGATGCCAGTCAAGTGGGGTGTGTGTGGCCCAGTGAGTGGCAACGAGGGAGACTGTGGTTGGAGTCCCCTCGCTGTGTCTCTAAAAGAACCAAGATGAACAAGTCATGGCTCTCAGAGGACTTTTCTTCCCCTGGGTCAGCCAGGGGACGGGAAAGGCACGCGTATTTTTGAGAGTGCTTCATGCAAAGCATCTTTTTCTTTTTCAAAAGGGAGCTCAACCGATGCCAGTCAAGTGGGGTGTGTGTGGCCCAGTGAGTGGCAACGAGGGAGACTGTGGTTGGAGTCCCCTCGCTGTGTCTCTAAAAGAACCAAGATGAACAAGTCATGGCTCTCAGAGGACTTTTCTTCCCCTGGGTCAGCCAGGGGACGGGAAAGGCACGCGTATTTTTGAGAGTGCTTCATGCAAAGCATCTTTTTCTTTTTCAAAAGGGAGCTCAACCCATGCCAGTCAAGTGGGGTGTGTGTGGCCCAGTGAGTGGAAACGAGGGAGACTGTGGTTGGAGTCCCCTCGCTGTGTCTCTAAAAGAACGAAGATGAACAAGTCATGGCTCTCAGAGGACTTTTCTTCCCCTGGGTCAGCCAGGGGACGGGAAAGGCACGCGTATTTTTGAGAGTGCTTCATGCAAAGCATCTTTTTCTTTTTCAAAAGGGAGCTCAACCGATGCCAGTCAAGTGGGGTGTGTGTGGCCCAGTGAGTGGAAACGAGGGAGACTGTGGTTGGAGTCCCCTCGCTGTGTCTCTAAAAGAACCAAGATGAACAAGTCATGGCTCTCAGAGGACTTTTCTTCCCCTGGGTCAGCCAGGGGACGGGAAAGGCACGCGTATTTTTGAGAGTGCTTCATGCAAAGCATCTTTTTCTTTTTCAAAAGGGAGCTCAACCGATGCCAGTCAAGTGGGGTGTGTGTGGCCCAGTGAGTGGCAACGAGGGAGACTGTGGTTGGAGTCCCCTCGCTGTGTCTCTAAAAGAACCAAGATGAACAAGTCATGGCTCTCAGAGGACTTTTCTTCCCCTGGGTCAGCCAGGGGACGGGAAAGGCACGCGTATTTTTGAGAGTGCTTCATGCAAAGCATCTTTTTCTTTTTCAAAAGGGAGCTCAACCGATGCCAGTCAAGTGGGGTGTGTGTGGCCCAGTGAGTGGCAACGAGGGAGACTGTGGTTGGAGTCCCCTCGCTGTGTCTCTAAAAGAACCAAGATGAACAAGTCATGGCTCTCAGAGGACTTTTCTTCCCCTGGGTCAGCCAGGGGACGGGAAAGGCACGCGTATTTTTGAGAGTGCTTCATGCAAAGCATCTTTTTCTTTTTCAAAAGGGAGCTCAACCGATGCCAGTCAAGTGGGGTGTGTGTGGCCCAGTGAGTGGCAACGAGGGAGACTGTGGTTGGAGTCCCCTCGCTGTGTCTCTAAAAGAACCAAGATGAACAAGTCATGGCTCTCAGAGGACTTTTCTTCCCCTGGGTCAGCCAGGGGACGGGAAAGGCACGCGTATTTTTGAGAGTGCTTCATGCAAAGCATCTTTTTCTTTTTCAAAAGGGAGCTCAACCGATGCCAGTCAAGTGGGGTGTGTGTGGCCCAGTGAGTGGCAACGAGGGAGACTGTGGTTGGAGTCCCCTCGCTGTGTCTCTAAAAGAACCAAGATGAACAAGTCATGGCTCTCAGAGGACTTTTCTTCCCCTGGGTCAGCCAGGGGACGGGAAAGGCACGCGTATTTTTGAGAGTGCTTCATGCAAAGCATCTTTTTCTTTTTCAAAAGGGAGCTCAACCGATGCCAGTCAAGTGGGGTGTGTGTGGCCCAGTGAGTGGCAACGAGGGAGACTGTGGTTGGAGTCCCCTCGCTGTGTTATACATGCTTTTAGAAGGGCATGACATGGCTTGGAGGTTGACTTTCATTAAATGCAAACTGTTGGCTACCAAAATGCTGCCTTTCCAACAACTGTGGTTATAGGCAATGAGGAACATACTGATGAAGATGAGACGCAGATACCAGATTGGGATGACAACTTAAATATTCGGTCAGGGCAAGAAGAGGCTCGGTCTGAGGGGGAGGGTAGTGCAAACACAACAATTGATGATGAAGTTCTAGATCCCACCTACTGTCAACCCCCAGTCAGGCACTCGAGGAGGTCAACAGAGGCGGTGGAGGAGGATGCAACCGACGACGAAATTACCTTGCGCCTTCCTGGACAGAGTCGGAGCACTGGTAGCACGTCTACAACTGCATCCTCAGCCACCACTCTGCCTATGAGCATTATTCGGGGTGCATCAACAGGTCGCATGGCCTCTAAGCCTTGCCTAGCCTGTTCCTTTTTTGACATAGAAAAAGATCGCCCAAATCATGTGATATGTAAAATTTGTCATGATTCTCTTAGTAGAGGTCAAAACCTCAGCAGTTTGACAACTTCTTCCATGAATCGTCACATGAATAAATATCATAGGTCCCGGTGGGAAGCTCACTGTGCTGCAATGCGGCCTAGCGGAGCGAACCATCCACCGCCCGCCCCTTCCAGTGCATCCGCGCGCTCTTCATCTTCTAGGACTGTGGGGACAGCTGTCACACCTGTTTTTCCACGCAAAACTTCCACCACTGTAACCGCAACAGGCAGTTTGCTTGGTAGGTCGTCAGTTGGTTTGGAAGGGGAAACAAGTGAGTGTGTACAGCTCTCTCAGACATCGATAGCACCTACGTTGGATGAAGGCAACATCATGTCTCCGCCTGCACTTTCCTCACAAACCTGCATTTTTCCAGGGACACCCTACTCAACACCGTCTACACACAGCAGCCAGATCTCTGTCCCTCAGATGTGGTCAAATAAAAGGCCACTTCCTCCGACCCATGACAAAGCTAAGAGGTTGACTCTATCCCTCTGTAAGCTGTTGGCTACCGAAATGCTGCCTTTCCGCCTAGTGGACACACAGGATTTTAGAGACCTTATGTCTGTCGCTGTGCCCCAGTACCAGATGCCTAATCGCCACTACTTCTCTAAGAAAGGTGTGCCCGCGCTACACCAGCATGTCGCACACAACATCACCGCTTCCTTGAGAAACTCTGTGTGTGAACGGGTGCATTTCACCACCGATACTTGGACCAGTAAGCATGGACAGGGACGTTACATGTCGCTGACTGGGCACTCGGTAACTATGTTGATAGATGGTGAAGGGTCTGCTGCACAAGTCTTGCCGTCCCCACGACTTGTGTGTCAATCCTCTGTCTGTCCAAGTTCCGCCACTGCTTCTGCATCCTCCACCTCATCTGGGTCCTCCACCTCCGCCCCAAGCCTGCCTGGTCAGGCCACCAGCGTTCTCACTGCGCAGAAGGAATCACGCACCCCTCATTACTATGCTGGCAGCAGAGCGCAACGGCATCAGGCGGTCTTTAGCTTGACATGTCTTGGGAATAAGAGTCACACAGCTGAGGAGTTGTGGTCAGCTCTGCGGTCCGAGTTTAATAAATGGTTGTCTCCACTCAACCTGCAGCCTGGTAAGGCCGTGTGCGACAATGCTGCAAACCTGGGTGCGGCCCTTCGCCTGGGCAAGGTGACACACGTGCCTTGTATGGCTCACGTGTTGAACCTTGTTGTCCAGCAATTTTTAACACACTATCCCGGCCTAGATGGCCTTCTGACCAGGGCACGTAAACTGTCTGCAGTGCTCACTTCCGCCGTTCAACCGCCGCAGCTGAGCGACTTGCATCGCTCCAGAAGTCTTTCGGCCTGCCGGTTCATCGCCTGAAATGCGATGTGGCGACACGCTGGAATTCAACTCTCCACATGTTACAGCGACTGTGGCAGCACCGGCGAGCCCTGGTGCAATACGTCATGATGGGCCAACGAGATGCAGAAGTGGGGCAGATCACCCTGATGGAGTGATCTCAGATCAAGGACCTATGCACCGTTCTGCACAGTTTCGACATGGCGACGAATATGTTTAGCGCTGACAATGCCATTATCAGCATGACGATTACAGTCATTTACATGCTGGAGCACACGCTAAACACTATTCGGAGTCAGGGGGTGGGACAACAGGAAGGGGAGGAATTACAGGAGGATTCATATGTGCAAGACACAACAACATCACCAAGGTCCAGACGTTCATCATCACCAACGCGGCAGGCATGGGACCATGGGGGACAGGGATCAACAAGGGCGCATGGTAGCAGGCGAGATGTTGAGGAAGGTGCAGGAGGACATGAAGATATGGAGGACGAACTGTCCATGGACATGGAAGACTCAGCGGATGAGGGAGACCTTGGTCAAAATTCAGTTGAAAGAGGTTGGGGGGAGATGTCAGAGGAAGAAAGAACGGTTAGCACCTCTATGCCACAAACACAGCGTGGACTTGGTCCGCATGGCTGCGCAAGACACATGAGTGCCTTCTTGTTGCACTACCTCCAACATGACCCTCGGATTGTCAAAATTAGAAGTGATGATGACTACTGGCTTGCCACACTATTAGATCCCCGGGACAAGTCCAAATTTTGTGACATAATTCCACCCATAGAAAGGGACGCACGTATGCTGGAGTATCAGCATAAGCTGTTACTCGATCTTAGCTCGGCTTTTACACCAAACAACCGTGCAGGTGAAGGGAGTGATTCTCCCAGTTGTAACTTGACAAACATGGGACGGCATCGTCATCTTCAACAGTCTACCCGTACCAGTAGGACCGTATCTGGTGCTGGTAACAGCAATTTTATGGAATATTTTCATAATTTTTTTAGACCCTCCTTTGCAAGGCCACCAGAGACAACAAGTCTGACACATAGTCAACGGATGGAGAGGATGATACAGGAGTATCTCCAAATGAACATCGATGCAATGACTTTGCAAATGGAGCCTTGCTCCTTTTGGGCTTCAAATCTAGAAAAATTGACAGAGCTCTCCAGTTACGCCTTGGAGATTTTGTCGTGTGCAGCTGCCAGCGTTGTCTCTGAACGTGTCTTCTTCAGTGCTGCTGGGTGTGTGCTGACAGATAAGCGCACGCGTCTGTCCAGTGACAATGTGGACACACTGACGTTCATCAAAATGAACAAGTCATGGATCCAGAAGGAATTTACTACCCCTGTGTCATCCTGGGGAGAGTAAATGCTTGTGGATTTGGAATGTGCTTGATGCAAATCAAAACATCCTGTTTGCAACTAGGGCACAAGTGCTGCCACTGATGGGGTGTCTGTGTGCCCAATGTTGGGAAAAAAGGTAGACTCCGCTTGGAGTAACCCTTGCTTGATGTGTTTTTTAAAAATGATACAAGATGAACAGATCTGAAGGCAAGATGAAGGCAACATCATGTCTCCGCCTGCACTTTTCTCACAAACCTGCATTTTTCCAGGGACACCCTACTCAACACCGTCTACAGACAGCAGCCAGATCTCTTTCCCTCAGATGTGGTCAAATAAAAGGCCACTTACTGCGACCCATGACAAAGCTAAGTGGTTGACTCTATCCCTCTGTAAGCTGTTGGCTACCGAAATGCTGCCTTTACGCGTAGTGGACACACAGGATTTTACAGACCTTATGTCTGTCGCTGTGCCCCAGTACCACATGCCCAATCACCACTGCTTCTCCAAGAAAAGCATGCCCGCGCTACACCAGCATGTCGCACACAACATCACCACTTCCTTGAGAAAATCTGTGTGCGACAGGGTGCATTTCAACACAGATACTTGGACCAGTAAGCATAGACAGGGTCATTACATGTCACTGACTGGGCACTGGCAAACTATGGTGAGAGATGGAGAAGGGTCTGCTGTACAAGTCTTGCCGTCCCCACGAGTTGTTTCAATCCTTGTTCTGTATGTAGAAGTTAATACACTGCTTCTGCCTCTTCAACCTCGTGTGGGTCCTCTACCTTGGCGCAAACCCTGTGTGGTCAGGCCACCCTTCCTTGCAACTGCGCACAAGGACTACCACACACCTCCTTACTATGCTGGCAGCAGAGCTCAATGCCATCAGGCGGTCAAAGCTTTACTTTGAAATGTATGGGAAATGTGAGTCACACCGCTATTACAGAGAATAGTAGTCAGGCAGGGTCAAAACATTAATTGAGGAACAGGAACAGAATGGGACGGCCAGGAAAGAATCAGAAAACAAGCAGAGTTGAAATGCGTATCGGCCAACAAGGTACATAAACAGCAAGCAGGAAAAGTAGTCAGGTAACAAGCACACAAAATCATAAAACTGAACTGGGGGTAAAATTAACCAGAGGTTCATAGCTATGTCTGGCAGTGGTCTGCAGACAGGATGGGCATAAAAAAGGGTGTGGTGTCTTCCCATTGGTTGTAGCTGAATGATGGTATTTCATCTGTGAGATACCCACCAGCTACATTCAGCCAGAGATTCTGCATCTGTCAAGGTAATGCAGCCCAGTGGGTGAGCATAACCTGCGTCCACCTGCGCCGCTGGCATCGACTACTCTCACATCATCAGCACTATTCATGAAAGGAACACGTTGTCACCTGGCAACCGGAGTACAAATTGACGGAGCGGACTACGTTGGTGACTTAACAGCCGTGTGCGGCAATGATGCAAACCTGGCTGCGGGCCATCCTCAGGGCAATGTGACACACGTGCCTTTTAGGGCTCACGTGTTGAACCGAATTCGCCAGCAATTTTTAAAACACCATCACGGCCTACATGGCCTTGTTCAGTGGGCACGCTCGCTATGTGCTCACTTCCATCGTGCGCACACAGCAGCTCAACAACTTTCATCACTCCGGAAGTCTTAGGGTCTGGCAGTTAAACGCCGTAAATGCGATGTTTCGACACGCAGGAATTGGAATCTGCACATGTTGCAGCGTGTGTGGCAGCACCGCAGAGCCCTGCTGAAATACGGTAAGACATATAGCCTGGGATAACTTGATCCAGAGGTGGTGCAGATCACGCTGCTGGAGTGGTGTCAGATCAAGGACCTATGCACCCTGCTACACAGTTTTGAAATGTCGACGAAGATGTTTAGCACTGGCAATGTCATTCTCAGCGTGACAATTCTGGTCATCTACATGATGGAGCACACTGTAATTATTATTCTGAGTCAGGTGTTGGGACAAGAGGAAGGGGAGGAAGTACAGGAGGAGTCATATGCGGAAGGGATAACAAGATCTACGAGGTCCAGATGGTCAGCGGCACCTATGCGGCATTCATGGTGAGGGAGAGGGATTAACAAGGGCGCATAGTATCAGCAAAAAGTGTTGATGAAAGTGCAGGAGCCCATGAAGAAATGGAGGACGAACTGGCGATGGGCATGGAAGACTCAGCAGATGAGTGAGAGCTTGCTCACATTTCGGTTGTGCGAGGTTGTGGGTAGAGGGCAGAGGAAGGATGCACGATTCTCACCTCTCTGCCACCAACACACCAAGGACTTGGTCCTCCTGGATGCACAAGACACATGAGCGCCTTCTTGCTGCACTACCTACATGACCCTCGGATTGTATGAATTTGAACTAATCCTGAATACTGGGTTGCCACACTGTTAGATCCCCGGTACAAGACAAAATTTGGCGAACTAATTCCTGCCATAGAAATAGACGCACGTATACAGGAGTATCTGCAGAATGTGGTACGCAATCTTAGATCTACTTGTCCACTAAACACCAGTGCTGCACAGAGTGAATCTCAACGCTTTGTCATGGATAGGAGGAAATGGTCTTTTACTTGTCCACATCGGAGGGACCGAGGGATGGCTGCTGTGCTGAGATGGCGTTGAGTACGGTGTCCCTGCACAGTTGCACTTTTGGTCATATCCCAAAATGAGTTGAAAAAGGACAGATGCTGTTGGAAAGGGGAACAGGTGTGTTGGAAAGGGGAAAAAAGTTTTGGTCCGTGGATTTGGTGGTTAAGCAACTGTAACATTTGCTGAAGAAACAACATCTGTTACAGTGGGACTGGCAGATTTGGATAAAGTGGTATATAATCTGTGACCGCTATATAACGAAAATTAATAAGAAAAGAAAGAGAAAGGTATATATCCCCATCAGCAGTCAGTGTCCACCGTGCTCCCAGTTGGAAAAGGAGAGGTTGGCAACTTGAAGGTTTGGTGGAGGATACAGAGCTGTGTGGCTATGAAACTAATAGTAGCCTGAACCGAGTTAGACGCCATTCGATCTGGAGACTGTGAGCCCTGTTAGCGTCACAGGGTCCACATGCCCACCCAGCCCAGGAACTCCCTGTTAACAACACAGGGGCCATTGAGTACGCTGACCGTGTGCGTAGGGGCCACACCTGTGGACAGCAGGCGCATCAGCAGCAGCAGGCCTGTTAATGCCACTGGGCTGCATAAGCAGGACTGTTAGGACAGGAGCTGGTCTTAACCGTTCTGCGTTACCAACTGTGGTGGTGGCCTGCATCCACCACCCGATCCCTGCCTACCTCTGGCCTAAAGCCGCAATGGGTTCAACACATGGAGGTGTGCTCTTTCGGAGCATAATAGAAGACTGCGCACCTCCTGGTTGGCTCCAGCCCCTTTTATAACCTGGGTCCGCCCCAAACCAGGGTGAACCACAATGCACCTCCTGGAGACAAAAGTAGAGTGACACGTCATGAGTGGCATAACTAGCGTCCTATTTGGAAACGCAACTTCAATGATGACCTCATGGCTGCCATGACCCAAACACCTCACCAGTCATCGTCTGAGCATCAATAATGCGGTGACAAGTCATAGGTGTGGGCCTCTGCAAGCCATTTGGGAGGACACCTGATGCCCTGTGGTCTATATGGGACCCCCACATCAGGGCCAGGGCCAAAGAGTTCATTACCGGACCTAGTCTCTGATGCAGGAAGTGCCTGAGCATGCTCAGTAGCATGAAATACAGTCTCTGAAAAAAGACTATCAGCTTTAGCATGGTGTCTATGCCCAAAACAGGACTTAGACCCGGCACGGAATGCAAGCACCTGTGCAAAGAGGCTTTTCACACTTAGTGTGGGAGCATGCGCTGTATCCCGAAATGAAAACTTAGCGTCAGGAATGGCACAGTCAGGCTGAGCATACTCACTAGGCGAAACACTGTAATTATGCTGCAGCTGGGGTACATCGGCACACGCATGCGCACTAGCTGCCTCTCCACGCTTAGACGTGGAGGGGAAATTTGTCTTGGAGATGCTGTCTATGAACAGAAGGAAAAGCTAAAGGAAGCCTGACTTTCTATCCCTCCGAATTATGAAATGCAGCAATGAATTCCATGAGTTTGCTATAACATTAGCGTAGCAAAATGTGCATGAGGGTGTGATGTAGAGGTGCTAGAAATAGCTTGTCACCAGTGGGGCACTAATGGAATACAACAGCCAGTTCTATGATGCCACAAAATGGCAGTATTTTGTGCTATCATTATAGCTTATTAAAAACAGAGCACGAGGTTGTCATGCAGAGGTGCTGCACATAGATTTGCAGTAGTGTGAATTGACAAAAGTACAATAGCCACGTTTAGGATACAACTAGGTACAGTGAGTGTTTGCTAGTAAAATTGCTTAGTTTAAAAAAGTTGTAGTGTGCAATGCAGGCAGACGTGCTATGCAAATGTCTTTGCACTAGTGGGACTATAGCAAAGTCCAATAGCCACGTATAGGATGCCACTAGGTACACTGAGTGTGTGCTAGTATAATGGCTTCGTTATAATTTGTTGGAGTGTGCAACGCAGGCAGATGCGCTCTGCAAATGTCTTGGCACTAGTGGGACTATAGCAAAGTCCAATAGCCACGTATAGGATGCCACTAGGTACACTGTGTGTTTGCTAGTATAATGGATGAGTTTAAAAAAGATAGAGTGTGCAATGCAGGCAGACGTGCTGCAAATAACGTTCCAATACTGTGAATTGACAAAAGTACAATAGCCACGTTTAGGATACAACTAGGTACAGTGAGTGTTTGCTAGTATAATGGCTTCGTTATAATTAGTTGGAGTGTGCAACGCAGGCAGATGCGCTCTGCAAATGTCTTGGCACTAGTGGGACTATAGCAAAGTCCAATAGCCACGTATAGGATGCCACTAGGTACACTGACTGTTTGGTAGTATAATGGCTGAGTTTAAAAAAGTTAGAGTGTGCAATGCAGGCAGACGTGCTGCAAATAACGTTCCAATACTGTGAATTGACAAAAGTACAATAGCCACGTTTAGGATGCCACTAGGTACACTGACTGTTTGCTAGTATAATGGCTGAGTTTAAAAAAGTTAGAGTGTGCAATGCAGGCAGACGTGCTGCAAATAACGTTCCAATACTGTGAATTGACAAAAGTACAATAGCCACGTATAGGATGCCACTAGGTACACTGACTGTTTGCTAGTATAATGGCTGAGTTTAAAAAAGTTAGAGTGTGCAATGCAGGCAGACGTGCTGCAAATAACGTTCCAATACTGTGAATTGACAAAAGTACAATAGCCACGTTTAGGATGCCACTAGGTACACTGACTGTTTGCTAGTATAATGGCTGAGTTTAAAAAAGTTAGAGTGTGCAATGCAGGCAGACGTGCTGCAAATAACGTTCCAATACTGTGAATTGACAAAAGTACAATAGCCACGTTTAGGATGCCACTAGGTACACTGACTGTTTGGTAGTATAATGGCTGAGTTTAAAAAAGTTAGAGTGTGCAATGCAGGCAGACGTGCTGCAAATAACGTTCCAATACTGTGAATTGACAAAAGTACAATAGCCACGTTTAGGATACAACTAGGTACAGTGAGTGTTTGCTAGTATAATGGCTGAGTTTAAAAAAGTTAGAGTGTGCAATGCAGGCAGACGTGCTGCAAATAACGTTCCAATACTGTGAATTGACAAAAGTACAATAGCCACGTTTAGGATGCCACTAGGTACAGTGAGTGTTTGCTAGTATAATGGCTGAGTTTAAAAAAGTTAGAGTGTGCAATGCAGGCAGACGTGCTGCAAATAACGTTCCAATACTGTGAATTGACAAAAGTACAATAGCCACGTTTAGGATGCCACTAGGTACACTGACTGTTTGCTAGTATAATGGCTGAGTTTAAAAAAGTTAGAGTGTGCAATGCAGGCAGACGTGCTGCAAATAACGTTCCAATACTGTGAATTGACAAAAGTACAATAGCCACGTTTAGGATGCCACTAGGTACACTGACTGTTTGGTAGTATAATGGCTGAGTTTAAAAAAGTTAGAGTGTGCAATGCAGGCAGACGTGCTGCAAATAACGTTCCAATACTGTGAATTGACAAAAGTACAATAGCCACGTTTAGGATACAACTAGGTACAGTGAGTGTTTGCTAGTATAATGGCTGAGTTTAAAAAAGTTAGAGTGTGCAATGCAGGCAGACGTGCTGCAAATAACGTTCCAATACTGTGAATTGACAAAAGTACAATAGCCACGTTTAGGATACAACTAGGTACAGTGAGTGTTTGCTAGTATAATGGCTGAGTTTAAAAAAGTTAGAGTGTGCAATGCAGGCAGACGTGCTGCAAATAACGTTCCTATACTGTGAATTGACAAAAGTACAATAGCCACGTTTAGGATGCCACTAGGTACAGTGAGTGTTTGCTAGTATAATGGCTGAGTTTAAAAAAGTTAGAGTGTGCAATGCAGGCAGACGTGCTGCAAATAACGTTCCAATACTGTGAATTGACAAAAGTACAATAGCCACGTTTAGGATGCCACTAGGTACACTGACTGTTTGCTAGTATAATGGCTGAGTTTAAAAAACTTGGAGTGTGCAATGCAGGCAGATGTGCTCTGCAAATGTCTTGGCACTAGTGGGACTATAGCAAAGTCCAATAGCCACGTATAGGATGCCACTAGGTACACTGAGTGTGTGCTAGTATAATGGCTTCGTTATAATTTGTTGGAGTGTGCAACGCAGGCAGATGCGCTCTGCAAATGTCTTGGCACTAGTGGGACTATAGCAAAGTCCAATAGCCACGTATAGGATGCCACTAGGTACACTGAGTGTTTGCTTGTATAATGGCTTCGTTATAATTAGTTGGAGTGTGCAACGCAGGCAGATGCGCTCTGCAAATGTCTTGGCACTAGTGGGACTATAGCAAAGTCCAATAGCCACGTATAGGATGCCACTAGGTACACTGAGTGTTTGCTAGTATAATGGCTGAGTTTAAAAAACTTGGAGTGTGCAATGCAGGCAGATGTGCTCTGCTAATGTCTTTGCACTAGTGGGACTATAGCAAAGTCCAATAGCCACGTATAGGATGCCACTAGGTACACTGAGTGTGTGCTAGTATAATGGCTTAGTTATAATTCGTTGGAGTGTGCAACGCAGGCAGACGTGCTGCAAATGTCTTGGCACTAGTGGGACTATAGCAAAGTCCAATAGCCACGTATAGGATGCCACTAGGTACACTGAGTGTTTGCTAGTATAATGGCTTCGTTATAATTTGTTGGAGTGTGCAACGCAGGCAGATGCGCTCTGCAAATGTCTTGGCCCTAGTGGGACTATAGCAAAGTCCAATAGCCACGTATAGGATGCCACTAGGTACACTGAGTGTTTGCTAGTATAATGGCTGAGTTTAAAAAACTTGGAGTGTGCAATGCAGGCAGATGTGCTCTGCTAATGTCTTTGCACTAGTGGGACTATAGCAAAGTCCAATAGCCACGTATAGGATGCCACTAGGTACACTGAGTGTTTGCTAGTAAAATTGCTTAGTTTAAAAAACTTGGAGTGTGCAATGCAGGCAGATGTGCTCTGCAAATGTCTTTGCACTAGTGGGACTATAGCAAAGTCCAATAGCCACAGATAGGATGCCACTAGGTACACTGAGTGTTTGCTAGTATAATGGCTTACTTAGAATGAGTTGGAGTGTGCAGAGGACAAGAGGGTACAGTGGCAGGATTGTGGTGCTCTGGGTAGAGGAATGGAAGCCTGCCTTTCTATTCCCTCCTAATGGTGAAATGCAGGGAGGAAATCCCTGACCTGGGCTACACAGACGCTGTTGCTGTTTGCAGGACCTGTCACCTATGGCTCTCTGACCCTGCCGGTACGAGCCCTTAAAAGGACTGCTAGAATGTGCTCTCCCTAAGCTGTCTAACGCTGTGTATGCAGCGCATACAGCTGTATCGGCGATAGGACAAAGGACGGAACTGCGACAGTGATGTCTGACACCAAAGACGCAGAAGGCAGATAATGGCGATCGTGAAGAAAATGTCCGGTTTTATAATGCAGGGACATGTGACATGCAGATCCTATCACACATGCCGTTGCTTCTCTGCCTCAAAGTCCACTTAGGTGTGTGTGTGTCTGTGATTGGCTGACATGCTGGCCAGCCCCACAAGACGCGCGCGCTTAGGGAAGGAAGACAAGAAAAAAAAAAAAAAAAATGGCGATCGCCATTATAGAAACAGCAGTGATCTGAAGGCGCTGTTCACGCACACTATACACTGAAATGTGATAATAGTTTGATTCACAGAGTGACTTACACTATTACAGCAGAAACCAAGCTAAGATTTAGCTGTTTTTTGGCTGCTAGAACCGTTCTCGAACGTTTCTAGAACTATCGAGCTTTTGCAAAAAGCTCGAGTTCTAGTTCGATCTAGAACATGCCCCAAAATCACTCGAGCCTAGAACTGGAGAACCACGAACCACGAACCGCGCTCAACTCTAATCATGACACGTGGGCTATAACACAATGGACCGTGTGACAAAGAAGAAAGGAGAGAAAGAAGAGGAAGAAAATGCAACTACCTGTAACATTACGTGATAGTCACTGGTAAGTATCACTTGACAATTCAAGTGAAAAAGGATTCCTTTATTAAAGGGTTCTCAGTCGCCTCAGGATCATGAAATACTAGGGTAAATGATATGAGAATGGGTAAGAAGCACCACTAAAGGAAATATGAGATGCAGGACATATATCTATAAACCCCTGAACTACATGATAGAAATAAAAAGAAGAAAAAAGAAAAAAAAGAAGAAAGAAGAAGAACACATAGAATGCGGAAAGAGAATGGGTACAACTACCTGAGTTACTGCAGGGAGGCCCCTGGTTGGTATTGTGAGGGTTAGTGGAATTCCTTCACTGAAGGGTTCTCAGTTGCCTCAGGTTCGTGAAAAATGCTATAGACAAATAATGCCCGGAGAAAAGGGGTTCATATACAGCGAATAATGGTAATACAAGGTACATGTGTCACATGTAATAGTATATATATATATATTGTACTAAGCTCTACACCAGAAATAGAAAGTAGTCCCTCTGCCTTCTGTCTAGGTGCCCTGAGTTATGTCCTGTAAACTGTCACAGGGACCCAGACACACATGTGTAGTAGGGGAATATCCCTGCTGAGATGCCAGTGCTAGAGCACTCGTTTGCTGTGGAGTTGAACGCTATGTGAGCAGTTCTTACCTTCAATGAGCAGAAGTCTCTTTTTTCAGATTTCAATATCTCTGTGGGTATCTGGCAGAAATATGGAATACTCTTTACTGCTAAGACCCTGTACACCACTCCCACTAAAGGGGGCTTTACACGCTGCGACATCGCTAATGCGGAGTCGTTGGGGTCACAGAATTTGTGACGCACATCCGGCCGCATTAGCGATGTTGCTGCGTGTGACACCGATGAGCGATTTTGCATCGCTGCAAAAACGTGCAAAATCGCTCATCGGTGACATGGGTCTCCATTCTCGATTATCGTTACTGCAGCAGTAACGATGTAGTTCGTCGCTCCTGCGGCAGCACACATCGCTCCGTGTGACACCGCAGAAACGAGGAACCTCTCCTTACCTGCCTCCCAGCCGCTATGAGGAAGGAAGGAGGTGGGCGGGATGTTCCGGCCACTCATCTCCGCCCCTCCGCTGCTATTGGGCGGTCGCTCAGTGACGTCGCTGTGACGCCGCACTATACAGCTTTTGCATGGAAAAAAGGTGCTGTAAGATTACGTATGGTGGGTGCCACTAAATTGCCAATATTGTTTGCCTTCCTATATATGAATATAACGTCGCAAACTTATATTGTACAACTTAAAACTTGTAAGTTAGCCAGGGGTGGTATAGTACATCTTTCATTGTATAAGTCTAAATTATTAACCAAACAAAATATATGCCACCGGCCGGGGCATTACATTAGACTGGTAAAACTAAATCAATGTGAATATTGTATCACCTCGAAGTTAATTGGTTATACAAAAGAATTAATCGAGAATGGAGACCCATGTCACCGATGAGCGATTTTGCACGTTTTTGCAGCGATGCAAAATCGCTCATCGGTGTCACACGCAGCAACATCGCTAATGCGGCCGGATGTGCGTCACAAATTCCGTGACCCCAACGACTCCGCATTAGCGATGTCGCAGCGTGTAAAGCCCCCTTTAGTGGGAGTGGTGTACAGGGTCTTAGCAGTAAAGAGTATTCTATATTTCTGCCAGATACCCACAGAGATATTGAAATCTGAAAAAAGAGACTTCTGCTCATTGAAGGTAAGAACTGCTCACATAGCGTTCAACTCCACAGCAAACGAGTGCTCTAGCACTGGCATCTCAGCAGGGATATTCCCCTACTACACATGTGTGTCTGGGTCCCTGTGACAGTTTACAGGACATAACTCAGGGCACCTAGACAGAAGGCAGAGGGACTACTTTCTATTTCTGTTGTAGAGCTTAGTACAATATATATATATATACTATTACATGTGACACATGTACCTTGTATTACCATTATTCGCTGTATATGAACCCCTTTTCTCCGGGCATTATTTGTCTATAGCATTTTTCACGAACCTGAGGCAACTGAGAACCCTTCAGTGAAGGAATTCCACTAACCCTCACAATACCAACCAGGGGCCTCCCTGCAGTAACTCAGGTAGTTGTACCCATTCTCTTTCCGCATTCTATGTGTTCTTCTTCTTTCTTCTTTTTTTTCTTTTTTCTTCTTTTTATTTCTATCATGTAGTTCAGGGGTTTATAGATATATGTCCTGCATCTCATATTTCCTTTAGTGGTGCTTCTTACCCATTCTCATATCATTTACCCTAGTATTTCATGATCCTGAGGCGACTGAGAACCCTTTAATAAAGGAATCCTTTTTCACTTGAATTGTCAAGTGATACTTACCAGTGACTATCACGTAATGTTACAGGTAGTTGCATTTTCTTCCTCTTCTTTCTCTCCTTTCTTCTTTGTCACACGGTCCATTGTGTTATAGCCCACGTGTCATGATAACACTTGTACCATCTTTTCATTTAGATTCCACCTACAATTATTTACCGATTCCAGTTCTGAAATAGGCTTTCATGATCTACTCACTAGAATTCTCAAGTGCATAAGGTACTGAGACATATACATGTTCACACCATTATAAAGAACAAAGTATAAACATTGAGGTTTTTCTCACACCCATGTTCCTGTGTTCTTTGATATGATATGTGTTCATTTCCTTCACTATATAGGATTGCAAGTTTTCCATTTGTACCTTAATGGCAATGACGCTATACAATTGAACACATATCATCCTGTTATCCATATAGGTGTGTATTTACCTGCTTGACTATTTTTGGTTGTTTGATCCAGAATGTTTCTCCAGATAGGTCATGTGGAAATTTTCTTTCCTCAGTACAAATGTTTTCACTATGGCTTTGGAAAAATTTTTTGTATGTGCATCATGGTCATTTGACCCATTGTACTCTCAAGTAGCAATATATTGTACTGTTATGTTGTACTATGTACTAATTACGTGTTTATATGGTTTTGTAACCCTTTATGATCTTAGATAACTTTATCCTTGATAAAGACCTAAAAACAAGGTCGAAACGTTGGATGAATTATCCTTTTGCACAAATAAAGAATTTTCAGCATTCCAAGAGTTCTTTTCTTACGTTATTGATCACTATAGTGTGCCAGAGCTATTTCTATTGAATTGACTCTTATTTTTTCTGAGCACCTGCTATATACACAGTGACCCAGACATATTCAAGTTTCATTCAGAAGGCAGAGGGAAGCCTTAGCAGCTGAGCCTATATCTTGGCTTGTGAGCATTAGAACAGGCCGGCGATTACAGGGTAACATGAAAAATGTCCAGCTTGCATTATGACTAGAACATGACAATATCCTTTTAAGTACTAACCTATGATGCGTTCCTAAGCAGTTGATGTTATATGTTCTACATTTCATTTTCTGCATACTTTACAAGTAGTAGAATTTGCTTTGATATAGGCAACTGGATTTTCACAATGAAAAGGCAAAGGATAACGCCCGAAAAAGACGCCATACATTATGTCAGTGCCATCACTGACAAACCTGGATTGACCATGAAATACATCAATCCCCTTAAAGGTGAGTTAAAACAAGTTTTAACTAAATTGCCTTAATATTGTCATGCATTAGAATGACTGTCTTAGGTAATGATAAATATTTTCTACAGGAAGAGGAGTGTTTGCTGAAACTGAAATCGAAAAAGGGAGTTTTGTTGCAGAATATCGAGGCGAGCTCACGTATGCACTTACGATGGTAGACAACTACTCGAGATTTATGGTTGTGGTACAAGTCAAAGATCTAATGGCCCATACTGCAGCGAAGGTCTTCCAAGCACACTTATGCAGACCTCATGGCTACTCAGAGAGAGTCCTCACAGATCAAGGCACAGCCTTTGAAGCGGAAATCTTCAAGGACTTCTGCAGCTTTTACCGATGCAGGAAGATGCGCACTACACCCTACCATGCTCAAACCAATGGTTATCAACCTGCTCAGGACTTTACCCCATATTCCAGATGTGGCCTTACAAGTCATTTATAGAGGGGTAACAATACGTTGGGATCACCGGATCTAATCTCCCTTTTTATACACCCTAAAATCTTGTTTGCTTTAGAATAAACAATAACATCATAAAGGTATAGCAGTACCGTTTCAAAGTTTCGGTGTCCCAAGCAGCATTCCATCAGCCTCTGGAAGGTTCCTGGCAAATTGCACAGCTCGAAGGGCATGCTTTTGAACTCGCAGAGACCCATCGGGGTGGCAAAGGCGGTCTTCTCCCGGTCTGCCTCAGCAACGGACACTTGCCAATAGCGACTAGTGAGATCAAGGGTAGAAAAATAATTTGCAGTTCTCAATGCAGCTAGCTATTCCTCAATACAGGGGAGTGGTGCTGTCCTTCTTCTTTAACAGGACCAACGGAGCTGCCCAGAGGCTACAACTGTCACGGATAACCCCAGCCTCCTTCATGTTGCTCAACATGTCCTTGGTACACTGGTAATGTGCAGGTAGTTTTGGCTTATATCTCTCTTTGATGGGTGGGTGTGCACTTGTGGGGATGTAGTGTTTGACCCCTTTTATTCTTCAAAAGTCTAGCGGATGTTTGCTGAAGACTTGCTCGTATTCTTGCACTAGCCTGTAGACCCCCTTCTTGTGATGTGAAGGTGTGGAGTCAGTGCCTACGTGTAATTCCTTACACCACTCCTCTGGCTGACTTGGTGAGCTGTCACTGAATGGGTGGGCTGAAGCAATGGTGGATGCTGCTGTTTGGATAGCATGTGTATCTACTGAGAACAGCTTATCAATGGTGGCAAATCGGAGCAGCTTAATCTCTTGCTCTCCGCAGTTCAACACTCTCATGGGCACTCTTCCCTTCCATATTAATGAATAAAACTATGATGTAAATAGCATATAGATACCCCACAAATGCAGATAAAAGTAGGTTATGGGAAAAGGGGGAAGAGAGAAACAGGAAAATAGTGGAATAAAGTATACCTTCCAGGTGGGAGAGGAAATGGCAGCACAGCCAGTGGAGGTGAAGCAAGGGGAGCCTGCAACTAAAGAGTTGAGAGCGTTATCACATGGTGACTGAGCCTGATTGTAACGGGAGCATAGAGGTGCCGATCCTGTCTTACCTGCGTTGGTGTAGAAGTGGGTGTCCTGTGGTGGAGTCAGCTATGTGCAGTGGTGGCCGTGGGTTCTTTTATGTGCGACCGTAGTAATAGCTGCGCCCACTTCCTGTATGGGAGTGGAATGCAGTGAGGGTAATGGAACGCACGCCTGCGCATTTGTGTTTAACGTCGCGCATGTGCAGAACGGAGAAAAGGCTGCGCTCACTTCCTAATGAAAGGGAGTGAGACGCATCTGGGAAGGGAAGGGAAAAGATTAGGGTTTGGGGATGATGAAAGGGCTTTCTACGGGCAAGGATGGCAAAGGGTGGCAGTGACGGAAAGTCAGGCAGCCTGTCCTGTCCTGTCCTGTCCGTCCGTCTTTTTGTATCATGAATTGGAAAGACTGCAAGGGGGAGGGGAGGTGCTTGTGTCCAAAAGGAGGAGTTATTCAGATTCATTGCAGTGGGCGGCGGCTGCAAAAAGCACCATTCTTCTTGTTTTTGCTCTGCAAAACAGCCTTTTCAAGGGTTGGCTTGGGTGACAAAATGTCTTCTGTAGGCGTGGGTTTGTCTCCCTCTCCCTAAGATGTGTCCGGTATAGGCCAGGGTGCCACTCAAGGCCGTAACCAATTCGGGTTATAGCTTCTCGGCCTTTTGGCTAAGATCAAGTGTAGTTTCGGAGGACGCTACCTTGGTCGGTACTGGAAGGTGCCTGGGATTGCACGTCTGCCGGCCTTGAGGAAGTGTGTGCGCCTTCTGGTGACACATAGCCCTCTTGTGCCTGGACGGTTCCCAGGCAACGGGAGGCGATCACCTTTGTTATTTTGAAGTCCTACTGATAAACAGAAAAAAAAAAAAATTAAATCTGTTCTTATCAGTTTAATATCTGATACGTCCCCTCTCTGGGGACCATATATTAAATGGATTTTTAGAACAAGGTGATGGAAAAAATCTTGCTCTGTCCACTGCACGCATTGACCTGGTATTGCAGTACCTCCAGGACCGGTGCACCCCTTCTTAACCCAGTTTCCAAAAGCAGAACTCAATTCACCTGATTCAAATGAGCCCCATTAGTTAATTGAAAGAAAGCAAAAACTTTATATGCACCTCAATTTGGCCAATTCACTTTTCACACTTTCACCCTTTTTTTTATCTTTCACACCTTTTACTTGCTTTATTGATGCAAAAAGCTGTGCCAAATAGCAAACTCATCTCCACTCAACTTGACCAACTCTGCTATGTCCCGTGCAGTATCTTATTCTCAGTCTTATCTAGATCATTTGCAATTGAATAGAATAGATCCCTTTTGGCTGCTTATGACTGTGTAAAATATGTAGTTTTACTGGGCTGGGATGAGAGAATCCATTGAAGCATGGTGTAGGGATTGTGGTTCCTGTGTGCTAAGAAGAGAGGCTGGCACCAGCCAGAAAGCCCCATTGCAGCCAATAATCACTTAATAACTTTTTCAACTTGTCATCATATGGGAGGCCTTCCATTCCTTGTAGTAGTCTAGTTGCCCACCTTTGAACTGACTCTAACTTCTGAATGTCCTTATTAAAATGTGGAGCCCAAAACTGGTTCCCATATTCCAGATGTAGCCTTACAAGTGATTTATAGAGGTGTAACAATACGTTGGGATCACGGGATCTAATCTCCCTTTTTATACACCCTAAAATCTTGTCCCAAGCAGCATTCCATCAGCCTCTGGAAGGTTCCTGGTGCATTGCACAGCTCGAAGGGCATGCTTTTGAACTCGCAGAGACCCATAGGGGTGGCGAAGGCGGTCTTCTCCCGGTCTGCCTCAGCAACGGACACTTGCCAATAGTGACTAGTGAGATCAAGGGTAGAAAAATAATTTGCAGTTCTCAATGCAGCTAGCGATTCCTCAATACGGGGAGTGGTGCCGTCCTTCTTTTTTAACAGGATCAACAGAGCTGCCCAAAGGCTACAACTGTCACGGATAACCCCAGCCGCCTTCATGTTGCTCAACATGTCCTTGGTACACTGGCAATGTGAAGGTGGTATTGGCTTATAGCTCTCTTTGATGGGTGGGTGTGCACCTGTGGGGATGTGGTGTTGGACCCCTTTTATTCCCCCAAAATCTAGCGGGCTTCCCACCGGTAACCCGCTCCCCAGCTTGGATGGATGCTGAGGGAGCCCCTTTTGCCCGCAGGCTCTGGCCCTGGGAACTGTAGCCTTGGCGGTGACTGTGCTTCCCTCTACGGTGTGAGCTGTTGCCTTCAATCGGGTCTTGACTGCTGGGAAACCCTGGAGGTTCCTGTCGCTAACGGATTTGACCGGTTTTACGGCGACTCCTAGCCTGGTCGGGGTCCGTAGGCCCTGCCGGATGGTGCTGGCTTCTCTTCACTCCCCGATCTGGTACCGGCGGGCCACCGCCCATCCCCGGTCCGTACGGTTCACTCCAATCAGCCTCTCCTGCAGAAGGTCACCACCGTCTGCCAACCTTGCTGAGTGCCCGGGCCACACACCCGGACACGGTCAGTCTCCTCTCCTCTTCACTTCTCTAACTCCAAAACTGATCTCTAATCTGACTCCTTTTCCCGCCTCCAGGACTGTGAACTCCTCGGTGGGTGGGATCAACCGCCTGGCCCACCCCCTGGTGTGGACATCAGCCCCTGGAGGAAGGCAACTAGGATTTGTGTTTAGCTTCGGTGTGCCTAGCCGGAGTGTAGAGTGTGTTGGTGTAGTACCTGTGACGACCTGGCTTGTCCAGGGCGCCCATGTGGGGTGTTGGCAGTGTATTTGCGCCTGCGTTCAAAGGTTTGCTGAATGGATAACTGAACGCTGCGCTGGGACAAGGACGTGCTTGATGATGGTGTTATTTCTGAGTAGGCAACTGCAGGTGCAGGACCGGAGGAGGCTTGTTCGCAGGCAGCATGGACAGGGGATTGGCTCGCATGCACAACCAGCGAAGACGTAGCAGTGACATTAGCAAGCACTGCTCCTCGACTCTGTTGTACTTCCCACAAAGTCGGGTGCTTGGCTGACATGTGCCTGATCATGCTGGTGGTGGTCAGGCTGCTAGTTTTGGTACCCCTGCTGATGCTGGCACGGCAGGTGTTGCAAATGGCCTTTTTAGAATCATCTGGATCCAACTTAAAAAACTGCCAGACTCGGGAAGACCTAACATTTGTACAGGCACCTTGTGTCGTGTTGTTGTTCCGGGGAACGGTTGCCTGACTTCTGCCTGGAGCCACCACCCTGCTTCTTACTGCCTGTTGGGATGCTACGCCTCCCTCCCCCTGTGCACTGCTGTCCTCGCTCTGCATATCCTCCTGCCAGGTTGGGTCAGTTACTGGATCATCCACCACGTCGTCTTCCTCTTCCGCACCCTGCTCCTCCTCCTGACTTCCTGACAATTGTGTCTCATCATCGTCCACCCCTTGTTGAGACACGTTGCCAACTTCGTGAGAACGTGGCTGCTCAAATATTTGGCCATCTGTACATACGATCTCCTCATGACCCACTTCAACATGAGCTGGCGAGAGGCCAGAATGTGCGAATGGAAATGTGAACAGCTCTTCCGAGTGTCCAAGTGTGGGATCATTAATGTCCGAGGACGTGTACTCAGCCTTGTGGTAGGAAGGAGGATCAGGTTCTGAAATGTGCGGTGCAGTATCACGGCTACTGACACTTGACCGTGTGGAAGACAGAGTGTTTGTGGTGGTGCCAATCTGACTGGAAGAATTATCCGCTATCCAACTAACAACCTGTTGACACTGGTCTTGGTTCAAGAGCGGTGTACTGCTGCGGTCCCCAAGAATTTGGGACAGGACGTGCGAGCGACTAGATGTGGCCCTTTGTTGTGGCAAAATTAGAGCTTGCCCACGACCTCGGCCTCTGCCTGCACCACCATCACGTCCACTTCCTTGTTCCTTGCCAACGCCCTTGCGCATTTTGCAATGCTGTGCTGACGTGTATTCACTAGACTTGGGCGTTATATCAAAGTTTGTGCAAATTGTGCACCTGTACGCTGCCACCGACAGGCACACACGTGCGGTTTTTAAATGCAAGCACGGACGCACTAAGAACCTAACAGGTTTTAGGAGCAAAAATTAATGACGAGAACTCTGACACTATCAGCCACTGCTGACTGACGTGTATTATACACTACACTTGTGCGTTATATAATAGTTTGGTAAAAACGCACACAAGTGCACCTGTACGCTGCCACCGACAGGCACACACGTGCGGTTTTTAAATGCAAGCACGGACGCACTAAGAACCTAACACAGGTTTTAGGAGCAAAAATTAATGACGAGAACTCTGACACTATCAGCCACTGCTGACTGACGTGTATTATACACTACACTTGTGCGTTATATAATAGTTTGGTAAAAACGCACACAAGTGCACCTGTACGCTGCCACCGACAGGCACACACGTGCGGTTTTTAAATGCAAGCACGGACGCACTAAGAACCTAACACAGGTTTTAGGAGCAAAAATTAATGACGAGAACTCTGACACTATCAGCCACTGCTGACTGACGTGTATTATACACTACACTTGTGCGTTATATAATAGTTTGGTAAAAACGCACACAAGTGCACCTGTACGCTGCCACCGACAGGCACACACGTGCGGTTTTTAAATGCAAGCACGGACGCACTAAGAACCTAACACAGGTTTTAGGAGCAAAAATTAATGACGAGAACTCTGACACTATCAGCCACTGCTGACTGACGTGTATTATACACTACACTTGTGCGTTATATAATAGTTTGGTAAAAACGCACACAAGTGCACCTGTACGCTGCCACCGACAGGCACACACGTGCGGTTTTTAAATGCAAGCACGGACGCACTAAGAACCTAACAGGTTTTAGGAGCGACAATTGCTGAGAAGTCTGACACTATCAGGACTGTTTTAGACTGTGTACACCAGCCCCAGATATGATGAAGGCTGGTATACGGTCACCACTAGGAATGGCTATATACCCTGCCTGCCTGCCTGCCTGCCTGCCTGTATACTGCTACAATAGTCCTGACAAGGACTCTTTTGGTCACTAGCCTGTATTCCAACCTGGCTATACCCTGCCTGTATACAGCAACAATAGTCCTGAGAAGGACTCTGCTACTGTACTCCGACCTGGCTATACCCTGCCTGCCTGTATACAACTAGAATAGTCCTGAGAAGGACTTTTGGTCACACTGTTTGCAGCCCTGCTACGGAAATAGCTATAAAGGGCCGCAAACCTTTCCCTGAAGCAGCGACCCTCTCCCTGCACTGACTGTCTGGATAGCTGTGAGCAGAGCACAGCGCGCCCGCCGGTATAAAGGCTCGGTCACGCTGTGCAGGCCGGCCAATCACTGCAATTCCACAACTAACAGGGCTGTGGCATTGCAGTGGTCTGCCAGCCAATCCCTGCATGAGGGCTGGCTCTCAAAAGAGCGCCAACATGCAGGGATGAAGACCACGAGTACAGCACGAGTATCGCGAGATTACTCGGTCCCCGTCGAGTAGACCGAGTACAGTGATACTCGTGCGAGTACCGAGTAGTAACAAGCATGCTCGCTCATCACTATTTATTAGTAAAATGGCTTACACTCCCCTTTTTTCCACTTTTTTCTTCACTACTTTTATAAAGAAATTTTTCCTTTCTTTATTCTTAATGCAATTTTATATAGCAACACCACCATTTTTTGCCACGAACATAATTTTTCTTGTCCGTCATCCCGTTCACCCTTACAGGGTTGTGGACAGATGCACTTGTCACTACACTTCTAAGACTCAATACAGGGTCTGGAGCTCAATGCTCCCTTTTTGTTTTTTTTTTCTTCTTTTTTTTCTTTTTTTCATTTTGTCCTTCTTCTTCTTCTTTTTCTGATTTTTGTCTCAAAAAGCTGATGAAATTTGAAACACTATACCCCAGTGATTTTATAAATGTTTCTCAATATATCACTTGAGAACTTTTATGGCCGGTATTGTAACAGTTGACCATCCCGGCAGTATTTGAAATACAGCAGTCAGTCCTCTGACGTAGCTCCATATGTGTATATATAGAGGTTCTTCCTCCTTTGATTGCATACTGTTCTTTTTTTGCCCTGATGAAGGAGACAGTGATCTCTGAAACACATTGACCGGAAAAAAGAATAAAGAGATGAAATAATTAACATCAGTTTCCTTTGGTGACAGCGCGGCACGCACCCGATTTTCCTCCTATACGTTATTGCTCTTCTACTAGGGGCTGCGGCTGTCGCCATTTGTAACGTGCATTTAGGGGTTGTGACTGGCACAACCTTAATAGGTGAGTGCAACTACTATTAATTATTTGTTACCTTACCAGGTAAGACCCTAATTTGTGCGTCTGCTCCAGAGTTATTTCCCTGATTATTAATATCTGACAGGCAGTGATTGATCCTGCATTCTCACCTTCCTCTCTGTTGCACATTCTTATTGTTCCTATATGCTCTCTATTTCCATCAGACTTTTTTTGTCCTTCGGTGGGGCTCTAACATATGTGCACCATTTATTATTTATTTTTATGGATTCCTTTCTTTTTTCATGCTAGCGTTCATTATGCAGTAGTCATTCATGATATATCTTATATTTGTGAATCCATTAGGGCTCTATATGTCTGGTGCATCACATTGGGTCTTTTCAGTGCACAATAGGCACCTTTTTCTGTTATGCTCTGCTGCCACCTTATGGACATCCTATCAGTGATGCCAGAAAAAAATGGACATGTCTCCGTGCAGCAATCACGGACACGCGGGTACGCCGCACGGAGACACGTGCAGTGAAAAATCACTGATGTGTGAGCAGACCCATTCATTATAATGGATCTGCGTATCTCAGTGATTCTGTTATGTTTAAAAAAAAGCACAAACGTACCAGAATCACTGACGTGTGAAACAGGCCTTATAGTGTTTTGATTTATGTATGTATTATACAACTTCTGTGGATCTTGTATGAGTGACTTTTCTTCATTTTATTGGATTGTTTTAAAATATTGAAATAAAGTCACGCTTCCTATGCATCCTTTTGTATTCTGATTGGCTACTATAATACAGTTTTTAGGCACTGAGATCGATACCAGAGGCATGGTCTTCCGCTTACCAGAGGATAAGCTCAAAAGGCTAAGGGACATAATAGAAGGGTTTAGTGCTGTTAAGAAGGTGGCATTAAGATAAATGAAATATATCTTCTCGGTCTTCTCGTTTTCTTGCTGAGTTGTGCCAATGGACAGAGTTTTTTCTAGACATTTGCTATTGGAAACTCAGGGAACCAAAGCTCCTGGATAGAGTTGAGCGCGGTTCGTGGTTCGTGGTTCTCCAGTTCTAGGCTCGAGTGATTTTGGGGCATGTTCTAGATCGAACTAGAACTCGAGTTTTTTGCAAAAGCTCGATAGTTCTAGAAACGTTCGAGAACGGTTCTAGCAGCCAAAAAACAGCTAAATCATAGCTTGGTTTCTGCTGTAATAGTGTAAGTCACTCTGTGAATCAAACTATTATCACATTTCAGTGTATAGTGTGCGTGAACAGCGCCTTCAGATCACTGCTGTTTCTATAATGGCGATCGCCATTTTTTTTTTTTTTTTCTTGTCTTCCTTCCCTAAGTGCGCGCGTCTTGTGGGGCGGGCCAGCATGTCAGCCAATCACAGACACACACACAGCTAAGTTGACTTTGAGCCAGAGAAGCAACGGCATGTGT